>NC_142014.1:24991765-25306765 GCF_049901735.1 Notechis scutatus
GAGGCTCGGGGAGGGCGAAATAGGGGCCTCCCAGAGGCTCCGGAAGGCTGGAAAGAGTCCCGTTTGTGGCCTCCAGAGAGCCTACGGGGCGGGGGGAAATGGGCCTCCCGGAGGCTCCAGAAGGCCGGAAATGGGCCTGTTTTCAGCCTTCTGGAACTTATAGGAGTCCCATTTCTGGCGTTTCGGAGCTTCCAGGAGGCCCATTTCCAGCCTCCAGAGAGCCTCCGGGACGGTGGGAAATGGGCCTTCCAGAGGCTCAAGGAAAGCCTCTGGAGCCTAGGGAGGGGCAAAATGGGCCTCCTGGAGGATCCGGAAGTTTCCGGCCTTTCGGAGCTTCCGGGAGGCCCATTTTCAGCCTCTGGAGTCCGGGGAGGGCAAAAATGACCCCCCCACACTGTGGTACAGGATGCCGACTACGCCACGCCCACCATGGCCACACCCACCCAGCAACTGGGTAGAGAACCAGTTGCTAAATTATTTGAAGCCCACCCCTGGTCACAGGACTTTTCTCATCTAAAAGGTGCATCAGGCAGTCTGCAGTACAGATAGTTCTCAACTTATGACCCCTGCAAAAAGGGGTTATAAAATCAAATGTGGTCACATGGTACCCCATTTAACAAGCAGCCTGATGAAGTGAACTTTGCCCCATTGGATGTCCTTTCTGGCCACAGTTGTTAAGCGAATCATTGCAGTTGTTAAGTTAGTCATGCAGTTATTAAGCGAATCTGGCTTCCCCGTTGACTTGGCCCATCCGAAAGTCCCAAAATGGTCACATGAGCTCAGGACACGGCGAACGTCGTAAAGGCATGACAGTTGCTCTGCGTCCGAATTTTGATCACGTGACCCTGGGGATGGTCATATAAGTGTGACAAAAGCAAAGTCAATGGGGAAGCCAGATTCACTTAACAACAGTGGCAAGAAAGGTCGTAAAATGGAACAAAGCTCACTGAATGAATGTCTCAGTCAACAACATAAATTTGGGGCTCCTACGTCACTCTTTTTCAGTCTGTTGTAGCTTTGAACAGTCGCTCAACCAATGGTTGTAAGTTGAGAACTTACCTGCATAAGAGAGTTTCTTTGGAATAACCTCAGTAGTGTTATATGATGATACAAGGCCGGAGGGTCAAACTAGATTTCATTGAGGGCCATATCAGGATTGTGTTTGACCTGAGGGGGCTAGGGTGGGTTTGGCCAGCTCAATCTGTGGTGGCCAAATGCTAAGGCAGGACTTCCTTCCTTCCTTTTCTTCTTTTTCCTTCCCTCTTCTCCTTTCTTCTTCCTTCCCAACTTTCCTTCTTTTACCTTCTTTGCTCCCTTCCCCTCTTCCCTTCTTCTTCTGTCTTTCCTCTTTCCCTTTCTTCTTTCCTTACTTCCTTTTCTTCTTTTTCTCTCCTTCTTCATTCTCCTTCCTTCCTTCCTTCCCTTCTTTCCCTATTTTTCCTTTCTTGCTCCCTTCCCCCTTCCCTTCTTTTTCTTCATCTTTCATCTTTCCTCTTTCCCTTTTCTTCTTTTTCCTTCCTTCTTCGTTCTTCCTTCCTTCCTTCTCCTTTCCTTATTTTTCCTTCCTTGCTCCCTTCCCCTCTTCCCTTCTTCTTCTGTCTTTCCTCTTTCCCTTTCTCCTTTCCTGTCCATTCTTGCAGGTTCAAATGCAAAAGGGGAAACATTTCTCCTTTTATTTTTAGTTTGTTTTGCTAGCCCTCTGCCTGTGAAAACGGAGCCTATGGGGCTGCACACGACCCCTCCAGACCCCATTTTCGCTGGCAGAGGCACCACGGTCCAGTCCTTTGCTGTTTCCAGGGTGGCTCTGCGGGCCTTTTAAGTTTGACACCCCGGATATAAGGACTCGTCAGTAGTCCTGCTTCTAAACAACAACCGGTGAATTTCTTTCTTTCTTGTACCTGAGCACCAGTTCACCTGTGGACTGCAATTACCCTGAACAACTGGAGTCTACAATCAACCTTGAAGCCCCCTGTTTCTACCCAAACAGCCATCTTGGTATGCATCAGCACGACCAGTATCCCCAACATGAGATGTCTCACTTCCCAATCCATCTTTCTGGCAACGCCTTGCCTAGTGTCCGACTCACAACAGCGACACCCAGTAAGTCCACCACATTTTTCTCGCTCCCTGGCAGCAATGGACTTGTGACCTATGGAGCAGCTGAGTGTTCTCAAGGTTTCCTACAGAATCATGTAGGAACTCACCTCCTACTACAGCCGTCAGCGGGGAGCTCAGGTGAGTACAGCACTTCCTAACAGAAGGTCTATCCCAGTGGTGGCTAACCTTTTTGGGCTCCTGTGCCAAAAATTGCACGCATACTTGCGTGCCAGCACCCGGAAGGCAATGCACGTGGCCCCTCCACGGCCCCGCGTATGCACGCGCGATCCCCCCACACCACCCCCTTACCTGCACTGCGCATGTGCATGCCTCCCAGCTGATTTTTGGCCCGTTTGAGGTCTTTTTCGGCCTCGAGGGAAGCCTCTGCAGCCTTTGCAGGCCGAAAAAAGGCCTCATTTCATCACTTCCAGTATTTCCGGAAATACAGGAAGTGACAAAACGGGCCTGTTTTTCGGCCTACAAAGGTTGCAGAGGCATCCCTCAAGCCTCGAGGAGGCCAAAAAAGGCCTCAAATGGTCCAAAAATCATCTGGGAGGCGTGTGCATACGCAGTGAGGTAAGTTTGGCTTGCATACCCACACAAATGACTCTGAGTACCACCTGTGGCATGCGTGCCACAGGTTCACCATCACGGGTCTATCCGTTATCAGGATTTCTTTCTCAAGGGTTGGGAAAAGGCAAACACCCTTCGTTGGTGTTACGGACACCCCTCAAGCTAACAGCCGCAAGTGAGCTCAAAATTTATGTTGCTGAGTGAAACATTGGTTGTGTTTTGCCCTGTTTTACGATTGTTCTTGCCACGGTTGTTAAGTGAATCTCTGCAGTTGTTAAGTTAGTAACACGGCGGTTAAGTGAATCTGGATTTCCTCATTGGCTTTGCTTGTCAGAAGGTCACACATGACCCCAGGACACTACAGCCATCATAAATGTGAACCAGTTACTAAGCATCTTGACAGAGTATATTCATAGTGGAATAGAGCTTAGTAACCAGGTCAGCCAATGAGAGCTGAATTGGGGGCTGAAACTTAAGAGAGAGAATCAGGGCATGGTTTTTCTCTGTGCTCAGCTCTAAAGTGAACTAGCTTGCTTGCTTGCTTGCTGAACAAAAGTGAAACTGAGCTCTGCTCTGAACTGGAGCTGTAACATGTCTGCTTCTGTGTCATGCCCCTGTTAGAATCTGACTCTGAGGGAGAGGAGGAACAGCTGACAGGGAGTGAGAGTGTGGCTCCAGAGGTTGTGGAGGAAACTGGGGAAGGAAACAGGCCGGCTGGGCATTCCGGAAGAAGACCTCAAGTTCATCCCCTCTTCATCCTAGGGCATGCAGGGGGAATGGCGGATAAGTGGAGAAATATGAGTGGCGTCGGTCTATGGGCGACGGAAGGGGCCCTGTTTTTCTATTTACAGTATAATTTATATGCATTTTGAGTTTGAACAGCATTTCTTCCTTTTCGCAACTGTTTGTGGGGGGAGTTGTTTTCTCCAGTCAATGATAATTGGACCTTTGAAGCCAAGTTGAAGGAATTAAAAGGACTTCACCTGCTTTTGTGACTTTGTTCCTTTTGTATCCCACCTTGGGTCATCACATTTTGTTTGTGTTTGCTTGTTACCTTTCCATGTTGGAAGAAACTAATGGTATTGTACATTTACTTATTTTATATAAAAAAATGAAGTTTAATGAATCCTGCTGAATCAGTCATCTGTGTGTTTTCTGGACTTGAATTTATGCTGCAAACACTTTTAACACATCTGAATTTTGATCACGTGATCATGGGGATGCTGCAACCCTTGTAAGTGTGAAAAATGGTCATAAGTCACTTTTTCCAGGGCTGTTGTAACTGAATGGTCAGTAAATGAACAGTTGTAAGTTGAGGACTACCTGTGTTGTCTTCCAGAAAGATACTGTGGAGAATCCCATAATTAGGGCCTTCAGCAACATGCAGCCAGTCCTGGCTGACCTGTCATGCCCCTGGTGGAGACTGACTCCGAGGGAGAGGAGGAACAGCCGACAGGGAGTGGAAGTGTGGCTCCGGAGGTTGTGGAGGAGGCTGGGGAAGGGCAGAGTCTGGCTGGGCAGTCAGAGGAGGACCCAGGCCCATCCCCTCTCCATCTGAGGGCACACAGGGAGGAGAGGATAAGGGAGAGATGTGGTCTACTCAGGAGGAGAGGGCCTTGATACTCTTCATGGGCTGCAGCTGTGACAACTGGATAAGAGGATGGACCTGCGTACTGGCGAGTGCTGGAAACAAAGCGTGGAAATATCTCTAGTTTATTGTTCCTCTCTGAGTTTGGCGTCCTTCCCAGTGTGTGTTCTGTTATCTCTGGATGTCCTCCAGCCCTTATCTTGCTTGGTTTGTTTGTTTTTTTACTCTTTATAATTTAAACAGCATTTCCTCCTTCTTGTAACTGTTTGTGTGGGAGTTTTTTTGTCTCCAGTCAAGGATATTTGGAGCTTGGAAGCAAAGTGAAGAAATAAAAGGGGAAATAAAACCTGTTTTTTGTGACGGTGTTTATTTTGTATCCCACCCTGGGTCAGCACATGACCATAACAAGAGGTTTTGATCTGTGGAGATTGTCAATCATCCACGTGGTTGTCCCCAAGGTACTTTTTTTCCCCCAAAAGGCAATTAGACTTTCTTGTGAGTTCCACACACCGCCTTTGAAAACATTTTGCTGCTCATTTGCTCAAAACTGGAAACAGGACACTATCCCCTCCGAGACAGCAATAATAAAAAAGACCCTCGAATGTGCTAAAATAGACAGGTTAACAATGATATTAAAAAATAAAGAAGAGATAGAGTACTGTAAGATACGGAATGTTTGGTACGAGTGGTTAGAAAGAAGACGCAAAGGCATCCATCGACAGCAAAACTGAGAAAGTGTTAATTAATGATGTATATATATGTATATACATACATACATACATAGATATATAGATATATTAATAATTTTATAAGTTAGATCGAAAAATAAGAATATAAGTGAATAAGAATGGAGAAGTAATTTATCTAGTTTTAGACTTTATTAATTAGTGTGAACACCGTTACGGAATCGTAGTGTCTTTTTTTAAAATGTTGAAATGTTGAATAAATAAATTTAATAATAATAAAAAAGAAAACGTTTCACTTCTCATCCAAGAAGCTTCTTCAGTTCTGAAGAACTGAAGAACAAGAGGTCCAGGCTTGGTTCATAAAGTTGGGAGGTCAGGAAGAGAACAACAAATCACTTCTGTATTGTTTGCACAAGATAACTTACAAGAAGCCCAAACTTCAGGGAAGCTTTTATCCGTACCTCCTGAGGGCCACCTGACTTAGTTGATCTAAGCAGGTCAGTTCTGACCTCTGCAACCTTTGGACAAGCAGAGTCAATAATAGGGAAGCCAGATTCACTTACCAACTGACTTAACAGCGGTAGTGATTCACTTAGCAAGAACAGTCGTAAAATGGGGCAAAACCAGAGGTGGTATTCAGCCGGTTCTGACCAGTTCTGGAGAACCAGTAGTGGAAATTTTGAGTAGTTCGGAGAACCGGCAAATCCCACCTCTGACTGGCCGCATCCCCATCTATTCTCTGCCTCCCATTGAGTCCCAGCTGATCGGCTGGGTTTCCTTTGGTTGCCCTGCACAGGAGAACGGAGCTGGAAAGCAGGTTAGTGGGGTGGGGTGGGGAGGGAATGGGGATTTTGCAGTATATCCTTCCCCTTCCATGCCCACCAAGCCACGCCACGTACACAGAACCGGTAGTAAAAAAAAAAATTGAATCCCACCACTGGGCAAAACCCACTTAAATGTCTCACTTAGCGGTGGAAATATTGGGCTCTGCTGGTCGTAAGTCAAGGACTACCTTTACCATTAGTTAGAATTGTTTCTGGGCTAGGGGGATGTTTTTGGTGCCTTCCCGCTGGGTTGCAGATTAACGAGTGGTGGTTCTTCCTTTCTTCAGGCTACCTCCCTGCTTTTCAGGCTTTCCCGTGGAATGAGTTTTCCATGCAAGGACCATCCTTCACCCACTCCTTCTCCTCCCCAATACCATTTTCCAGCTTGGCGACAATCGCGGGGGGCTCTGCCCAGCAGGCACCCTTTGCCCTGAACCAGTCCCTGCCTGCCAGCTCCTGCTTCCTCCAGCTGCCAAAGGGCCCCGGGCCTGGTGCCACCTTGCTGTTTACCACCAAGCCAGTGGTGCCAATGAATCTGGAACCCCTGTCTCAGCCACTGCCCAGGACGCTGGCAGAAGAGGACTCGGATGCTGACAATGGTCCTCAGGAGATGGAGAGTGAGTCGCTGCCAGGTGAGTGCGTCTGATCCAAAATAAAGACAGTCAGGATTTGGGTTTCCAGGAAAGAAGCCTTAAGAAAGAGCAGAGCATTTGGGAGGAAACCAAAGCTGCTTCTCTGGCAGAACATAGAATAATAAGAGTTGGAAAGGACCTTCTTCTAGGCTTGAGCAGGAGGCCTCATACCAATTCAGACAATTGACTGTCCAGTCTCTTCTTAAAAGCCTCCAGTGATGCAGCACCCACAACTTCTGAAGGTCACCTGTTCCGTTGGTTGATTGCTCTCATTATTAGGAATTTTCTCCTTCCTTCTAGGTTGCTTCTCTCCTTGGTTAGTTTCCTTTCCTTGTTTCTGCTTTTTGATCCTTTGGAAAATGGTTTGACACCTTCCACCCATCTTAGTAGCAGCCCCTCAAATATCGGAAGACTGCTATCATGTCACCCCTAGTCCTTCTTTTCATTAGACTAGACAGACCCAATTCCAGCAACCTATCTTTATATGTTTATCTATCATCTATCTATCTAATCTCTCTCTCTCTGTGTGTGTGTGTCTCTCGCCCTCCCTCCCCTCCCTCCCCCCATGTGTGTGTGTGTGTGTGTGTGTGTGTGTATATATATACATGCGTGTATGTATATAGATGTATAGATGTATAGATGTAGATGTATATATGTATATATATTTGTTTCAGACTTAAGTTTTCGTGGTACCTGAAGATGATGAATGAGATTCAGCTTTGTTCTAGATATTTTCCCACATCATTATAGTTGTGCTTTTAAAGTTGTAGCAATATATATATACATACATACATACATACATACATACATACATACATACATATATATATATATAACACAATACAGACGAACACAATACAGAAGCCTGATGATGGCAGATGAGATTCTGCCGAGTATTTTCTACAACATTTTAAAGCACAACTATAATGACGTTGGAAAATACCCGAACAAAGCTGAATATATATATATATACATACATATATATACCGTATTTCTATATAATAAGGCCGGGTCTTATTTTATATATTTTTTTGAGCCCTGAAAACGGCTAGGCCGTCTTTTGGGGTGACTTAATTCCCCCTTGCATCTTAGGGCGGGGGCGACGGCTTGGATGTTGACCTCAAAGTTGGTGGGGCACTTCATATCGGGTCAACGCAGGCAAGCAAGCACCATATCCGTGAAAACTTAAGAAAACATATATATATATATATATATATATATATATATATATATATATATATATATATATATATATAAAAGTGTATGTGTGTGTGTGTGTGTATATATATATATATATATATATATATATATATATATATATATATATATATATATATATATAAAAGTATATATAAAAAAGTCTGACTCACAGACAACACAATAGGGAGGCTTTGATGATGGCAGATGAGATTCATTTTTAAAACGTTGCTAAAACTTTAAAAGGCAAAGGGACAGGGGAAAATACCGAACAAAGCTGAGATACCATACATACATACATACATACATACATACATACATACATACACACACACACACACACACATACATGCACCGAGGAGCCCATATAATAAGGCCGGGTCTTATTTTTTTGAGCCCTGAAAAACGGCCGCAGCGTCTTTTTGGGGTGACGCCCCCCTTGCATCAAGGGAGAAGGAAGCAACTTGGATGTTGCAGAAGGTTGGTGGGGCACTTAGTGCCCCACCAACGCAGGCAGCACCACATCCGGGTGTGCAAAAAAGTACTTCCTAACAGCAAGCCCCCCACCGCTATTCCCCTCCATTTCACATGTTTAATATAGGCCTTAATTTGGGGGAGGGGCTTAATTTGATTTTATGCCAATAAAACATGCTGGGCCTTCCTATTGGTGGAGGCCATATTGTTGGAGAAACACACATATATATATGTCATCCATCTATCTATGAAATACCACGCATGCTTCATCACAAAATCTCCAGAACCGTAAAGCCCACAAACTTGAAATTTGGCACTTATCTTCCTCTTGGCTTCTAGGTGCTCATTAAGAAAGGATGTTTCAAAATGACCATCAGAGCATTAGTATTTCGTACATTATTATTAAAACGCTCTGATACTAAGGAGTTCTACTCCCCACCTGAAAAATAATCTGTTCCAAATGCAAAACACAAGCAGAGGAGTTTCAGTTTCAGTTTCACAGCTTTAGTACAGAACAGTTGAGCGAAGCCACGCCTAGGGTCCTTGCTGTCTCCTTTTTTTTCACACAGCAAATACTGCTTCAGTTTCCAAACAGCCCTCAATTCTCTCTCACACTGACAGGATGCCAGTCAGATGAATACTGATGGATGCTGGTAGGCAGAGGCAGAATTTTTTCCCCCTTATTTTCCTCTGCAAAAACTAAGCCCGACCACATCGTTTTGTAGCGAATTACGGGTATAGAGCTAGTAATGTAACGTTCATAACATAAGCAAAGACTTCCTTTGGTGGCCATGCCTACTCCATCATCTTGCTATTTTGGTCCCTTGGTTGGTCTTTCAGGGCTCCACCCCACAATGATCCCAAACCACCATTTCGATTGCCTGCCCATTGCCTGGGGCTGGTTCCTTTATTGCAAAGTTGGGGAGCGAGGGCCCTATTATGACTTGTGGACTTCAACTCCCATAATTCCTGAGCCAGCCATGCTAACTAGGAGCCATGCTGTCTCAGGAATTCTGGGAGTTGAAGTCCACAAGTCATAAAAGGGCCATCATTCTTCACCCCTGCTTTACTGCAATAGAAGATGGAGAACGAGAGAGCACGGGGCACGTGTTCTGCAATGATGAACCCAAGGAGGACACCCCATAAGAGGGCTTTGTGGACAACCCAAGCATCAGATTAGCTCCTAAATGACCTTTTGTGTTTGGCGCGCTGACAGTTTGATTGCATGTTGCTTTTGACTCTCTTCCCTCAACCCAGACAATGCCTTCACAAGACTGACCTGACTCACTGATCCTTATCTTTTCAGATTTCTCCGAAGGCAGCAAGATAGGACTCAACTTTTCTCCTTGTCAGGCGAGAGATGAGAAAACAGCCTGATTCCCGTTAAGCCGTTCTTGGCAAGATCAACAGAAACACGATATGCTTTGAATGTAAGCGTCTTGGAAAACCGAAAAGAAGGAAAAAATACTAGTATTGTCACTACAGGACGTGTTCTTATTGTTGCTGCTACGGTTATTATTTATTCTTGTGGTTGCCCTTATTATCTGCTGAGATAAAGAAGCGGTAATAAAGCAAATCTAATTCTTTCCTTTACACACAAGAATTTGTTCTTCTAAATGACTTTTAGACCCCGATGAGGTTTCCAAAGGGCATACCAGGTTCAGTTTAGTTGATTAGAGTCAGAGACCAGGGACCAGAACAGAATAAAAACACTCAGTAAATGAACAATTAAAAAATCTAGAATAAAATAATAAATAACAGATGAAATCTATGATCAGATCCAGTCTGCCAGTTATACATGGTCTAACTTATACCAAAATTACAATCCATAAATTGCGTGGCCTGTCATTGTTCTGACTTAGGCTTCACAAAATCACGAAGCAGATTCCTTATCCCGACAAAACCCCTTTTCTTTAAGCTAATGTGAATTCCTCTCATTCACATCCAGCAAAGTCCCGGCAAACAGTCTTTCAAGGGTGAATTGCAACCACAGACCTTATCAGGCTTGGAGAGTTGCCAGGCCGATAGCTTCCAAGCGCAATGCTGTACAAGAAAATACTTGGCAAGGAGTCTTTGTGAGTCACAAACAAATCTTCACTAATTAAACGAACTAATTGTCTCCTGCAAACACCACTCTCCTTTCACTCCTCTTTATTCCCTATGGGAGGGGCCATTCACCGTCCACCTGTGCCTTTACTCCTGAGTCAACCCTTGTTCCTTAGCTGTTCCATTCTCCTGGCAGCTCTGCACATGTGCACATCAGGAACAGGCTCCAGCTGTTCTTCTGCCCTTCTGATCGCCGAAGGCAGCTGATGACTGTCAGACAACCCTGGCCCCATCTCTGCCTCCGACGCAGAGCACTCTCCAGAGCCTGCCCCAGACTCCAGGACTGCCCCAGATTCCTCCCCAACCTCTTTACTTTCCGACTCTGCTCCCAGTTCTGCTGGTGGGCCACAACCGTTGTCAGTTTAATACTAGAAGGGAAAGGAATAAGCAGTGCAAAACATTTGTTGTATAACATAACTATGGTGGATTAGACATGTATTTGTGATGAATCCCTAGTGCTGCTGCACCGAATCTAGCCATCTGCCCTGTAGTTACGGACAGCTCATCCTTAAACAGCCACTGGAGATAAGCAGAATGGCCAGAATACCTAGCAATTATTGGAAGAATGTGTTTTTTCCGAATCTCTGTGTCAAAGGAACATCGTAGGAGTATGTGATCCAGGGGTGGGTTTCTACTGGTTCTGTCCACTTCTGTAGAACCGGTAGCTCTGAAGAGCAGCAGACATAGAACCAGTTCTATGTCTGCTGATGTTTTTACCCACCCACCCGGGC
Organism: Notechis scutatus; assembly: GCF_049901735.1. Taxonomy (NCBI): domain Eukaryota; kingdom Metazoa; phylum Chordata; class Lepidosauria; order Squamata; family Elapidae; genus Notechis; species Notechis scutatus. The sequence continues at coordinate 25,002,674 of NC_142014.1, forward strand.
TCTTACCTGACCTTTATTTCCTGATTTTTTTCAACTTCAGCTGCCGTGCAAGGCACAGCTGCAGTTAAAAAAACAAGAAAAGAGAGCTGTTTCAAAGGCTGCTTCTCTGCACCCAGCATGCTAATGACGTGCTAATGACGATTTACAGGCGCGTGGCTCACAGCAGGCAGGGAAGCTCGTAAATCCCGAACTGGTAGTTAACCCTGTCGTATCCCACCCCTGACGTGAACCCATGGTCTCCACCTCTCCTGAGCCACAGAAACAGAGTCTTTCTGTCAATGGTATCCTTTTATACTTGCCTTACAGGATGGCCGATGGAAGTGCATGGCACTGTGTGAGAGAAAATGCTTTCTGGTGGTTTAAAGGGCATAAACAACAGCCCTCCAACTTTTGGGCACCAGGGACCAGTTCCATAGAGAGAGGTTTTCCTGTGGACCAGAGGGAACGTGGTTTCATGTCCTGCCTGCATCCCGTGGATGGGGATTGTTTGCATGGCCTGGTTTCTGGCATGCCACTGACCGGTGCCGGCCCACAGACATAGGGGTTGGGGACCCCTGCTGTAAAACGATGGCCATCAAGATGGTGGCCATCAAAGCTCCTGTTCTGACCCAGGCTTCATCAAACGCAATTAAACGCAAACCTGTTTTAAAAGCAAAACCTATTTTATTGCAATGCTGGAAATTACTTTCATTCCCAGCCAAGAACTAATCTTAAACAGTTCCCCAAGATAAGCCCACGCCTTTCAGTGCTGTGGAATGCTGCCAAAAACAGAAGTATTCAAATTAATTATAACAAAAACCAACCAGTTTATACAGAGCTTCAAGGAGGACTCTGAATCTATTGGACTACTTTGCTTCCTGCAAAGAGTTCGTCATTGAGTTCTGACTTTTATCCCTTATGGGAGGGGCAATCACCTCCCAGCCTTACTCCCGAGTCACCCCTTTTGTCTCAGCTGCTCTTGCCTTCTAGCAGCTCTGTGCACATGTGCACTGGGAACAGGCTCCCCTAGTTCCTCTGCCTCGCTGCTGCCAGACTCCGGAACCTCCGGAGTCAGCACCCCACTCCCAGATGGTCCTGGCCCTATCCCTGCATCGGACGCAGGACCCTTGTCCAAGTCCTCCCCAGACTCCCTGGCTGGTCCCCTTTCTTCCTCACTGTCTGACTCCACTGCCGTCTGCACCAGCTGCCAGCGAACAACAACATCTCCATCTATTTGTTCAGACCTTGTGAACACCCTTGCTGGTTATGCCTGAAAAGAGAGGTATAAAACTGGTTCTGCTCGTAATAGGCAGGGGATTTCTCTCCCTACTGTGCTCTCATTCAAATCTTAACTCTGGCCTCTAGTTTCCTGTTCCTGAATAGCAACAGAAATATCTAACTGAAATCTCTGACTTCTCATTTATTTTGCAAAGCTCAGTGTCTCTCGCTAAAATTCCTTGTGATCAAAATTCAGATCCTTTGGCCACTGGTTCATACTTATGACGGCTTTCTTCTCATCTGTCTTACCTTTCAATGGGAGCGCTCACTGAGTCTCTTTACAACTTGGCGTTCTCTTAACTCAAAGGTCGTTCTGGGCTTGTTCTCAGGTAGTCCTCTCGGGGGGGGGGGGGGGGGGGGGGGGGGATTTGGGGGGGGGGGGGGTTGGGGTTTTTTTTGGATATTTTTTTGTTGAGTTTCTCCCAGTTCTTAATTCTTTCTCTTCTTCTCTTTCTCTTCTCTCTTTGTTTCTCTTTCTTTCTGTCTTCTTTTTCTTTGTCTTGTTTTTTCCTCTTCTTTTTCCCTCTCTCCTCTCTCTCTTTCTCTTTTTCTCTCTGTCTTTCTCTTTCCTCTGTCTTTCTTTTTCTTTCTCTCTCTCTCTTCTCTTTCTGTCTCTCTCTTGTTCTTTCTCTCTTTTTCTTTCTTTGTCTTTCCCTTTTTCTCTTTCTCCTCTCTTTCTCTCTGCCTTTCTTTTTCTTTCTCTTCACTCTCTTTCTCTCTGTCTCTCTTTTCTCTTTTTCTTTCTCTTTGTCTTTCTCTCTTGTTCTTTCTTTCTCTCTCTTTCTGTCTTTCCCTTTCTCTCTCCTCTCTTTTTCTTTCTTTCTTTCTCTCTCTCTTTCTCTCTGTCACTGTCTCTTTTCTCTCTCTCTCTCTTTTCTTTCTTTTTTTTTTAAAAAAGGGAAGAAACTACTTTCCACTTAGAAAGGCCCGAATGTGGAGGAAATAAATTTCAGTGGCAGCTTTTCACAGGCAGAGGAATCACCCCAGTGGACTGAGCTTCTCGGAAACGCTTACAAGCACTCTTTCCAAATCAATCAACCTCCAGCCTGCCAGGATCCAGGTTATCTATTTGCAGAAGGGGAATAACTTGATCTGATTTAGTATCTTTAATACAGTTAGGCTGCATTACTTAACATGGAATTAAACCTCATTGAACTTAGTGGACTTTACCTGCCAGTGCAAAGGACTGCATGCTAAAAAAATAAATAACTACATTGACATTTTTAATGCACCGGCACAATGTTTTGCCACAATAGTTATAAGCAATGGGATGAAAATGCTTGGTGAGGAAAAACATTAGCACAAGACCACAATTGAGCCCAAAATTTCTGTTACTAAGTGAAACATTTGTTTAGTGAGTTTGCCCCATTTTACGACTCTTCTTGCCACAGTTGTTAAATGGATCACTGCCGTTGTAAGATAGTAACATGGTTCTTAAGTGAGTCTGGCTTCCTCGTTGCTTGTGAGAAGGTTGCAAAAAGGGATCACATGACCCCTGGAGACTGCAACCCAGTAGTGGCATTCTACCGGTTCGGCCCGGTTCACGCGAATCGGTAGTAAAAAAATGTTACCGTTCAGCTGAACCAATATTTCTTTTCTTTTTCTCCCAACAATCAGCTGTTCCGATGATCAGTTGTGCCAGGATCCCCCTCACTGTCTTACTGCTTCGCCCAGGAGGCTTCCCTGAGGCCCAGGAGGCAAAAAAAATGGAGCACAGGGGGAGGTGCTGCAAAAAATAAAATAAAAGCCACGCCCACCCAGTCACATGGCCACGCCCACCTAGCCACACCCACAGAACCGGTAGTAAAAATATTTGCATCCCACCCCTGCTGCAACCATCATAACTATGAGCCAGTTCCAAATTTTTACCATGGTGGATGCGGCGACGGTGGTGTGAAAACTGACCATAAATCACTTTTTTTCAGTGCTGTCGTAACCTTGGAACGGTCACTAAATGAACTGTTGTAAGTTGAGGACTACCTCTACAATATGTGCCATAATTCAAAGATCTTGAGAAGTTCCTTTTGGCTTCAACACCTCGCCTTTGTTTGAAATGGGTTTGTTTAGCAGAAGAAATAACATTCTCTGTGGGTTGGTTTTGGGTTTTGTTTTGTTTTTTGCTTTCTCATTTGTAAAAAAAAAAAAAAACAGCAGAGAGAAAAACTGCTGATTCCTGGCTGCCATAAAAGCTAATAATTTTTCAAAGGCCATAGATCATCAAACAAAAGCTGCACCTTATTTGTGAATGATGACTTTTGATGTCCAGGGGTACCGAAAAAAACATAACGAAAGATGGATGAAGTATTGTTCTGGGCTCAAGGTTCATCTTGGTAGACCTTGAGATGTGATTCTTGGGCCCAGCCCACTAGGAAATCTCTTTCTTTCAGTGTTTAGGGCCAAAAGATCAGTTGGTCTCTATACAATTCAGCCCAACACAACAAAGATTAGTTTGCTTGGTGGAGCAAGTGAACTTCCTCTTTAAAAATGCCAGGAAATTTCTTATCTTAGGGAAGGCCAGCATTTCCTCAGTCAAATGTTATCATCCAGAGAGAGGAATTAATGTGTTTCTCTTGACGGATGTATCCTGTACGATGTAAATTAGCCTTTAACAACATATAAAGACAGCAAGTTAGAAATGCGTCATGGTGGCCATTTCAGAAGAGAACATGTTTATCTTCCAGGTCTTTTTGTGAGGCAGGCAAGAACCAATCATGTTCTTTTATAGCCAGTTTTGTGAACTGATTATTCTTGGCAGTGGCCATCAGAGGTAATTCTATTACTATGTATGATGATGAATAATTCTGTCTGGGTAATGATGCTGGTACTGTCCTCAAACTGCTTGTTTCACAAGAAGGTTGAAGAAAGAAGCTTTTCCTTCTTTCTTCAATCTTCTTGAAAAAAAAGCAAAGTTTTACACCTGTGCAGGAAAAACCAAAGATACAAGTACAGATTAGGCGAAACTTTGCTCAAAATCAGTAAATGCGAGAGGGACCTTGGAGTCCTAGTGGACGATCATTTAAACATGAGCCAGCAGTGTGTGGCACCAGCCAAAAAAGCTAACACAATCCTGGATTGTATAAACAAGAGGCATAGAATCAAAATATCATTAAGTATTAGCACTGCTTCATAAAGCCTTAGTAAGGCCATACCTGGAATACTGCATCCAGTTTCAGTCACCACATTAACAAAACAGAAGTTGAGACTTTGGGGGAAAAAATTGCAAAGAAGAGCAACTAAGATGATTAAAGGCCTGGAGACTAAAACATATGAAAAATGGTTGTAGGATTTGGGTTTAGCTAGTCTAGAAAAAAAAAGGACTAGGGGGACATGACAGCAGTGTTCCAGTGTTTGAGAGGCTGCCACAAAGAAGAGGGGGTCGAATTATTTTCCAAAGCACCAGAGGATAAGATAAAAAAAACGATGGAAACTAATCAAGGAGAGAAGCAACCTGGAATTAAGGAAAAACTTCCAAACAATGAGGACAATTAACCAGTGGAACAGGTTGCCTTCAGACGTTGTGAGTGTTTCATCACTGGAGGTTTTTAAGAAGAGACTGGACAGCCACCAATTGTGCCTACTGTCCCTGCCCTATTGTTTTTTATTTTTCTTATAAGTATCTATCTCATGTATTCAAAACTATATTTATTCTTATACCTGTATCTTGTAAGCGATTGACAAATCAAATAAATACTAAAAATACTAAAAAAAAAAACACTAAAATACACTTGTCTGAAATCGTATAGGATCTCCTGCTTGAGCAAGATCTCTTCCAGCTCTATTCTCATTCTTTTATGTGTCCCTGTTAGTAAGCATCCTTGCCTTGGGATCAACTTAGTCCAATTGTGGATTCTCCTAGGCTAGGGCATCTGCACCTAGCAGTTTGGAAGCAGCAGGGTGTTAAGCCTTAGTAAGGCCACACCTGGAATACTACATCCAGTTTCAGTCACCACATTAGAAAAAAATAAGTTGAGACTTTGGAAAAAGTTCAGAGAAGAGCAACCGAGATTACTAAGGGCCTGGAAACGAAAACATATGAAAAATGGTTACAGGAATTGGGTATGTTTAGAGAAAAGAAGGCCTTGGGATAACATGATAGCCGTGTTCCAGTATTTGAGGAGCTACCACAAAGAAGAGGGGGTCAACTAATTTTCCAAATCACCTGTTCTGACCCAAACCTGGTTCCAAGAGAGCAAACACAAGACAAAGGCAGCAGCACAACCTTTGAATGTTTCATCTACGAATCCTGTTTCTTCACAGATAAAAGGCTGCTTCCAACTAATTAGCTCCAACAAGAATGGCAAGGCTGCCAAGAACAACAGATAAAATTCCTAAAGAATAAATCAAAGAGTCTCCAAACACCAACTCAGATATTCCTAACATCCACCAGGCTCGAGTATCAAACTTCTTTGCCTTCTGCAAAGAACTGCGGTTTCTCAACTGGCTGTCATCTTCTCAGGGAGGGGCCATTACCTTGCAGCCTTGCTCCTGAATCGCCCATGCTGCTGCAGCTACTCTTTCCTTCGAGCAGCCCTGTGCACATGCGCACTGGGCCCAGGCTTCTCGGGAACCTCTTCATCACTGCTGCCAGCCCCCACAATCTCTGAAGGCAGCACTCCACTCCCTGGTGGTCCTGGCCCCACCCCTGTCTCACATGCAGGCCCCTCCTCTGAGTCCTCACTCTCCGAGACCTCAGCCATCCTCACCTGCTGCCAGTGAATGACAACAGCACCTGAAGGCAGGAACCAACGGATAGAAATTAATCAAGGAAGGAAGCAGCCTAGAACTAAGGACAAACTTCAAAACAGAACTATTTACCAGTGGAACAACTTGCCTTTAGAAGTTGTGGGTGCTCCATCCCTGGACCCTTTTAAGAAGAGATTGGACAGCCACTTGTCTGAAATAGTAGAGGGTCTCCTGCTTGAGCAGGGGGCTGGACTAGATGACCTCCAGCTCTATTCTATTCTGATTCTTCTTGTGCTGCCTTCATCCAAATGGTGCAGCCCTCCTTCCTTGCATATGGCATGCATGGAGCATGTGAACAAGATATGCAGGCTGTAGGTCCATGTGGGATCTCTAGCTTATCTCCTGTGAGTCCAACTAAATAGGGATGGGATTCAGGGGTGGGATTCTACCTGGTCGCACCAGTTCTATAGAACCGGTTGTTACAATTCTGCACAGTTTGGAGAACTGGCAAATTGTCATCATTGGCTGGCCTCGCCCCTCCCCTCCCTGCCCAGTCACTCCTTACCTGGCATATGCACCATCTAACTTTCCTGCTAAATTGCTATTTTTCCTTTTTTTTCCCCCCACCATCAACTGTTCCAACTCTCAGCTGTGCTGGGAGATTTAGATTAGCTAGAAAGAGGGAAATTGTTGGATTTCTTGCTTTCTAGCTAATCTTAAAGCAGAGCCAAACCTTCCTAGATTCTATTTTTCAGTGCAGACGCAGATAGCAGATTGCAGAATGGTAGATCTCTGAGTGAATCTGTGATTCTGGGAGCCATTAATCTGCCTGCCTGCTTTGCCTGATTTTGGGTAAAAGTTGCTCTTTTTTAATAAAAAAATCAATATTTACATACATGGTGTGTTGTGAGTTAATTTTGTGAGTTTGCTTGCAAGCAATTTTTATGAGTTTGCTTGCAAGAAAATTGTATGTGACAGACTCAGGTAGCCAATGGCAGAAAGATAGATCTCTGAGTGAGTCTGTGATTCTGTGAGCAACTCAATCTGCCTGCCTGCCTGCCTGATTTTGGGTAAAAGTTGCTCTTTTTAATAAAAATCAATATTTACATACATGGTATGTTGTGAGTTAATTTTGTGAGTTTGCTTGCTAGCAACTTTTATGAGTTTGCTTGCAAGAAAATTTTATGTGACAGACTCAGGTAGCCAATGGCAGAAAGATAGATCTCTGAGTGAGTCTGTGATTCTGTGAGCAGCTCAATCTGCCTGCCTGCCTGCCTGATTTTGGGTAAAAGTTGCTCTTTTTTAATAAAAAAATCAATATTTACATACATGGTGTGTTGTGAGTTAATTTTGTGAGTTTGCTTGCTAGCAATTTTTATGAGTTTGCTTGCAAGTAAATGTTATGTAACAGACTCAGGTAGCCAATGGCAAAAAGATAGATCTCTGAGTGAGTCTGTGAGTCTGTGAGCAACTCAATCTGCCTGCCTGCTTTGCCTGATTTTGGGTAAAAGTTGCTCTTTTTTTAATAAAAAGTTCAATATTTACATAAAATTTACAATATTTACATACAAGCCGCACCCAGCCAGTCACATGACCGCCAAGCCACACCCACAAATTAGGCCATGCCCACAGAACCAGTTGTTAAGAAATTTGAATCCCACCCCTGGAGCCTTTCTTTTCCAGGGCATGGCAAAAGACTCTGAGACCAAAAGACAGGCTTTCAGCCCAGCTACCCCTTATCTTTTTAATAGAGGGACAAAAACATTCATTTTTAAAAAAAGAAAAAGCTCTTTATCACAACCGCCCTTTGGGGAAGAATTGTCTCACGCCCTCAATATAACCCACATTCTAAAAGAAGGTATGAAAATTCTGTTTTGTGGAACTGAAAAACCGGTCTTCTATTTCCCCTTGTAACTTAGGATCTCACTCTTCATGATAGGATCCCAGATTGGACTGCAAGGCTCTAGCACACCACAAGGCATCAGGAAAGAGCTATGGAAGGGCCTAAAAACAGAATAACAGAGTTGAAAGGGACTTTGGAGGTCTTCTAGACCAACCCCCTGCTCGAGCAGGAGACCCTAGATCATTTCAGACAAATGGTTGTCCAATCTCATTTTGAAAGCCTCCACCTTCTAAAGACAAGCTGTTCCACTGGTTGATTATTCCCACTGTCAGGAAATTTCTCTTTAATTCTAGGTTGCTTTTCTCCTTGGTTAGTTTCCATACCTTGTTTCTTGTCTTGCCTTTTGGTGCTTTGGAAAATAGTTTGACCTCCTCATCTTTGTAGGAGCCCCTGAAATATTGGCAGACTGCTATCATGTCACCCCTACTCCTTATTTTCATTACTCTAAAGGTAAAAGTAAAGGTTCCCCTTGCACATACGTGCTAGTCGTTTCCGGCTTGAGGGGGCGGTGCTCATCTCAGTTACAAAGCCGAAGAGCCAACGCTGTCCGAAGACGTCTCCGTGGTCATGTGGCTGGCATGACTAAATGCCGAAGGTGCACGGAACGCTGTTCCCTTCCCAACAAAGGGGTCCCTGTTTTTCTACTTGCATTTTTACATGCTTTCGAACTGCCAGGTTGGCAGAAGCTGGGACAAGTAACAGGAGCTCACTCTGTTACGCAGCGCTAGAGATTCGAAGCGCCAAACTGCAGACCTTTCTGATCGACAAGCTCAACGTCTTAGCCACTGAGCCACCGTGTCCCTGTTTGATTACACTAGACATACCACCAATTCCTGTAACTGTTCTTTGTATGTTTTAGCCTCCAGATTTCTAATCCTCTTTGCTGCTCTTCTCTGCACTCTTTCCAGAGTCTCAACAACTTCTCTATATCATGGTGACCAGAACTGGATGTAGTATTCCAAGTTTGGTCTTATTAAGCTTTTTAAAGCTGTCCTAGAACCATGTGATCTTAATTCTATCCCTCTCTTAATGCAACCTAGGATTTCATTGTCTTTTTTGGCTGCTGCCTCACACTGTTGGATCATATTTAAGGGGTTGTCCACTAGGACTCCAAGACCCTTCTCACAATTTCTGCCATTAAACCAAGTTTCACCCAGCCTGTACTTATACACTTGGTTTTTCTTGCCAGAGTGTAAAACAATTGGCTGTTGCCTCACCCTGTTGGCTCCTAACTCTTTCCAGTGGTTTTTTTTTTTTTTTTTTTTGATACCCAGATGCTCCAACCCTGTAGTGTTTTTTTTTTCTGTTGGCCAGCTCTGATATGAAGGAATGAAAGAATGATCTGGCATGTGTAAAACATAAAGTAAGCAAGGCCAGCTTCCTAATGCCCACCAAAATGGGCAAGTCTACGCCTGTCTCTGTCTCCAAAATTACCCTGAAGGCACAGACTGTTAACATGTCCCTGCCAAGGCAAGGATTTTGGCAATAACAAAGGCATTGGCCAGGGAATCTTGTCTAACAGCCTTCCTGTTTTGGCAATATTTGCCCGCTGCTGCAGGAAAAGAAAAGAAAGACAATTTTACAGCTCTGTGGTGAAATGGAAACTAAATCTCATCACTCATCCCCATCAGGGTTTCTTTGCTCGTCATTTTATTTTAAAAGTTTCCTTTTCAGGAACAAATTTTCCCTCAGGTTCAGAGTTCAAAACGTGAACTTTTATGAAAGCGCAAAGGATATACACAAAAGTAAAGAAGTTAAAATCCTGGGCCCTATCTAACAAAATGAAATTCAATGTGGAGAAAAGTAAAGTCTTACACTTAGGCAAGAAAAACCCAAAAGTACACATATAGACTGATTGAAATCAGGCTTAATAGCAGTAACTGTGAGAGGGAACTTGGAGTCTTTGTGGACAACCAGCTAAATAGGAGCCAGCAGTGTGCAGTGGCAGCCAAAAACGCTAATGCAATCCTAAATTGCATCAACAGAGGGATACAATCAAGATGAGGTATTAATACCACTCTATAAAGCCTTAGTAAGACCACACCTAGAGTACTGCATCCAGTTTTGGTCACCACACGATAAAAAAGATGTTGAGACTCTAGAAAAAGTGCAGAGAAGAGCAACCAAGATGATTAGGGGACTGGAGGTTAAAACATATGAAGAACGGTTGCAGGAACTGGGCATGGCTAGTCTAGGGAAGAGAAGGTCCAGGGGAGACAGGATAGCATCTTCCAATATCTGAGGGGCTGCCACAGGGAGGAAGGGGTCAAGCTATTCTCCAAAGCACCTGAAGGCCAGACAAGTAAGAATGAATGGAAACTGAACAAGGAGAGATTCAACCTAGAAATAAGGAGAAACTTTCTGACAGTGAGAACAATCAACCCATGGAACAGAAGTTGTGGGAGCTTCATCACTGGAGGCTTTCAAGGAGAGACTGGGCTGCCATCTGTCAGAAATGGCGTAGGGTCCCCTGCTTGGGCGGGGGGTTGGACTAGATGACCTACAATGTCCCTTCCAGAGTTAGGGGGCTTTCTAAATCCTCCTTCATGGGAATCTCTGCTGCCATCTACTGGCTGCCTGGGTTTTTTAGCCCTGAGGGAGGGAGGGAGGGAGGGAGACATTGTGTACATGCAAAATGTGCTGAAACAAAAGTGGAATAGAACTCAGGAACCTGAACCGACAATCAAAACCCACTGGAGTATATGTAGTCCTCTACTTACGACCACAATGGAGGCCGAACTGTTTGTTGCTAAGCACAAAACAATTGCTGAGCGAGTTGTGTCCAATTTTATGACCCTTTTTGCCATGGCCATTAGGCGAATCACTGTGCCGTTGTTAAGCGAATCATGTCATTGTTAAACGGCTCTGGCCTCCCCCATTGACTTTGCTTGTCATAAGCCAACTAGGAAGGTTCACAAATGATGACATGCCCCCAGGATGCTGCAACAGTCATAAATACGAGTCAGTTGCCAAGCATCTGAATTTTGATCACGTGACTGTAGGAATGCTATAATGGTTGTAAGTGTGAACATGGGTCATAAGTCTCTTTTCTATACTTTGTTGTAACTTGAGCCACTTAAATGAATCGGTCTTAGTTGAGAACTGCCTGTATTCATTTATTTGTTAATTAAGTGTACGGTGACTGGAGGAACTTCATCCAGAAAATAAAAAAGAGAGACTCCTACAGACCAAAAGATACATTACACAGGTAATCCTTGACTTACGACCATGATTGAGCACAACATTTCTGTTGCTAAGTGAAACATTGGTTAATTGTTGAATTGGGCCCCGTTTCATGAATTTTTTTCTTGCTACCGTCATTAAGTGAATCCCTGCAGTTCTTAACTTGGTGACACAGTCATAGATTAGCTTACATAATTCATACTTAGCAAGCCTCATTACTTTCCCGTACTTCTGCTAGTATCAAGAAATAATTATTGTCTTAATAATAGAACCGTGATGGCGAACCTATGGCACGCATGCCTCAAGTGGCATGCAGAGCCATTTTGTCGGCACACGAGCTGCAGGCAAACTTACCTCACTGGGCACGCACACGCCTCACAGCTGATTTTTGGCCGGTTTGAGGCCTTTTTCAGCCTCCCAGAAGCTTGAGGAAGGATTCTGCAGGCTTTACAGGCCGAAAACTAGCCCCGTTTCATCACGTCCTGTTTTTCCGAAAATACCTGAAGTGATTAAACGGGGCTAGTTTTCGGCCTGCAAAGCCTGCAGAAGCCTTCCTCAAGCCTTTGGGAGTTCGAAAAAGGCCTCAAACCAGCCGGAAATCAGCTGTGAGGTGCAGTGCAGGTGAAGGGAAGTGAGGGTGGGTGGGTGGGGATTGCGTGCGTACGCCTAGAGGGCATGGGGGGGTGCGCATTGCCTTATGGGTGCTGGCATGCGAGCGTGCAAGCATGCACACACTTTTTGACACAGGAGCCCCAAAAGGTTAGCCACCACTGCCATAGAAGTTTTGATTTTAGCACTGAGAACTGAACCCTTCAAGGTTATCCCAATTACCACCCATTCCTTCTATGTTTCTATCTTGCTAACCATGTTCCCACGCTTCCAAATATTTATTTTCCTCATAAAAGTCATTCACTTTATATAAACAATCTACACACGACAACGAGTATTATTTTTAAACCCGAGACAGTAGAATTTTCTTAATGATAACCGTTCTTCTCCTAAAAATACCGAATTGGAACTTTCCCAGTACTAAAGAAATTTTTATCACAGAAAGGATATTTAAAAGGCATTGTTTATAATGTCCAGGAAAAGATATTAAAGTAGGATTAATCCAGGGGTGGCTTCAAAAATTTTAGTAACTGGTTCTCTGCCAGTTGCTGGGTGGGCGTGGCCTAGTCAGCCTCCTGCACCATGGCGGGGGATCCGTTTTCGCCCTCCCTGGGCTCCGGAGGCTTTTCTTGAGCCTCTGGGAGGGTGAAAATGGCCTCCCTGGGCTCTGGAGGCTCCCTGGAAGCTGGAAATGGGCCCATTTCTGGCCTTCTGAAACTTCCGGGAGGCCCATTTTTTGCCCTCCCAGGGCTCCAGAGGTTTTCCTCAAGACTCCAGGAGGACAAAAATGGCCTCCTCGGCAGTGGTGGGATTCAAAATTTTTTACTACCAGTTCTGTGGGCATGGCAGGGGAAGGACACTGTAAAATCTTCAGTCAGAGGTGATCTTTGCCAGTTTTGTGAACTACTCAAAATTTCTGCTACTGGTTCTCCAGAACTGGTCAGAACCTGCTGAATACCACCTCTGCTCCCCGGGCTCCAGAGGCTCTCTGGAGGCCAAAAATGGACCCAATTCCAGAGCCTCCAGGAGGCCCGTTTGTCACCCTCCCCGAGCCTCCAGGCGGGCCCTGTACTTACCTGGGATCCAAAACGGGACACGTGGAGACTCCTGGGAAGGGTGAGGTGGGCAGGGCCAGCCAGGGGTGGGATTTGCCAGTTCACCGAATCAGCCATAAAAAATGATAAAATTCGCCCAAACTGGGGAGGACCAGTAGCAGCCCACTCGTGGATTAATCAGACCATGATACAAATTAACATCACAGAGCTGACTCATAAGAGTAATTATACTCCTTGCTAAACAACTATTCATCCAGGGATCATTCAGATTTAGGATGTTGTGAGCCAGGAGGACTTAGAACAGTGGTGGTATTCTATCGGTTTGGCCCGGTTCAGCCGAGCCGGTAGTGGCGATGAGCAGCAGAGACAGAACCGGTTCTCTCTGTCAGTCTGCTGTTGGGCCCACCCACCTGTCTGGGCTTCCATACTCACCTTTATCTTCTGAATTTGAAGCACAGCTGCTTTGCGTGGCACAGAAGAGCGACGCGCGGCAGCTGCTGAAGCGACCGGGAGAGTGCAGGCTTGCAGGAGGCGAGTTGGAACACCTCTGCGCCTGCGCAAATGCCTCTGTGTCTGTGCAAAGTGTGCATTTGTTGCGTGCATGCACGCAAAATACACACATCAAGCCACGTCCTCTGAACCGATGGTAAAAATTTTTGAATCCTACCACTGACCCCCCACTCAAGCAGGAGACCCTTTACACAGTGGTGGGATTCAAATAATTTAACAACCAGTTCCCTGCCCTAATGGTTTCTTCCAAGAACCAGTTCACCAAACTGCTCAGATAGTTAACAACCGGTTCTCCCGAAGTGGTGTGAACTGGCTGAATCCCACCACTGCCTATACAATTCCAGACAAATGGCTGTCCAGTCTCTTCTCAAAAAACACCCACAACTTCTGGAGGCAGGTTATCCCATTGATTAATCGTTTTCACTGTCAGGAATGTTCACCTTAATTCTAGGTTGGATGTTTCTTTGATATATGTCTACCTGTTACTTCTTGTCCTGCCCTCAGGTGCTTTGGAAAATAAGCTGACCCCCCTCTTCTCCATCACAGCCCCTGCAATTTTGGAAGACTTCTATCATGTCACCCCTAGTCTTTCTCTTCGTTAGACTAGACACCCCCAGTTCCTGCAACTTTTCATTACAGGTAGGGCTCAATTTACAACAATTCACTTAGTGACCGGTCGAAGTTACAACAGCATGGGAAAAAGTGATTGTTTTTCCACACTAAGCGACCGTTGCAGCCTTCCCATGGTCACGTGATCAAAATTCAGATGTTTGGCAACTGACTCCTATTTATGATGATTATAGTGTCCCTGGGGAGGTGTCACGTGATCCCCTTTTGGGACCTTGCAAAGTCAAGGGAAAAGCCAGATTCACTTAATAACCATGTTATTAATTTAACAATGGCAATAGTTAACAATGGTTAAGATTCGCTTAACAGAAGTGGCAAGAAAGGTCCTTCAAATATCTCACTTAGCAACATAAATTTTGGGTTCAATTGTGGTCGTAAATCAAGGACTAGCTATATATTCTTTTAATATTGCTGATATTACCTAGTTTGGGTCATGAAATGTCTGTAGGAAAACCACCAAGCTCAGAGAACACAAAGGACCTGTCATGCCCCTGTTGGAGTCTGACTCCAAGGGAGAGGAGGAACAGCTGACAGGGAGTGGGAGTGTGGCTTCGGTGGTTGTAGAGGAAACTGGGGAAGCGCACAGGCCAGATGGACATTCAGAAGAAGACCCAGGCCCATCCCTCTTCATCCTGGGGCACGCAGGGTGGAGCGGATAAGGGAGAAACATGAGTGGTGTGGTCTACGGGGGAGGAAGGGGCCCTGATCTCCTTTTTGGGATTGCAACTGTGAGGACTGTTTAAAAGGACAAACTGCACATGGCCCAGTGCTGGTAGCAAAGCATGCATTATTCTTGTTGGAGCTTATCTGTGTTTTGGCTTTCTCCCAACTGTGGTTGCTGCCGTTATCTGGTAGAAGTCTGCAATTAATCATCCTTGCCTGCCGTAGTACTTCCTTCAGTGTGGTTTGTGTTGGGTTTTTTATTTCGAATTAACTTTACTTTGGGTGCAGACTGCATTTACTCCCTCAGTAAACTGTTTTCTTTAAGAGTTTGATATCCAGCAGAGGATAATTGGAATTGGGGCCAAGCTGGAGGCATTAAAGGGACTTTCTTCTATTTTGGTGACTTGGTTATTTTTGTGTCATGCCCCAGGTCATCACAGGACCCTTCATTTCAACCCTGAGCTACAAATATTCTCCTTTATTGATATGTTTTAAGCAGGGGTGGAATTCAAAAATCCCAACAACTGGTTCTCTGCCTGGTTGCTGGGTGGGTGTGGCCATGGTGGGAGTGGCCTACCGGAACTTCCGGTTTGGCCATTTTTAGTCTTCCCCAGAGTCCAGAGGCTTCCCTCGGGCCTCTGGAAGGCCAAAAATGGCCTCTTCTGGGCTCCGGATGTCAGGCTCTAGGAGTTTACCCATGCCTGCACCTTCCCGGAGTGTGACACTTTGATGGGGCAGAATACGGCACGGAAATGATGGGTGTTCCTGCCGCTCCTTACTGTGTTGATGGTGTGTGGAGCTGGCACTGCATCTGCAGGTCTCCTAGTCCACTGAAGATGAGCCGCCGAACGCCTGGCAGCCTCCGCCCACCCGGGATGATGCATCGCAACCCTCCGCAATGCAGAGCTACAATTAGGGGAGGGCTGCGATTAGGGAAACGCTGCAATTGGGGAAACGCGGTTTGTCGGGCATTAGAGGGATAGGGGCATCGGATGGATGGGGAGACAGGAGGTGTGGGTGGATACACAAGGGGGTGACAGGGGGACCGGTGTGGAGCTGACAGACAGGCATGGCAATAGCATGGCAAATGAGGGAAATAGGAAACAAAGGCTAGACGTTGGAAAATAGGCCACGGGGAATGTGTAGTTAATCAGCAGGTATCATGCTAGCTGGAAGGGGTCAGGAGATGGCATAAGAGGCGCTGAGAGGCAGATGCTCTCGGCACTAACTTTACTCGGGATCTCCGTTTTTCCCTATCAGGACTGGAAGTGCTGCCATAAACATCACCAACCAGATTGTGAGTAGCGTGGTTTTTCTGCAAGACTATTCCAGTACCCAGCTGAGGCTGAAACTGGAGGCCCTTCAGAAGCCGGAAACAGGCTTGTTTCCAGACTTCTAGAACTTCTGGTTTGGCCATTTTTTGCCTTTCCCAGAGTCTGGAGGCTTCCCTCGGGCCTCTGAGGGGTGAAAACGGCCTCCCCCAGGCTCTGGAGGCTCTCCAAAAGCCAGAAACAAGCCTGTTTCTGGACTTCCAGAACTTCCGGGAGGGCTGTTCTTCACCCTCCCAGAGCCTCTGCACGAACCCTGTACTTACCCGCATCCAAAACAGGCCACACAGAGACTCCTGGGTGGGGCGGGGTGGGGTGGGCAGGGCCACCCAGTTGGTTCAACTACCAGTTCGGCGAACCAGATGTAAACTTAACATCCGGTTCGTTTGAACCATTCCAAATCGGCTGAATCCCATCCCTGGTTTTAAGCCTCCAGACCCCTAATCATCTTTGTTGCTCTTCTCCGCCCTCCTAGCAAAGTCAGTTTTATAGATAGTCTTCGACTTACAACAGTTTCTTTAGTGACCGTTCGAAGTTACTACGACACTGAAAAAAAGCTATTCACACTTACAACCATTGCAGCAACTCCAGGGTCATCGGATGAAAATTCAGATGCTTGGCAACTGATTCATATTTATGATGGCTGCAGTGTCCAAAGGTTGTGTGAATCTCCTTTGGTGACCTTCTGACCAGCAATCTCAATGGGAAAACCAGATTTATTTAACACCCGTATAACCAATTTAACATGTTCAGTAATTCAGAAAGATCTCGTTTCACGAGAGAAATGTCAGGCTCCATTGTGGTCATAATTTTGAAGACTACCAGTATTTCCTGCCACTGCCTGCTTTGTGTTTTATGCTCCAAGGTTGGTTTGTTTGTTTTTAAAAAAGCAGGGTGTTTTTTTATTATTATTATTATTATTCTCTTGCTTTGTTGTCACATCAGAGCCTTTGAAATGCATTTCTTTAGAGTTTTTTAATTCCAAAAGGTGGAACAGAAATAATAGCAATAGCACTTAGACTTATATATCGCTTTATAGGGCTTTTACAGCCCTCCAAAGCGGTTTTTCAGAGTCAGCCTCTTGCCCCCAACAATCTGGGTTCTCGTTTTACCCATCTCAGAAGGATGGAAGGCTGAGTCAACCTGAAGCCTGGTGGGATTTGAACTGCCAAATTGTAGGCAGCAGAAGTAGCTTGCAGTACTGCACTCTGACCACTGCGCCACAGAGGCTTCTCATAATGCTCAGTTGCAAGAAAAAAAAAGACCTTGGAGATTTGTGCAGCAGGAGAAAAAAAACAAACTGGGATTTTTAGGTGTCTCTCGGCCTACACCTCATGAGCTCCCTGATTTTATTTTATTTTTACACAAACGTCTCCAAAACATTTCCCTTAATAAAGCTTCCAGAAAGACTTGGGAGTTTCCTTTTATTTTGCTTTTTTGCTGAGATGACTCACTGAGCTTATAATGGCTTGGCAAGAAGATAATAGTGGCAGAATTGATTCACTCTGCAAACATCCAGCTTTTGCTCCCAGGTTTGGAATTTGAGGCAGGAAGGAATGTGTGAGCCTTATGTAAGCTTTGAAAGAAAAAATATCCAGAAAGCACAAAGATCTAAGGGTAAGGAGAGACAAGTCTTGGACAGTCTTGAACTACGCCGCCTACGGTTGGACTTAAGCGTAGTACACAAAATTTTCGGCTACAATGTCCTACCAGTCAGTGACTACTTCAGCTTCAACCACAACAACACAAGAGCACACAACAGATACAAACTCAATGTAAACTGCTCCAAACTTGATTGCAGAAAGTACGACTTCAGCAACAGAGTGGTCAATGCCTGGAACTCACTACCTGACTCTGTTGTTACATCCTCTAACCCCCCATTCCTTTAACCTCAAACTATCCACTATTGACCTCACCCCATTCCTAAGAGGTCTGTAAGGGGCATGCATAAGTGCACCGTCATGCCTCCGTCCCTGTCCTATTGTCCCCATTTATTTGTACCTATTTCCTGTATCCTTACTCATGTTTATACGTATACCTATTATCTTGTAAGCGATTGACAAATCAGATAAATAAATAAAATAAATAAAAATAAATAAATAAAAGAATCCTTACATTGTTGTTTGCCAATCAGGCGGAGAAGTTAAAGTAGAATGCAGAATGAAAGGGCTGGAAGGGACCTTGGAGATCTTCTAGTCCAACCCCTGGCTCCAGCAGGAAACCCTACATTGTTTCAGACAAATGGCTATCCGGTCTCTTCTGCAAATGAGAAGAATGAGCAATTCAGCTGAATATAAGGGAGCTTGCCAGAGATGGGAGCTTTTCAACAAAATCAGGGAGAGAAGCAACCTAGAACTAAAGAAGAAATTTCTTAAGTCAGAACAATTAATCAGTGGAACAATTTGCCCCCAAAAGTTGTAAATGCTCCAACACCGGAATTTTTAAAGAATTTTTTGTCTGAAATGATGTAGGGTTTCCTGCCTAGGCAGGGGGTTGGACTAGAAGGCCTCCAAGGTCCCCTTCCAACTCTGTTATTCTATTCTATTGTAAAACGTAAAACATAGTATAATAGGGAGAGCAAAATATGAGCCTCCTGGAAGTTCGAGAAGGCCGGAAATGGGCCTGTTTCCAGCTTCCAAAGAGCCTCTGGAGCCCAGGGGAGGCCATTTTTGCCCTCCTGGAGGCTCGAGGAAAGCCTTGGGAGCCCGGGGAGGGTGAAAATGCCCCTCCCTTCTGCCGTGGTGCAGGAGGCCAACTAGGCCACACCCACCATGGCCACACCCACCCAGCAACTGGGCAGAGAACCCTTTTGCTACAATTTTTGAAGCCCACCCCTGCTCAAAATGCTCCAAACCGGTCAGACGAGTTAAAAACAATCCTGTTCAGATCCCCATGACAGGCTTACTGGGAAAATGAGCTGACTCTGGGCCTATCTGACCATGCTTTGCGTGGGAGAGTTGTCAGAAAGAGGCCATTTCTTTGACTTCTTCACAAAGGTCATTGTCTGAGATGAAGCAACAAAAATCTTGATAAATCCTGAAACACTTTGGAACAAAGCCCCTCAGGTCAGTGAAGCAAAAATTGAATAGTTTGGCCCCATCCAAGAAGATACTTGCCAATAATTTTTTTAAAAGGGCAAAGCCCTTGAAGAAAAGAACCTATATATATAAATATGTTTTCTTAAGTTTTCGCAGGTATTTATATGTAAGGTATTCAGCTTTGTTCGGGTATTTTCCCATGTCATTATAGTTGTGCTTTTAAAGTTGTAGCAACGTTTCGGCAGAATCTCATCTGCCATCGTCGGGCTTCTGTATAGTGTTCGTCTGTGAGTCAGACTTTCACAGCTGAACAGAAACGGCTGTGAAAGTCTGACTCACAGACGAACACTATACAGAAGCCTGGCGATGGCAGATGAGATTCTGCCAAACGTGCTACAACTTTAAAAGCACAACTATAATGACGTGGGAAAATACCGAACAAAGCTGAATACCATAGATAGATGATAGATAGATAGATAGATAGATAGATAGATAGATAGATAGATAGATAGATAGAGAGATAGAGAGATAGAGATAGAGATAGAGATAGAGATAGAGATAGAGATAGAGATATATAGATATATATATCTCAACATATGCCAAAAGTCCCGTGGCCCAGAGCCAGTGGAGAAACTGAGACTGAAAAGAGATTGGATATTTCAGCAAGAGTCAGTAAGCAACTCTGCAACTCTGAGATTCAGTAGGTGTCTAAATTTTGCAGAAAGGAGTTAGGTTTAACTTTGCACCAGGTAGAAGTGTTAGCTCGGGTTGACTTAAGGTTTCAGAATAACAGTGTTGGAAGGGGCCTTTGAGGTCTTCTAGTCCAACACCCTGCTCAAGCAGGAGAACTTATACCATTCTGGACAAATGGCTCTACAGACTTTTTTTTAAAAAAAGTCTCCAGTGACGAGCAAAGTCAATAGGGAATCCAGATTCACTTAACAACCAGGTTACCAATTTATCAACTGCAATGATTCACTTAACAAGGGTGGGTGGCAAGAAAGGTAGTAAAATGGAGCAAAACTCACTTAACAGACATCTCACTTAGAAACAAATCATCATCGTCTTTTAATGACCACATAATCCCTTGTGGGGTGGAGTCTAGGCAGCTAAATGGAGCTAAGTGTTTACTCACCAGGTGCCTTTCCTGTTGCCGATATGGAGTTATATTCATCAGATATATTCTCATCGTGCCCAGAGAATGAAATATCTGCCTCTGTCATTGCCTCAGCTGATCAGCTCTTAAATCATTACCCTGACAGCCTCTACCTAGGATTGATTGTGAGGTGAGAGCTCCATCGCTAGGCTACAGCACCACTCACTTAGAAACGTTGGCTTCACTTGTGGTCGTAAATCAAGGACTGCCTGAATCGGTGCCAGATTCTTCCCAAAATTCTCCTCCAGAAAGAATTCAAGGGCTACGAATTTTAAAGGCAAACTCTGCAGTAATCACCTGATCAGCTTGGAATTTGGGATAAATGTCAGAATAGGCCCTCGCTCCTAAAAGTCCAGCCATGGTTTAGTTCAGATCTCTTGACCATCAAAGAAGAAGGTTAGTCAAGGCATGCATTCATGCCCAATGAATGGCTTTCTTGTTGATTTATTTTTCAGTAAGTCAAGAATCCAAGCATTGCAATTCTGATCCCACGCTGGAAAAAAAAAAATCTTGGCCTGTTTTGGGTATTTGATTACTGTGTAAGAATACAAAGCAGATTCTTAGTCTCGAGCCACTGGAGATTGATAACTGCAACTTCATATATCTATTCTTCATCCCAACTCTTTCCCCAAAAGGAACCCTTACAAAAATACCACAAAGAAGAGGGAGTCAAGCTGTTCTCCAAAGCACCTGAAGGCAGGACAAGAAACAATGGATAGAAACTAACCATGGAGAGAAGCAACCGAGAACTAAGGAGACATTTCCTGAGGGTGAGAACCATTAACCAGTGGAACAACTTGCCTCCAGAAGTTGTGGATGCTCCGTCACTGGAGGTTTTTAAGAAGAGATTGGATAACCATTTGTCTGAAATGGCATGGGTCTCCTGCTTGAGCAAGGGGTTGGATTAGAAAACCTCCCAAGGTCCCTTCCAACTCTGTTGGAACTCTGTCTTCCATGTTGGAACTGATGACCAATGGGACATGCCATTAACAGAGAAATCCAGAGATGGTGGTTCACACCGGTTCATGTGGACCGGTAGTTAAGATTCAGCGCAGCTTGGTGAACCAGGAAATCCCACCACTGGATGATTCTGCCCCCGCTCATTTTTTGGCCTGTATTCTGGGCCTGTTTTCTGGCCCATTTTGGCCCATTTTTCAGGCTATTTTCAGCCATTGTGGGGCATGTTTTCAGGCTGCATTTTCAGGCTGTTTTCAGGCCATTTTTCAGGCTGTTTTCAGGCTGCCTTTTTGGACTGTTTTCAAGCCATTTTCTGGCCGTTTTTGGGGCTGTTTTTGGGGCCGTTTTCAGGCCGTTTTCAGGGTGTGATGAGTGACATCACCCACCCAATCACAAGACCAACCGGCCACACCTACCCAATCAGATAACTGCTTGTTAAGTGATTCTGGTCCCACCATTGGAGAAATCCATGAACTAGATGCATGCTAAAATAGGAGATAGGACAGAATTCAAAAACCTGAGGTTTTTTTTTTTTTTTTTGCAGAGTGACTTCGATTATCCCCCATTAGTTTCTAGGATGTGGCAGATAGCATGAAAACTACATATAAACCATGGTTGTTTGTAGCACTGGGCTCCAAATGAGAAAGAATGCAGAGAAGAATGACAAAGATGGCAAGGCAATTGAAGGTTAAATCCCATGAAGATTGATTGTCCCAGGAACTGTGTGCGTTTAGCCTAAACAAAAAAGAATAAGAGGCTAGTAATCTTCCAGAACTGCGAAGGATATAAATCCTTCCATTCCCCAACATTCAGTGAGAACTGAAGAAGCTTCTTGAATGAGAAGCAAAACGTTTTCAAGGAAAAAAACAAGAAAGTCCAGGTGCCTTTCAGAAAAGCACCTCAGGGACAACCATGACCTGGATGACAGAGAATCTTCATATACTCCCTCCTCCTCTCCCTCCTCCTCTCCCCCCTCCCTCTCCATATATATATATATATATATATATATATATATATATATATATATATATATATATATATATATATATATATATATAGTAAGGTCTATCTATTTTATTTCTATCATTTCTCTCTCTCTCTCTCACACTCCCTGCTAATCTAATCTATCACCTATCTGTCTGTCTATCATTATCTGTCTATTTATATCTATCATTCTCTCTATCTAATCTATTCTATTGTCTGTCTATCATCTGTCTATTTATATCTATCATTTTCTCTATCTCTCTTTCTCTCTAATCTATTGTCTGTCTATCATTGTCTATTTATATCTATCATTCTCTCTCTCTTTGTCTCTCTAATCTATCGTCTGTCTATCATTATCTGTCTATTTATATCTAATTCTCTCTATCATCTACTGTAGCTATAATCTATATTTATCTATCTAATCTATCTATCATCAATCTGTCTAGCTATATATCATTGTCTATTTATATCTATCATTCTCTCTCTCTCTCTCTCTCTCTCACACACACACACACACACAAGTTCTTGCTTAGTTGATTAGCTGGGATTGCTTCCCGCCCCCAGGCCCAACATCCTTTGTCTGGTTCAGGTGAGATCCTCCCCCCCCCCACCCCCCCACCCCCGCACCACTTTGTTCCTTAATGACTTTTTTCTTTCATCCATTTCCCTGGAGGGATCTTTTAGACAAGACTCCTTTTGTCTTTGTCTGATCTGCTCACGGGCCTGCTTCACCTTAATTATGACAGCTTCAACCTAGTTTCTAAACCTCGCTTTCTAAAACTGCTGAGATGGTGGCTGGAAGCAAACCCACAACCTGTGTAGTTTGTCAGCAGCAGGTGGCAAAATCCACTAAATGTTTTTTTTGGGTCTGTGTGTGTGTGTGTGCGCCTCAGCTTTGTGGACTGGCACACCTAGCAGAGGGAAAAGGAACAATTGACAATTGGAACAATTGTAGTCCCGATGCCAATTCTGCCATTAATTTACATTGTTTCTCAACCTTGCCAACTTTATGAGGGGAGGACTTCAACTCCCAGAATTCCCCATTGAAGTTGAAGCCCGCCCATCGTAAAATTGCCGAGGTTAAGAAACACTAATTTGTATCGTATGACAGACATCTTGACCCACTGTGGTTTCTATTAGCCGTCTTTGTGGCACGATAAAAAGTCCTGAGAAAGTTTGTGTGCAGTGTTTATGCTCATCTGCTTGTATATATAGGAAGTCCTCAACTTACGACTACAACCGAGTCCAACATTTCTGTTGCTAAGCGAGACGTCCAAGCAGAGGTGGGGCTGCACTTTCGTTGACAAGGGGTTCGCTGGTTATCAGCATGCGCTTTGGGGTCCCCTGACCTGAGTAGTGCTCCTGGTTCCTGTAGTCTGCATTTTTCCCCTTGGAAATCCATTCCTACTCCCACACCATTCCAAGGGTGTTCATCCCAAATTGCATAGCTAAAAGTCTGTAGAGATTCTCAGTCACTCAGTTTCATGGTTGTCCCAAAGGTGCTTTTTCAAGAGGCAACTGCACTTTCTTGTTAACAAGAACCAAGGGTACTACTCAGGTGATCGTGAGGACACCCGATAAACCTCCAGGTGGCCTCAACGACCCTCTAAAAGGGTGCAAATGACCAGCTGCCTGCAAGGAATATAAATCCTTGTGGGATTCAATTTTGTTTTTACTACCGGTTCTGTGGGCGTGGCGTGACTTGGTGGCCGTGGCAGGGGAAGGATACTGCAAAATCCCCATTCCCTCCCCACCCCACTAACCCGCTTTCCAGCTCCGTTCTCCTGTGCAGGGCAACCAAAGGAGACCCACCCAGAGAAGAGATGGGGGTGGAGCTAGTCAGAGGTGGGATTTGCCGGTTCTCCAAATTACTCAAAATTTCCGCTACTGGTTCTCCAGAACTGGTCAGAACCTGCCTAAGATCACCTCTGCCACAATCCTGTCATAGCTGAAAAAGCTTCTTGGATGAGAAGCAAAAGAAAAAAACAAGAAAATCCAGTTGCCTCCTGAAAAAGCACCATGACCTAGATCAGTGATCCCCAACCTTTTTTACACCGCGGCCCGGTATCCCCAACCTTTTTTATGGCGCAGCCCGGTACCGGCATTAGCTGGGCGCCGCCATCTTTTTTTGATGAAAAAGTGCTTCCAGTGAGCTTTCTACCCGGAAAAGCTCACCGGAAGCACTTTTTCATCAAAAAAAAGATGGCGGTGCCCAGCAGCCCGGTAGGACTTGTTCCACGGACCGGTACCAGTCCACGGACTGGTGGTTGGGGACCCCTGACCTAGATGACCGAGGATCTCTACAGACTTTGCTGCTATGTGTTCTTTTAGCTTGACAAAATGATCGACCAACCTTATGTTGACTTGCTTCCATTTGGCTAACACCAGGTTTTCCCCTTGGCTTGTAATATTGCTGCTCTTACGTCCTAATCAGGCATTAATGGTAAATCACAGAATCTGTTCTGACCTCGGCTTCACAAAATCACGAAGCACACTCCTTGTCCCGACAAAACTCCTTTTTATTAGGCTAATGTGAATTCCAGCAAACAGTTTTTCAAAGGTGAATTACAATCACAGACCTTATCAGGCTTGGAGGGTTGCCAGGCCGATATCTTCTAAGCGCAACACTGTACAAGAAAATACTTGGCAAAGAGTCTCTGTGAGTCATGTACAAATCTTCACACTAATTAAATGAACTACTTGTCTCCTGCAAACACCACTCCCTATTTATTTAGCTCCTATTTATTCCCTATGGGAGGGGTCATTCACCATCCACTTGTGCCTTTACTCCCGAGTTGACCCTTGTTTCTTAGCTGTTCCCTTTGCCTGGCAGCTCTGTGCATGTGCACATCAGGAACAGGCTCCAGCTGTTCTTCTACCCCACTGATCTCCAACTCCAAAAGCAGCTGATGACTGTCGGACAAACCTGGCCCCATCTTTGCCTCTGACGCAGACTCCTCGTCAGAGCCTTCCCCAGACCCTCACTGTCCGAGTCTGTGGCCAGTTCTGCTGGCTGCTGGCGGGCCACAACAGAATCACTTTAATAGCCCTTAAAATTTCCACCCATTAAATGTATCCTTCCCCCCAAAATGAACAGGAGGATAAGGGCCAAATTCAAGAATTTGCAGTCGTTCATAACTATAATAGTAGAATTTGTACGATGTTCCATAAAAAAACCTACCCAACGGGTTAAAATTCATATGCCAAAAAAAGACTTCTTTTGCAAAAACGTCGTCTTAAATCTTTATTAAGTATGAAAATTTCTCCAACTTAAATTACATCCCAGTTTTAAGCTTAAAGCAAGACGGTCAATTTAGAGACAAAAACTTTATATACAAGTGGGTAGGGCTTTAGCTTTACAAATATAGTATCTTTCCAAGAGTAGATTCCTTTTAATAAGATTTAAAAACTTACAGAGGAAAAAAAAATTAAGAACATCCAAACTAAATAAAGCATTTAAAAATGAAATATATACTTTTAGAAATGCTATTCAAAATGCAAAGTTAATAACTGGAGATTCTTTGTATGAAGGGAGGAGACTTTCTAAAATGGCTTCAGACCATCTCTCGGTCTCTTCTGATAGCACAAAAAAGAACCATGCTGAAGATCATGCCAAAAATCTGAAAAAGAAATAATATAATATATTATTATATTACATACTAGCTCGATACCTGTGCTTCACTACGAAACTATGTGGTTGGGCTTAGCTTTTGGGGAGGAAAATAAGGGAATTTTTTTTTTTGCCTCTGCCTACCAGCATCGATTCATCTGGTTAGCGTCCTGTCAGTAAGTGAGAGAGTTGAGGGGCTGTTTGGACACTGAAAGAGTATTTCCTCTGTGAGCAAGAAGGAGACAGTAAGGAACCTGGGCATGGCTTAGCTCAACTATTTTATATTAAAGCTGTTTGGAGCTGTGAAACTAAAACTGAAACTGAAACTCCTCTCCTCTGCTTATGTTTTGCATTTGGAACAGATTTCTTTTCAGCTGGGGAGGGGGAGTAGAACTCCTTAGCATCAGAGTATGTTAATAATAATAATAATAATAATAATAATAATAATAATAATAATAATAATAATAATAATAATAATAATAATATAGAAAATACTAATGCTCTGGTGATCATTTAAAAAAAATCCTTTCTTAGTGAGCACCTAGAAGCCAAGAGGAACATACGTGCCAAATTTCAAGTTTGTAGGCTTTATGGTTCTGGAGATTTTGTGATGACGTGTGAGTGGTATTTTGCTTTTATATATATATAAAGAAGCACAGAGCTGAAGACAGAAGCACAGAGCTGAAGACAGAAGCCTGAAGATGATGAATAAGACTTCATCGAAACGTTGCCTAGATACTTCCAACCTTACGCGGGAGAAAACCCGAATAACCAAAGATCCACATACAAATACCGCGAGAACCTCAGAAAACAAATATATATATATATATATATATATATATATATATATATATATATATATATATATATATATATATATATATATATATACACACACACACACACACACACACACACACATATATATAATACAAAATACAGTATACACATATATACACAATACAGAAGCCTGATGATGGCAGATGAGATTCTGCTGAAACGTTGCTACAACTTTAAAAGAACTACAATGACGTGGGAAAATACCCGAACAAGCCAACACCATACATGTAAGTACCCAAAACTTAAGAAAACAAATATATATATATATATATATATATATATATATATATATGTCTGTGTGTGTGTGTGTGTGTGTGTGTGTGTGTGTTTTCTTAAGTATTCACGGGTACTTACATGTATGGCATTCAGCTTTGTTCGGGTATTTTGCCACGTCATTGTAGTTGTGCTTTTAAAGTTGTAGCAACGTTTCAGCAGAATCCATGATGGCAGATGAGATTCTGCCGAAACGTTGCTACAACTTTAAAAGCACAACTACAATGACGTGTGAAAATACCCGAACAAAGCTGAATGCCATACATACATATACATATACATATACATATACATATACACATACATATACATATACATATATGTATATGTATATGTATATGTACCGTGTTTCTCATAAAATAAGGCCGGGTCTTATTTTTTTTTGAGCCCCGAAAAAACAGCTAGGATGTCTTTTTGGGGGTGACTTAATTTCCTCCCCCACACCCACCCCAACCTAGAGTGCCCCATGCGCAGTCACCTCTCCACGAGGGCACTTCTATCGGCTGATGGAAGCTCCCCGAAGGCAGAGTCACCAGCCGCTTCTATCAGTTGGTAGAAGCGGCCTCATGGAGAGTTGAGTGCGCATGGGCCGCTCTAGGTGGGGGTGCACGTGGGGGAGGAAATCTATCAGCCAGTAGAAGCAGCCTCGGGGTGAGCGCCCACACGTACTCCCCTCACTATGACGCTGTTTCTATCAGCCAATGGAAGCTCCCCAAAGGCAGAGTCACCAGCTGCTTCTATCGGCTGGTAGAAGCGGGTTCGTGGCAAAGGAAGTGTGTGTGGGGCATTTGCTCTGAGGCTGCTTCTACTGGCCGATAGAAGCAGCTGGTGTCTCTGCCTTCGGGGAGCTTCCATCGGCCAATGGAAACGGCTTTGTGGTGAGGGGAGTGCGTGTGGGCGTTCGCCCCAAGGCCGCTTCTACCGGCCGATAGAAGTGGCTGGTGACTCTGCCTTCGTGGAGCTTCTATTGGCCGATGTTCTATAGGTAGTAGATTGGGGTATTCTACGTGCAGGGCACTCCTAAAGGCAAGTTTTCTCCCCCCGTTCCCCCCATTTCTCTTCACCTCGTGTAGTTTTAACGAACGATGTGAGAAATGGCGGGGAAACGCATGGATTAAATAGGCCTAAATTTTGGGGGTAGGGTTTAATTTCACCTCATGCCTAGAAATCATGCTGGGCCTTCCTATTGGTGGAGGCCGTATTGTTGGAGAAACAGGGTATATGTATATGTATATGTATATGATGTATATGTATATGTATATGTATATGTATAATATATATATATTGCAGAATTGCAAGACAAACCAGTGAATTTATATACATGTTTTTAAAACAACTTGAAATATTATCAACCATTAAGTAGCCAGTTCAACGTTTCAAGACTTGGTCCTTAAAGTTTAAAGTAAATATTTACAGAGTTATTTGGCAGAGCCTACTGCATAAAAATAAATGGTACCATAACTATTAAACCAACAATCTCAAAATTTGGAAGAGGGTTGCATTCATGTTTAGTTGTAGCATAATTGAGCCACACCTGAGAGAAGAATCAAGTTCTTTCAGGGAAATAGGAATTTAGGAACTAGGTATGTCTAAGCCTAATGAAGAGAAGAGAAGGATTGGGAAGGGAGGGGATGATAGCAATCTTATTTTATTTTTATTTATTATTTATTAAATTTATTGGCCATTCATCTTACTACAGGGTAACTCTTGGTGGCTTACAACATTAAAAAGGTAAAATAATAGCAAAATAGATAAAATAATAGTAGCTTTTGCTAGTGTTAATTTGTTTATGATATTCCTTCCTTCCTTCACCTTCCTCTCTCTCTCTCTTTCTCTTTCTTTCCTTCCTTCTTTCTTTTGATGCTTGTAGTCAGAGGTGGTATTCAGCCAGCGTGGACCGGTTCTGGTGTACTGGTAGCGGAAATTTCAGCTAGTTTGGAGAACCAGCCAATACCATCCCTGGCTGGCCCCGCTTGTCCGCCCTGCTCTTTCCTGTCCTTTATTCTATTGATTTTTAGCTCAACTGATTTGCATGGCAGACTGGATTGTCACACCTCAGCTGAGCTAAAAACAGCTCAGGTGTTCTTTGAGTGCTGCGTGCGCAAAGCCCACAAACTGATAGCACACATTTTGGAATCCCACCACTGCTTGTAGTGTTCCACTTGATCACTTTACGTATTTTTTATAAAACAGATGCCCTATTTGTCATTAAGTCAGGATCCAAAAGGTATACAACAGTCACAACTTACCATCACCACAGCAACTCCAATGCCAACAGCTGCAATCAGATTCAACTTGTTTTTGAAGAAGTCTTCAATAGCTTTAGGGCATGGCTGGAAGAAAAAAGAATTGTATCCTTTGATTTAATTGCACACTCAAAATATTTTGGATGACATTTTTGTAATACTCTTGCTTAAGAGTTCCGTGTTCTGGCTGCACTTAAATCGGTTCTTCTGCCCTACTTTCTGAATTGAGAAAGAGAGAGAGAGAGACAGAGGGAGAGAGAAAGAAAGAAGGACAAAAAGAAAGAGAAGCACAGGAGGTGAGTAAGAGAAAGAGAGGGAGAGAAAGGAAAGAGAAGGAGAGAAACAGGGACAGAGACAGCTAGAAAGAAAAAGAAAGAGAAAGAAAGAGGAAGACAGAAAGTGAGTAAGAGAAAGAGAGGGAGAGAGAAAGGAAAGAGAAGGAGAGAAACAGGGACAGACACAGCTAGAAAGAAAAAGAGAGAGAAAGAAAGAGGAAGACAGAAAGTAAGAGAAAGAGAGAGAGAGAAACATAGGAAAAAAGGAGAGAAAGAGAGACAGACAACAAGAAAGAGAAAGAGAAAGAGAGAAAGAAAGAAAGAAAGAAAGAAAGAAAGAAAGAAAGAAAGAAAGAAAGAAAGAAAGAAAGAAAGAAAGAAAGAAAGAAAGAAAGAAAGAAAGAAAGAAAGAAAGAAAGAGGAAGACAGGAAGTGAGTAGAGAAAGAGGGGGAGAGAGAAAGATAGGAAAGAGAAGGTACATGGTATCCTTTCAAGCATGTGAAGAGTGCTGTATTATACTGTATACAGCCCTACCAACATCTTTTGCAGGCAAAACACTCCAGCTAATTCAAATCTCTCTTTGGAAGACTTCCTTGGGCTGGCCTGTCCCAATTCCCCTGAATCCTTTGGAAGTCCAGTGCCCAAGCAGGCACCGCATCCAAGGTGGGGTTCGACCCATCCAGAACAAAGCGGAACGCTAAAACATTGATCTCTCATCTCTCTTTCGCTCTCCCAGACTGGACTTTGAAACAAAACTTCCAATTGCCACCTTCCCATTCAAAGATTGAAGAAGTGGCATTTCCCACCCAGTCTCCACTCTGAAGATGTTCATCCTAGGTGACAATAAACCTCAGGGGCGGGGGGGGGGGCTGCTGGGGGTTCTCAGGGGTTCGGGAGAGCCCCTAGCTAAGATTCTGTGCAGTTCAGACAACCGCCCAAATCCCACTTCTGGCTGGCCCCACCCACTTCTCCCCTCCCCTCCCAGGAATCCCCCCGCGGCCCTTTTTGGGTGCAGGTAAGTGCAGGGTGTGCACGGAGGCTAGGGGATGGTAAAAAATGGGCCTACCGGAAGTTTGGGACCCGTTTCCAGCCTACAGAGGGCCTTTGGAGCCCGAGGAGGCCATTTTCACCATCCCAGAGGCCCGAGGAAAGCCTCCGGAGCCCGGGAAGGGCAAAATCGCCTCCCCCACCATGGTGCAGGAGGCTGACTAGGCCACGCCCATCATAGCCACGCCCACCCAGCAATCGGGCAGAGAACCCTTTGCTAAAATTTTTGTAGCTGATCCCTGCTGGGGTGGGGGGGAGTTGCCCTTGGAATAGATGGATTATTTTGAGGAAGATGGGAATTAAACCTTCCCCCTTCTGTTTGCGAACACTCGCTTACAATTCTTACAAATTGCAATGGACACTTTCATTCACAACCACCTTTGTTCCTGCACGCACAAAGACCTTGATAGCTTTGGGAAGTGGAATTAGCACTCAGATCCTTGGACCTTCTAACCCAATATAAGCACAAAATACAATCTGCTTCTTTAAACAAACCAACAAAAATAAATACAAATTTACACTTTCTGCCCCGATACGTACCTTGGGGTTTTCAGGACAGGTATCCTGATAATCAGGATCGGGAACACCAGACGGACCACAGCAATTCAACTACAGCAAAAAGAAACACTTGAGTTGTTTTTTTGGCAGGGGTTTGCTCTCCAACCTTTTTCAATTTAATTTCTGAACATTTCATCACCAGACTAGGTAATGGATCAGCAGGATTGTCATGCCCCAGCATATAACTTTTATATACTGTTGCTATTCCCTAGCCCCATCTAGTGGCCAGAGGGACAAATATGCCCTAACAAACAATCTTTATATACTGTTGTTTCTCTCTAGCTCCATCTAGTGGCCAGGGAGACAAATACCAAGTATATTGTTTGAAGCTGGGTAAAGGGGTTGAAATTTGTTCAACCCCTTTACCCATCAGCCCGCACTCTCAAAACAAGTGCATGCTGGGAAGCTAGACTCCATTTCCTTTAGCATTTGGAGAAGGCAGAAGCACAAAGAAGAATCCATCTTAATCTGTGGAACATGGTCATCCAAGGACAAACCCACATCCCGCACACAAAGCATCGCTGGTGAGATGCTTATAACTTATTGTTATGTTCAGCAGTAACCCAATACTGCCTATCTTGTATTTGGTTCTCATTGTATGTATCCGTATTTTCCCCAGTTTCACCATATCCTGTTCTTCCAATAAAGCATCGAGATCTATGCACATGATCTGTTTTATTGGAGGATAGGTGGGCTGCACACAGACTAATGTGTAGTGAGGACAGAACAAGGATTTTCTGGCCCCATTCCTCTTTAACTTAACAATGTTTTGTGTGTCAGTGTAGTCAGTTGATTGTGTGATTCGTTTGGAGCTATATTTAAATTCTGAGCAGCCGATTGGTTCTCTAGATGGTCTAGTTTCTTACGTATTCATATGCTGGATTGAGATCAATATGCATGTTAATTGCTACTTTGGTAGACTATACCAGGCTTCAATAAATTCACATTTGTGGTATGGCCAATGATTTTAGTTCCTTCCCAATTGCATTGTTTATTATCGATGTGGTTTGAGATACGGGATTTTTGGACATGCCGTTTAACTGCTAACTGATGTTCATGACCCTTGTTGTTTGTCCAGAAACGAAGTGCAAGAACATCATTTTTCATGTCCTCACCCATCCAACAACTCTGCACCAATGTGACTGGGCATCCATAATGCACTGACGATATAAACCTGACTGAGGCACCCTTCCCCTGCCTCTATTTATTATTATTACTAGCTGGGTACCCATGTTTTGCTATGAAACTATGTGATCGGGCTTAGTTTTGGGGGAGGAAAATAAGGAGAGAAAAAATTCTGCCTCTGCCTACCAGCATCCATCAGTATTCATCTGGCTAGCATCCTGTCAGTGTGTGAGACAGTTGAGGGCTGTTTGGAAACTGAAGCAGTATTTGCTGTGTGAGCAAGGAGGAGACAGCAAGGAGCCTGGGCGTGGCTTAGCTCAACTGTTCTGTACTAAAGCTGCTTGGTGCTGTGAAACTGAAACTGAAACTCCTCTGCTTGTGTTTTGTATTTGGAAGAGATTTCTTTTCAGGTGGGGAGTAGAACTCCTTAGTATCAGAGCGTTTTAATAATCATAAACGAAATACTAATGCTCTGATGGTCATTTTGAACAATTCTTTCTTAGTGAGCACCTAGAAGCCAAGTGTGAGCACCTAGAAGCCGTGTGTGTGTGTGTGTGTGTGTGTGTGTGTGTGTAGAAACCAAGAACCAGGGTTGTTGGAATGAGAACAATTTTAATCTGGCCTTCCCTTGAAACTGCTCTCTAAGAAACACCCTGCCCAGAATTAAGATTAAAGATGCAAATCAAACATAAACTTACTGCGTAATGGAAGGTCTTCAGACTGCTTTTTACTTTTATGTCTTTCCTTTTCTCAAATAAGGTGTCATAGAAACTCTGCATTTCTTTAGGGAGCTGGCAAAACAGAAGATACAGGAGAAGAATTGTAGCTGAGGGTTAAAACGAAGGGGTCCTTGGTTGCTCTCTGACCTTGATCGTTTTCTTGCAGACATTTCCTTACCATACTAGGAAACATCCTCAGTGTTACATTGGACAGTGAGAACAATTAACAGCTTGCCATAAGAAGTTGTGGGTACTCCATTACGGGAGGTTTTTAAGAAGAGATCAGGCAGCCATGTGTCCAGAATGGTATAGGGCGAACCAATGGCACGCGTGCCAGAGGTGGCATGCAGAGCCCTCTCTATGGGCATGTGCGCCGTTGCTAGCTGCTCTTCTGCTGGCGCACACATGCACGCTAGCCAGCTGGTCTTTGCAGGTGCCAGAGTACCAGAAAACAGCCTGGAAAACAGCCTGAAAACACCCCAAAAGCGGTCTGAAAAAAGCCTGGAAATGGCCTGGAAAATGGTCTGAAAACAGCCTGGAAATGGCTGGAGAAATGGCCCAAAAACAGCTGGAAAATGGCTGGAAAACAGCCTAGAAATGGCCCAGAAAACAGTCCAAAAAACGGCCCAGAAATGGCCCAAAAACAGCCTGAAAATGGCCTGGAAAATGTTCCAAAAATGGCCCAGAAATGGCCCAAAAAACAGCCTGGAAATGGCCTGGAAAAGGGCCCAAAAATGGCCCGAAAAATGGCCTGGAACCCCTCCCCCCAAATGCCCAGTATATCCATACTCTATAATATGCATCTCTCAGGTCTAGTTTAGTGAAGGAGCATTTACACCTTCTCCCTTCTTCATCATCCAACACACAATAAATTCTTGAAGTTATCAGGAGAGGTATATTTGTTTCTGGCTTCCTTGAGTCAGAAAAACAATGTAAAACAGAATAACACAACTGATCCGGTCAATTTTGGATGCCTTTAGAGTTTTGTTAGATACAGATACAGATAATCAGAGTTGGAAGGGACCTTGTAGGTCATCTAGTCCAACCCCTCGCCCAAGCGGGAGACCCTGCACCATTTCTGACAGATGGGAGTCCAATCTCTTTTTGAAAGTCTCAACTGATGGTGCTCCCACAACTTCCGAGGGCAACTTCTGTTCCATTGGTTGATTGTTGTCATCCGTTTGAACTGTGGCTCCCCACACCCACACCCACACTCCAAACCTTGAGGACACACTGCAAAATTTCTAAAGGATAAACACAGTATAAGTTCTCCTACCTTTTCTTTGTTTGAAAATCCCCAGATGGCAGCAGCCACTTCAAGAGCAAAAATGACGAGAAGGAAGGTGAAA
The DNA here is from genome assembly GCF_049901735.1 of Notechis scutatus. NCBI lineage: Eukaryota > Metazoa > Chordata > Lepidosauria > Squamata > Elapidae > Notechis > Notechis scutatus. The sequence continues at coordinate 25,036,670 of NC_142014.1, forward strand.
AACTAAGGAGGAACAAGGAAGACAAAGAGATATTCATAATGATTGAACACTTTGGACCAATGCAGAAGAATTTACTTAACCGTCTTACAGTTCCCGTGATACATTAACACTGAATGCACTTTGGATGTTTTGTCTTGGCTGCACAAGCAAAGGCTTTCATGGATGAGTCAAGTTACTGTTAGGGTAGGCAGATGGGCTGAAAGTAAATATTTTGGCATATAATGATGAGAAGAACATCATTTCATGTTTATATGGCCTTTCCTTCTGAAGACATTTGGAGCAGAGTAACCCCCCCCCCCCCAAAAAAAGGCTAACAACCAACTCTAAGAACAGTTTGATAAAAGCGATTGTCCAAACAAGCTCCTTTAAATTCAGCAAATCAATGAGAGTCTTAAAAGGGCAGTAAAATAGCAGCCATTCACCAAGATGAGGACAGAGCTGGACAGGGAGTAGTGTCCTGCCATGTAGAAAGGAATAAGGACTCCTGCCTTGGACAGGTGGTTGGACTAGAACAGGGGTCACCAACCTTTTGGACCTCAGGGACCACCAAACTCACAATTTTAAATCCCACAAACCAGAGACCCTGGGAAAATCCCCCAAAAGGTCTGCAGGAAAATTCCCCACCCTGTTTTATTACTGATCAATCATTCTTTATTTGGGATCGCAGGATACTGTCTCCAGCTCCGTTCTCAGAGGGAAAGAGAGAGACTTTTGGCTTCATGCAAGAAAAGCAGCAGAAGTCTTTCTTTCTCTCCATCAAATTCCGCCAGAAATGAGTCTTTGTGAGACTTGTTGCCCCGGTGCAGCCTCGTGGAGCAGGAGGCCTTGCAGGGTCCCAAAGACTCATTTCTGGTGGAGTTTGGGGGAGAGAAAGAAAGACTTTTGCTGCTTTCCTTGTGTGCAGCCAAAAGCAGAAGAAGAAAGAAGCAGAGAGAAGCAGCCCGGTGGCCAGGCCGGCGCGTGGGGTGAGTGGGGCAAGTTCCCCCCCACTGCCCTTTCCCCCCTCCCCTCACTACCTCGTGTTGTTCGCAATGCAAGCGATGCAAGCCTTGTGTTCCCGCAGGCCATGTGGGTGGCGCAACCTTGTGTTCCCGTGGAGCCTGGATTAATTGCTTTGGGGGTGCTTTGGGGGTGACATTTCTCTGCGGACCACCAACATTTTCTCGTGGATTACTAGTGGTTCCTGGCCCACTGGTTGGCAACTACTGGTCTAGAAGACCTCCAAAATCCCTTCCAGCTCTATGATTCTGTGCCCCACTATTTGGGGACACTGTTAGGACAGCCTCATTTTGTGGTCTTTGACACTGAAGCTTTCACGTCAATTTGCTAATGAGCTTGAATGGAGGAAAGGGTTTTCTGTTTGTTTTTTCTCTTGACATTGGGGGAATTTGGTCTCAACAGACAACTCTCTGGAGCTCGCAACATCCTTGGTTTGCTGTGATCCTTTGGAGGATTGAGAGTGGGGGGAAGTTAGTGCAACTCCTCTTAATGGTCACACAGGTCAAAAATAAAGATGGAAAACCTTTATCTTTATCTATGGAGATTCTCAGTCATCCTGGTCAGGGTTGTCCCAAAGGTGCTTTCTCTTCACGAGGTAACTGGACTTTCTGGTTTGTTTGTTCTTAAAGACATTTTGCTTCTCATCCAAGGAGCTTCATCAGCTCTGATTAGATGGTGAGGAATGGAAGGATTTGTATTCCTTGCAGACAGCTGGTCATTTGCATCCTTTTAGAGAGTTGTTGAGGCCACTTGGAGTGTCTGTGTCCTGAGTGGTGTAAGGGGGTGGTGGTGGAGCCTTCTCGGAACTGCTGAAAGGACTGTGTTTCTGTAGGATGTTTTCTGCTCTGTGTCCCTTCACTGTTGAACACAGGTGCAGGCTGTTGGGGAACACAGACAAACCTCCAGGTGGCCTCAAGGACTCTCTAAAAAGAATGCAAATGACCAGCTGCCTGCAAGGAATATAAATACTTCCATTTCCCACCATCCAGTCAGAGCTGAAGAAGCTTCTTGGATGAGAAGTAAAACGTCTCCAAAGAAAAACCAGAAAGTCCAGTTGCCTCTTGGAAAAAGTGCCTTCGGGACTTTGTCTTAATCTTTTTTTCCCCAAGTTTTGTCTTTTTTTTTTTTTCTCAGGTGGGGAAAGCTTACTTTGGTTTTTCCAAGTCTCAACCTGGATCTGAGCTTCCAAATTGATCTTCTCTCTCTCTCTCTCTCTCTCTCTCTCTCTCTCTCTCTCTCCTCTCCTCCCTCCTTCCTTCCCTCCCTCTCTTTCTCAAATAATCTGGACCAAGATTAGACCATCGTCTTTGCAAAAGAACTTTCTGCAAATACAGTATGCAAATAGGAACCAGTTCTGTGGCACAAACAAAATCCTAACACACATCACTCGCTGCGTTTAGAGTCTCTCTGGGCCATGTGTAATGAATTAAACATGTTTCCTTGGCTCTATTTTTAGACTGGGGGGGGTGGAGCGAAAGCTCCAGAAATGAAATGGTCCAACTTTAAGGCAGCATCTCGCCCTGATGTGTGTGTTTGTGTGAAGACTTACCAAGCCAAGCATACACTGGGACTCCCGTATTGCTCCACAGCATCCCAAGAAGCCAACCAGCATTATGAGGGCACCAGCAGCGATGAGAATGTAAATCCCTATGGAGGAAAAGGAGGAGGAGGAGGAAGAGGGGAGAAGAGGAAAAGGAAGAGGGAGGAGGAAGAGGAGCAGGAGGAAAAAGGGGAAGGAGGAGGAGGGAGGAGGAGCAAGAAGGAAGAAGGAGAGGAAAAGGAAAAGGGAGGAGGAGGAAGAGAGGAGGAGGAAGAAGGAGAAAAGGAGGAGGAGGAAGGAGAAGGAGAAAAGGAGGAGAAGAAGAGGAGGAGGAAGGAGGAGGAGGAAAAGGAGAAAAGGAGAGGAGGAGGAAGAGAAAAGGAGGAGGAGAAGAGGAAGAAGGAGGAGGAGGAAAAGAGAGGAGGAGGAGGAGGAGGAGGAGGAGGAGGAGGAGGAGGAAAAGGAGAGGAGGAGGAGGAGGAGGAGGAGGAAGAGGAGGAGGAGAAGGAGAAGAAGAAGAAGAAGAAGAAGAAGAAGAAGAAGAAGAAGAAGAAGAAGAAGAAGAAGAAGAAGAAGAAGAAGAAGAAGAAGAAGAAGAAGAAGAAGAAGAAGAAGAAGAAGAAGAAGAAGAAGAAGAAGAAGAAGAAGAAGAAGAAGAAGAATTGTTATATGACATGGAAACTGCTAAGATCCTTAATCCTTCGGGCACCTTCTCTTAATGAGTTCAACCAAGGCAGCATTAACCTGGCAAGGAAGGACGACTAGCTCTGGTTTTCTGACTGGGGTTCCTTGTGTTTGTGGATCTGATCCCGGCCATCATCCATGTCTCGACTGCATTTACACCAATGGCTGTCGTCTTTCCTTGCATCACCTAATCACTTCGGTGGTCCTTTTTGTCTCTTCTAGGGTGGTAGCCTAGAAACAAGGAGGCTGTGAGTTCTAGTCCTGCCTTAGCTAGAAAAGCCAGCTGGGTGACTGTGAGCCAATCACTAAGAGACTATGAGTTCTAGTCCTGCCTTAGGCAGGAAAGCCAGCTGGGTGACTGAGAGTTCTTTGAGCTAATCACCAGGAGACTGAGAGTTCTAATCCCGCTTCAGGTATGAAAGCCATGTGAGTGACTTTGGGTCAATTACCAGATTTGTGAGTTCTAATACTGCCTTAGGCAAGAAAGCTGGCTGGGTGACTTTTCTCAGCCCAACCCACTTCACAAGGTGGGTTGTTATTGTGGGGAAAACAGAAGGAGGAAGGAGTATAATGTCTGCTTGCCAGCTTGAGTTACTTCTAAAACAGGGGTCTTCAAACTTGACAGCCTGAAGACTTGTGGACTTCAACTCCCAGAATTCCTCCTCCAGTCATGTTAGCTCAGGAATTCTGGGAGTGGAAGTCCAGAAGTCTTAAACTTGCCTAGTTTGAGTACCCTTGTAAGTAATAAAAGCAGGCTAAAATTCTAGTAAATGAACAAATAAGGGTCACAACTGCAATTGCTTATCAAAATTCATTCACCAGACCGACCATTTTAAATTTCTTCCTGAACGATTTCAAGATGGAAATGGCTGTTTTCTGAAGGGTAGCCGTGCATCTATTTTGCAGAATCGCCAGGTGCTACAAGTTTAAGCAATACTACCATAGCAGCTTTAGCTATTATTCTCTTCCATCTCCCCCATTTCCACCCACAAATACCACAAATACCAGTTGCACACACATATATATATATTTTCCATAAAGGAAGCCAAGGACGATTGCTTGCAATGCGGTGGAGAACGTTGATCAGTTAATGGATGTTTTGCAAACATTCTTTTATTATCTTTATGAAAGCACTGCCCGGTTGACCTCAAAGGAAAACTGAGTGTTTTTTGGGCTGGGCATGTCTTTAAAAAATGCTTCAGGAGACCTCACACAAACTCTGTGGCTGGAAAAAAAAATTTTTTTTGTCTCTGTTTGGAAGATCCAACTAATGTTTGTGCATGGCACTCCCCCCCCCCCCCCCCAAGTTTTCACAGAAGCTTGAACAAAAAGCACCAATGGTTTTAGAGGATAATTTTTCAGGTCAGCACTTCTGGGAAACCCTTTCACCACCCGCGTTAAGGATCAATGAAATTGGTGAGACATTGTCTTGCATTAAAACTGGTTTTTATTCCAATTACCAGGCCTGCATTTGTCAGGGATTTAAAAAAAAAAAAACCACCATGGAAGAACAATCCTGAAATGTTTTAAACCTGAAAAGGAATTCTACAACCCCAAAGCCAAACATCTGGATTCTCCAGAGGGAAAAAAATGTGGCTAGCCTTGGAATGCAAAGAATTTGAAATGTCCAGTTTTGAAAAAGCTCAGCCTAAAGCAAAATTTTGGCTGCTCATAGCTGGACCAGAGCTGCAGAAACCCAACTAGGAAAAAAAAAATCTCTGTATCATTTGGCAGCCTGTGATGTTTCTCTGTGTTCTAGATGTGTGTGTATGTGAGTATAGGCAGAATGGTTATCTATTGAGAGCTGAATGCAATGAAATTTTATTTTAATGTATGCTTAGTGTACATTTAAAGTGAGAAAGTTCTTCTCTTCTCTTCTCTTCTCTTCTCTTCTCTTCTCTTCTCTTCTCTTCTCTTCCCATTCCCATTCCATTTTCTACTCTATTCCATCCCATTCTATTTTATTCTATTGTATTCTATCCTATTCTAATTCTATCCTATCCTATTCTAATCCTAATTCCTAAAGGTAAAAGTTCCCCTCACACATGCTAGTCGCTTCCAGCTCTAGGGGGGGCGTGCTCATCTCCGTTATAAAGCCGAAGAGCCAGTGCTATCTGAAGACGTCTCCATGGTCACGTGGCTGGCATGACTAAATGCCGAAGGTGTGGTCCCTTTTTTTTTTCTACTTGCATTTTTATATGCTTTTGAACTGCTAGGTTGGCAGAAGCTGGGATAAGTGACGGGAGCTCCCTCCGTTATACGGCACTAGGGATTCAACACGCCGAACTGCTGACCTTTCTGATCGGCAAGCTCAGCATCTTAGCCACAGAGCCACCACGTCCCTTTTAATAATCTTTTAATAATCTCTAGTGCAGTGTTTTTCAATCTTGGGAAGTTTAAGAAACCTGGACCAAGTCCACCCATCTTAAACTTCCCAAGTGTCAACCCTGAAGCTGGCCCGACCTAAGCCATTTTGAGGCTTCAGTCTTGTCACACTGGAGTTGAGGGATAGGGAGGGGAGAATAGAAATACCTGGGGGTTTGTAGTGAAAGCAAAATACTTTCTCCTGGGAACCAAGGACATTCCCACAGATGGTCACAGAGGGGAGGAGTGATGTTACCAGGCAACCGGACAGCACCTTGATTGGACCACGTGACTGAGTGTTTGGGAAAAAACTTCACTTTTAATTAGATGAAACCGCGGGAACATTCAGAGTCGGTTTTCACCAGCTTGAGCCAATATGATATATCCAATAAACTATTCTTTGAGGAACGTACCCACCTCAGAATTCTGTTTTGCTATGGGCATATTACTTGGAACCCTGACACCAAGGTTGAAAAATTACTGTATTCTGAAAAGGAGAGGGTCATGTTTAATCCTTGGTCTACATGCCTTGATTTGTTTTGATCTAGCATAACTTAACAGGAACCCAAGCTGAACTCTCAAGATACATTATTTAATGTTCTGCCCTCTCTCTACAACAGGAGCTTCTTATGAAATTATACTCTCCATCCTCCCAATAAGCCTTAAGAAGCAGCTGCATCCATGGGTGGGGTTCAAACATCCCAGCAACCGGGTAGCGAACCGGTTGCTGGGCGGGCGTGGCCATGGTGGCTGTGGCCTACCAGAACTTCCAGGAGGGCTGTTTTTCACCTTCTCCAGGGTCCGGAGGCTTCTCTCGGGCCTCTGGGAGGGTGAAAATGGCCTCCCCCGGGGTCCGGAGGCCTTCCAGTAGCCGAAAACAGGCCCATTTCCGGACTTCTGGAAGACCCATTTTCCCTCCTCCCATAGCCTTCGTGCTGACCTTGCACTTGCATCCAAAAAGGAGTGCATGGAGACTCCCGGGAGGGGCGGAGGTGGGACAGGCGGGGCCAGCCGGCCGGTTCAACGACCAGTTCGGCGAACCAGATATAAATTTAACATCCAGTTTGCCCAAACTGGTCCAAATGGGCTGAATCCCACCCCCTGGCTGCATCTCTGTACGAACCTGAGAGGATCTTGATGATTTTTACCTGTGTAGAATTTCGAAGTACTTTCATCTGTTTGGAAGAGTTCTTTGTTCTGTGAATCAAAGCGAAGCCATAGTCCAATTGCGAGGACAGCTGTGCCAGCAAGCTGTGGAGAAGTGAAGACAGAGAGATTCCGTGGTTGAGGTGGCTTGAATTCCCCACTCAGGATAGCCACCAGGTCTACCCGGTTCAACCCACCCTCAACCGTCAGTTCTGCGTGTCTGGGCATGAGCCTCCATGAAGGGAATTCTTCAGGAAAGGTCTTTAGGAGCTGCTAAAGGAAATGCGTGGGATGGAAACCATGCCCTTCCCCTGCTAATTGAGGGCAAAAATGGCTTTGGAGGTCCTATCCTAAAGGATGCACACAACCCCAGCTTTGTCCACCATGTTCTGACCCAACTCCTCAAACACAACAAACCCTCAGATGTGAACTCCAAAGATTCCTTTATTAGGAGCGCCGGCAGCCCCGGCAAATAGTTTCTCTCACCGCAGGCTAACAAGTCTGTCTGGCCGGAAGATGAATAGTTGTCTGCCACTCCTATTCATCTCCACCCCCTGCCTTTTATCCCCAGAGCTAGGATGGGGCCTCGCTAGCAGCCGGTGGCTCTTCCATCCCAAGGACCGGCCCACAGATTTCCACTGCTCTCCTCTCCTCTGCCTTCAGTGCATTTGTACATCAGGCACTGGACCCAGCTGTTCCTCCTCTTCCTCATCAGCCACCTCCAGACCTGGGAGCTGTTGACTCTCCATCTAAGGGCTGACAGGCAGTGCAGGCTCTGCCTCTGCCTCTCTCCCTCTGCCAGCTCCATTCCCTCTTCCCCCTCGGAGCTCTCAGGTTGCCTTGATGTTGACCCTGACTTCCACGCCTCCTCCTCCTCCTCCTCTGATTTGGCTGCTGGAGGACCTGGTGGCCAACAGGCCACAACACGCCAGCTGTCACACCCTAAGCGTCATTCTCCCTCTGGCAACCCTGAATCACCCCCTCCCCCCTCAGTTCAGAAGCAGATAGGAAGAAAGATGGTTAGAAGTGGAGGGACATTAAAAACGGACCCAACGGAGGCCAAACGAAGAGGAGCAACGGAAGCAAGGACGTGTCGTGATTGTGTCGCATCTGCAAAATGAGCCAGTGTTTCACCCCACATGATCCGTCTTTCACCAGGAGGATGGGAAGGGGGAATCACAACAGCTGATGGCTCAGCCGAGGAATCTACATCGACCTTGGTGGACAAACTGCGTTGTATCTGCCTTTGGCAGTTTTGGCGTCAGGGATTCTTTTCAGTTTCTCAGGAACATGGTGAGGCCCTTCGGAGGGATCAGAGCCAACTATGTGCTTCCTGAGCTGTGCCTTTGGGAGTCAATGTTACCAAAGGGGGGGAAAACCTGGAAGTTGGACCTAGTGAAGCACTTTTTTTTTTTTTGATAACAGGCTATTTATACAGTTTTTGCAATTACCTGGGAGTCTCTCCCTGACACCTGGAGGTGTTTTAATGCTTGCACCCAGCTCAACTACAGTTCCACGTGGATGACAAAAGTCTGACTATTGCATCACTGAGAACGTCTGCCCCTCCAATTCTGAACCCCTCCAGCAGTTTTTGACAGTTTTAAGTCAATTTCACAACCTTCCTAGTTTATTTTTTCCCAGCCTAGGCAAGCAAGGACACCCCCTGCAAATCTTGCCTAACCAGCCCATCGTTGAAGTAACATCATTGTTTCCCTGCCAATTTCCACACCGCAGTCTGGAGCTATAGTCACAACAGTTGGGAAAGCATGTGACGATTACAACAATGGGTCATGCCATCATCATCGCTGATTTCAAAAGAAGAGGAACGCAGAAGTAAGTCCGAGTAATAACAGGTTAGGGAAATACAATTCATTGGGTTCAGTGAGGCTTGAAAGGCCCCTGGTGATGCAGAACGGTTAAAATTCAGCATGGCAGGCTAACTCTGCCCACCGCCAGGGGTTCAATTCTGATGGGGCCTCCCATCCTTCCGAGGTCAGTAAAATGAGGACCCAGATTGTTGGGACGGGCAACAGGCTGACTCTGTCAACTGCTTAGAGAGGGCTGGAAAGCAGCATATCAATCTACGTGTTGTTGCTATTGCTACTTCAAGTTAGCACTATTCATGTGTTGCTGGCATTTCTATCCTGCCTTGAAGCACCGTTTGGGGGAGGTGGATCAGTGGTGAAATGCTACCGGTTGGCCGACGAACCGGTAGCACAAAAAAGCTCTGACGACCAGCTGAGAGAAGAAAGAAGAGAAAAGCGCAGGATCAGCCCTTCCACCTGCCCCCTGCGCTTTTCTCTTCTTTATCCTCTCAACTGATCAGTGCAGCCGAGCCTCAGCTGGTGCTTGGAAAGCTGTGCGTGTGTGTGTTAGGTGTGCGCACACATGCACACGTGAAGGGCGCAATCATCCAATCGGTAGGGAAACTGGTAGAATCCCACCACTGGGGTGTATCACCCTTTAATTGTACCCACTCCTCCCCACAAACAAGCCCCAAAAGACATTGAGAGATAGGTGGGCTGAAACGATAGTTAAATCACAGATTGGTGGTTGAATGGTGGCGGGGGGGCCTTGAACCCGAGTCTCTTCACCCCACTTCACGGCTCAGCAAAAGCTAAGGAGCGCATTTTGAAATCCAAGGGAATCTGGGAACCCCAATTAAGAGAAGTTAAGAACCAGGATGGGACCAGAAGCCAGTTAGAAAATAACCACAGTTTGTAGAGGAGGAGGGGAAAAGGAAGCACTGCAAAGCAGGGCAATTAAGTCAATGATTTATATGTTGTCATGATAAGGAAGAACACAGAGGAACATAAAAGAGCTTTCAGGACATTCGCTTTGCGTTGCATTGGTAGAGCAACGGTAAGCTGGGGCCGGAGTGGCCAAAATTAAACAATAATTAAAATGAAGTTTAAACTTGGAAAACAACAGCAGTGGAAGAGTGTTCTCTCGTCTCCCCGAGGAACAAAAAAAATATATTACATTTTTCTATGACCTCTGCTACCAACAGAGAACAGCCTGAGACAGTGGGAAGAGGGAAGGGGTGCCCATTGTCACAATTTCAGAGGTCCGCTAACAACACATAATGCCCACACGTGCGAATGCATCTTCCCTATGCATAGATAGATGGGGAGGAGTTGTAGTTTAAATTCAACCATGGTTTACCAATACACACTTACAAAGGAGCTCCGTGTGAAGCTGAACATTCAAGACAAGTGATACGTTCCTCAAAAGACACTTCCCAGAACTTGGGGAATCTCTGGATGTTTGGTCACAGTTCCCACCATTGCAAACCATCATGGTCTGACTAACCAGGGTCAATGGAAGTTTTCACCCATCAACCAACATAATCCAGTCGGTCGTTCTGTAGTTCTTTTACTAAACCAAAGTTGGCTCAACATTTAGGTGTCTATTGAGAATCTCCACCTGACATACTGTCCATGCAGGGTGTTTTTTCCCATAATTGTTGGGACTCTGATAATTCCCAGCCATCATAGTTAATTTTTAAGCAAAGGGTTCCTCTCGCACATACATGCTAATCGTTTCTGGCTCTAGGGGGCGGTGCTCATCTCCGTTTCAAAGCCGAAGAGCCAGTGCTGTCTGAAAACGTCTCCATGGTCATGTGGCCGGCATGACTAAACGCCAAAGAAGGCGCATGGAACGCTGTTCCCTTCCCACCAAAGGGGTCCCTATTTCTCTACTTACATTTTTACATGCTTTCGAACTGCTAGGTTGGCAGAAGCTGGGACAAGTAACAGGAGCTCACTCCGTTATGTGGCGTTAACTGCCAAACTGCTGATCTTTCTGATCAACAAACTCAGCGTCTTAGCCACTGAGCCGCCACGTCCCTATAGTTAATTTTAGACATATGTAAATTGGTTCCATCAAATGCAGCATGGAAGTTAGCAATGAGGATTCACCTTATAACTATTTGAGGTTCAACAAATTCCATAATCTGCAGTTAAACCCCATTTTTTGTCAGACGCACTCAAACCCAGCCCACATTACAGTGTGTGTAATCCAGGGTTAGTGCACTTTAAAGTCTTGAATGTCTCCATGCTGGCTCAGGAATTCTGGGAGTTGAAGTCCACAAGTCATAAAGGTGGCTTAGAGTTCCCCACCTCTTATCTACATCAACTCAGCCTCCACTCCCAATGGATGTCAAAACCAGTCCATCTGGAGAAAAAAAAAATCCAGCCTCACAACGTGGCAATAGGCCCCATCCAGTGGTGGGCTGTTGCTGGTTTGGACTGGTTCTAGTGAACCGGTACGAACGATGATCAGCTGGCCCTGCCCACCCACCCTATCCTGTCTTACATTTCCTTCTTTTGCAGCTCGGCTGATTCACGCGACAAAGTGAATTTATTTATTTGTTTGTTTGTTTGTTTGTTTGTTTGTTATTGCTGCCTATTCACCCATGGCGACTCGAGGCAGCTTACACAATGTAAAACCATATTTAAAACAAAAAATAAAAATAAAAAACCATGAAAACTAACAAAAAGAAACAAATAAGTTAATAAAGCACAATGGAACAAAATCTGGAAAAAATAAAAAAAATCAACCCCCAACTCCCACCCCATCGCCCGGATGACAGCAGATCACATTAGCCAATTTGATGGGCTCCATCCCGCTCTGGGTTCCTCAGGCCCGCTGGCAGAACCAGGTCTTCAGCACCTTCCAGAAAAGTGCTAGAGCGGGGGCCATTCTAATCTTTGAGGGGAACGATATTCCATAGAGAGGGAGCCACCACAGAGAAGGCCCTTCTTCTGGGTCCCACCAGGTGTATCTTCCTCAGGAGTGGGACCTGCAGCATTCCCTGCCTCCCTGCTCTGATGGGTCAGGTAGATGTGACCGGCAAGAGATGTTTCCTCAGATAACTCGGTCCCAAGCCATGAAGGGCTTTAAAGGGGACAACCAGCACCTTGAATTGCACCTGGAAGCAAATTGGCAACCAATGCAGCTCCCTCAGGAGAGGTGACACATGTGAACACTGCACCTCAGCTGTTCTACTCATCGGGGAAGTCTAGAAGGTGAGTTGGAGAGGTTCAAATGGCTAATGTGAATGCTGCCCACAACTGGCCCCGTCCCTTTAGAGCAGGGGTCTCCAATCTTGGCAACTTTCAGCCTGGAGGACTTCAACTCCCAGAATTCCCCAGCCAGCTTTGCTGGCTGGGGAATTCTGGGAGTTGAAGTCCTCCAGGCTGAAAGTTGCCAAGGTTGGAGACCCCTGCTTTAGAGTGTGTGCATTGTCACCTTATATGCATGCCCAAAGGGAGGCCCTTTCCATATCGTGCCACACTGGTGTGCAGCCAGACCCTCCAATGCCATGAAGGAAATTCACACCCACTCTATTGTTCCATGCCCAACCAGACTAGATCCATACACGATGCCATGGATGGACATCATGCCCCAAAGGTGGTTTCCCAAACGGCAACTGGACTTACAGGTAGTCCTTGACTTACAACAGTTTGTTTAGCGACCGTTCCAAGTTACAACGGGGCTGAAAAAAGTGACTTAAGACCGTTTTTCACAGTCTGTGCAGCATCTCCACGATCATGGGATCAAAATGCAGGCCCTTGGCAACCGACTCATATTTATGACCATTGCAATGTCCCAAGGTCGTATTGATCCTCTTCTGCGACCTTCTGACTAGCAAAACGTCCATGGGGAAGCCAGATTCACTTAATAACCGGATTATTAACTCATCAACTGCAGTGATTCACTTAACAACAATAGCAAGAAAGGTCATAAAATGGTGCAAAACTCAACTCAACAAATGTCTTGCTTAACAGTAGAAATGTTGAGCTCCATTGAGGTCGTACGTTGAGGACAATTTCTTCGGTTTCCCCTCCCCCCTTTGAAAATGTTTTGCTTCTCATCCAAGAAGCTTCTTCAGTTCTTACAGAACTGTTTCTTGTCATTAGAACATTTGTTGTTGTGTTTTTGTTAAATTATACAGAGATAAATGGAATAAATGAGTGGTGGGATTCAAATAATGTAACAACTGGTTCTCTGCCTTAATGATTTCTTCCAACAACCAGTTCACCAAACTGCTCAGAAAGTTAACAACTGGTTTCTCATGAACTGGCTGAATCCCACCACTGAATAAATGTGAAAAAGAGAACTATGATAAATACATTAATTTTGTTTGATAAATTCAAGAATATAATTAAAATGAATTATGAGGTTTGTTACAAAGTGATTAACATCAGTTTTTATGATCAATTGAACAGATTAATTTATTTGAAATTATACATGATTTAATGTAACTGAAGAGGAAAATACCATGCAGAATCTGGCTTAAATGTATACTTGTTACATAGTTGTTAGATTATTGTTATTAATTTTTAAGATAATAATTAAAAAGTGTTAATTATTAGGATTTAAAGAGGAGCTAAATAAATGATGTATAAGGTAAAGGGGTGGTACACTCAAATTAGTAATTATAGGGGAAATTTTTTGAATTATTTGAATTAGGATGGAAGTTTTTGGAATAATGAAATAAGAATATGCAATGAAATTGCAAATGTAACAGATGAAAGGATAAAGCATAATGAATATGAAGATATGAGAATTATTTAAAGTAAAAAGAAATAAGTTAAGAAATGAATAGAAAGTAAGTTTGAGAAAAGTATTTGAGAAAATTTATAGAAAATATCAAATGTAATGATATGATATGAAATTAAATGTGAAAGATGGATATGTAAACAAGGTCATGTTTGTATGGAAATGTGAAAACCTGGAATTATGCTGTTCACTAAAAAAGATGTTTCTGAAATGTGAAAAAAATAAAAAAAACTTTTTTCAAAAAAAAAAAAAAAGAAGCAAAAGGTTTTCAAAGGGGAAAAAAAAAAAGTTAAGTCCAGTTGCCTTTTTGGAGAAACCACGACCTGGATGATTGAGAATCTTCGTAGACATGGGGACATCATGGTTTAATGTGTGTGGTGATGCAATGGGGTTCATTCAGTAAGCCAAGGTTAAAACTTCCTGAATGTAGCACATTGTGTAACCACCCTCAGAAAACCCAAGGACATCTCCACCTCTCTCACCCACTTCCCAGTTCATGCCTGTTTTACTGGAACTGAAGTGGGATTTCAGAAGGAGAATCCTTGAAGGGTTGGAGATGGAAGCCAGCTGATAGAAAGGGGAGACGTCTACTTTCTCCATGCCCTGGCAGGAAAGGCGTGGAAGAGGCTCCTGGAAGGAGACCAGAGCAAGGAAGAACAGCTCGGTGGCACAGTGATTAGAGTGCAGTACTGCAAGCTACTGCAAGTACTGACTGCCAGCTGCCTGCAATTTGGCAGTTCGAATCCCACCAGGCTCAAGGTTGACTCAGCCTTCCATCCTTCCAAGGTGGGTAAAAGGTTCTATTATATCACATGACCTAAAATGGACACCTAACATCAAAAACGTCATCAAAAAAGCACAACAAAGAATGTTCTTTTTGTGCCAACTCAGGAAGCTCAAACTGCCCAAGGAGCTGCTGATCCAGTTCTACAGAGGAATGATTGAGTCTGTCATCTGCACCTCTATAACTGCCTGGTTTGGTTCTGCAACCCAACAGGACAGACACAGACTTCAGAGAGTAATTAGGACTGCAGAAGAAACAATTACTACCAACCTGCCTTCAATCGAGGACCTGTATACTGCACGAGTCAAAAAGAGGGCTGTGAAAATATTTACAGACCCCTCACATCCCGGACATAAACTGTTTCAACTCCTACCCTCAAAATGACGCTATAGAGCCCTGCACACCAGAACAACTAGACACAAGGACAGTTTTTCTCTGAAAGCCATCACTCTGCTAAACAAATAATTCCCTCAACCCTGTTCAACTATTACAAAGTCTGCACTACTATTACTGTTAATCTTCTCATCACTCCTTATCACCCATCCCCTCCCACTTGTGACTGGATGACTGTAACTTTGTCGCTTGTATCCTTAGGATTTATATTGACTGTTTCCTAGTATAATTTGATTGCTTATTTGTACCCTATGACAATTATTAAGTGTTGCACCTTATGATTCTTGACAAATGTATCTTTTCTTTTATGTATACTGAGAGTATTTACACCAAGACAAATTCGTTGTGTGTCCAATCACACTTGGCTAATAAAGTATTCTATTCTATTCTAAAATGAGGACACAAAATTGTTGGAGACAATAGGCTGATTCTGTAAACTGCTTAGAGAGGGCTGTAAAGTACTACGAAGTGGTATATAAGTCCAAGTGCTATTGCTATTGCTAATAGTTTGGATGCAGAAAGAAAACCAGGCCATTCTCCAAGCAGAAAGGCCCAGCTTCCCAGCCTACAACAAACCAGGAATGACAGGAAGTGGGGGAGGAAGCAAAAAGATCCAGAAACCCTGTTTACACACACACACACACACACACACACACACACACACACACACGGCATTGGCTTTCTCTTCCCCAGCTTGTGTTCCTGCACCACAACAGCAATTGACACTCCCTTTTTCAAGGTTACAACACCTGGAAGGAATCTCTGTTGCTATTTTAACTGCTCTTCAAAACCATGCAAAACATTTTGAATTGTTCCAGAAATTCCCTGCCTCCACGCTCCTCCCAGTTAAACAACAACTGTCTCCAAAAGAGAGAGAGAGAGAGAGATTTTGTCTATATGACTTTCTTCCCACTTTTCCCTGTGAATATTTCGTTGTGCTTTCCCACTGCATAGAAGTAAATACAGGTTGTCCTTGACTTACAACACTTCATTTAGTGGTTGTTCCAAGTTACAATGACACCGCAAAAAGAATGACAATTTTTCACACTTTACCTTTGCAGCATCCGTGATTTACATATGGATGATTGACAACTGACTCAGATTTGTGATGCTTGCAGTGTCCCAGAGTCACGCGACTCTGCGACCTTCCGATGAGAAAAGTCAATGGGGAAGCCAGGCTCACTTAACAACTGGGTGACTAATTTAAGAACTGCAGTGATTCGCATAACAACCATAGCGAGAACAGTAGTAAAATGAGGCCAAACTCACTTACCAAATGTCTCATTCAACGACAGAAATGTTGGTCTCAATGGGGGTCGTAAGTTGAGGATGACCTGTACCCAATAACCGAGCAAAAGATATTTGAACCCGATTCTCTTCCTGTATTTATCCATTTTAATAAGTGGTGGGATTCAAAAATGTTTACTACTTGTTCTGTGGGTATGGCTTGGTGGGCGTGATGTGGCTTGATGGGCGTGGCAGGGGAAGGATACTGCAAAATCTCCATTTCCTCTGCACTCCTAACGGAAGGATATACTGCAAAATCCCCATTCCCTCCCCACCCCACTAACCTGCTTTGCAGCTCCGTTCTCCTGTGCAGGGCAACAAAAGGAGACACAGCCGATCAGTTGGGACTCAATGGGAGGTGGAGAATAGAAGGGGGCAGGGCCAGTCACAGGTGGGATTGGCCAGTTCTCCAAACTACTCAAAATTTCCGCTACCGGTTCCCCAGAACTGGTCAGAGCCTGCTGAAGACCACCTCTGATTTTAATGATTATTTTTACACGATGTCCTCCTACAGCAGGGCTCTCCAACCTTGTCAACTTTAGGACTTGTGGACTTCAACTCCCAGAGTTCCTCAGCCAGCTGTCCCAAAGTGTCTTTTACTACTTGTATCAGGCCAAAGATGCAAAGATTGCGCATCCAGAAATACTTCTGCCGCAGGAGACCATTATTCAATCTGTGGGCTCACTTAAATAACTACTTTGATAATATATGTACAGCTTAAAGCTTGAAACTGTTTGACTCATTCTTTCAGGTTCTCTGGTATCTCGAATTCAACCCTAATCCTTAATCAGGCCACCAAAAATGTTTCAGGCCGGTCAAGTAATATACTTTGTTCTCAATTTTGGGGGGAGAAAAGACACTACAGGTTGTCTTTGACTTACGGCCACGATTGAGCTCAAAATTTCTGTTGTTAAGTGAGACTTTTGTTTGGTGAGTTTTACAACTTTTCTCGCCACAGTTGCTAAGTGGATCACCGCAGTTGATAAGTGAATAAGCCGGTTGTTAAGTGAATCTGGCTTCCCCTTTGACTTTGCTGGTCAGAAGGTCGCAAAAGGGGATCCCATGACCCCAGGATGCAGCAACCGTCATAAACGTGAACCAGTTGCCAAGCGTTTGAATTTTGATCACGAGACCATGGGGATGCTGCAACTGTAAAAAACAGCCATAAGTTGCATTTTTCCTGTGACGTTGTAAGTTTGAACGTTCACAAAATGAACTGTTGTAAGTCAAAGACCACTTGTATAACTTCAATTTCACTGAAATTATGGCCAGTACTATAAAAAACTTTGTTGTATCTTTGTTGTGGCCTGCCAGTGGCCAGTGAGGAGGCTGGGGAGGAACATAGGCCAGTCCTAGAGTCTGGGGAACGCTCAGGCGAGGGCTCTGCGTCGGAGGCAGAGATGGGGCCAGGGCCGTCTGACAATTATCAGCTGCCTTTGGAGTCAGAGGTCAGTGGGGCAGAAGAACAGCTGGAGCCTGTTTTCAATGTGTGCATGTGCAGAACTGCCAGAAGAAGGGAACAGCTAAGGAACAAGGGTCGACTTGGGAGTAAGGGCACAGGTGGGCAGTGAATGGCCCTTCCCAGAGGGAATAAAAGAGGAGCAAAAAGGGAGTGAGGTTTGCAGGAGACAATTAGTTCAATTCATTAGGGTGAAGATCTGTTCCTGACTTCTTGCCAAGTAATTGCTGCTACAGCGTGGCGTTTGGAAGATATCGGCCTGGCAACTCTCCAAGCCTGATAAGGTCTGTGGTTGTAATTCACCTTTGAAAAACCGTTTGCCGGGACTTTGCTGGAGAGGAATTCACTTTAACCTAAATAAAAGGGGTTTTATTGGGACGAGGAGTCTGCCTTGGGAAACCTAGGTCAGAACACATTTTAAAGCACACATTTGAAAGCCTGTCGTATATAAAGTACAATTTCTGTATTTTAAATTACAGACATTACTATAAGAACCTTCTTTTACGATTCGTACTGTCTTGAGCATTGCTGCGGACATCCCTATATTACTTGAAGTTTAACAATGGCTGGTAGCTTTTAAAACAATCTAACATATTCAGTTATTTAAACTAATTAAACAAATATTACATTGTAAGCCAACCAACCAGAGTCTCTCTCTCTCTCTCTCTAACAGAGAGATGGGTGACAGAAAAAGGTAAACAGGCAAGTGAATAAAATATTGAAAACTTTAACCTAATTCTAGGTTTGTAAACTGCCTCTTTGTCTACTTTGTTTTTCTCTCTCTGCTTCCTTTAGGTGTGTTTTTTCCTTTTTTTTCCTTTCCCCTTTTCTTAATAAATATATAACCACACAAAGAGAAGTTAAAGTCCTATCAACATATTTATACTTGCCCGGAAAGGCAAACATTGCATATTTATAGCATCTTATAAACAAACATCTCTTGTTGAGAAGCTCAACTTAAGGAATGGTTGGTTTCGTTCACCCAGAGTGAAATCCCCTTTTGTAATTCCCAACTTGTGAGAAGCCAAATTCTGATTTTAATCAGCCAATTAACAGAGACACACATTAAATCCCAGCCCAGATTAGTAGCAGAACCTGTTTCCCAACAGGTGCCGTTTTGTCTGTGTGAACTAATGTGTGTGTGTGTGTGTGTGTGTGTGTGTATTCTGCACTACGGAAAATGAAATAAAGGTAGTCCTCAATTTATGACAATGGAGCCCCAAATTTTCATTGCTAAGTGAGACATTTATTAAGTGAGTTTTGCCCCATTTTACCACCTTTCTTTCATTGTTAAGCGAACCACTGCGGTTGTTATCCTTAGAAACACAGTTGTTCGGGGTTTGCATTTTTATTGGTTTATCAAAATATAAAATACAAAAAGATTTAAAAATAATAATAATAATAGAAAACCAGGAGGGGGAGATAAAAAGAAAAAAAATGGTGTAATGAGGGAAAAGGAAAGGAAAAGGCACCCATTTCCAACTCTATAGAACAGTGGTGGTGCTCCTGTGCCAAAAATTGTGCGCGCGCTTCCATGCCTCGCGCTCGCATACCAGCACCCAGAAGGCAATGCGCCCCACCACGCCCCCTATTCATGTGCGTGCAATCCCCACCCCCACCACCCCCTTACCTGCACTGCACCTCACAGCTGATTTTCGGCTGGTTTGAGGCCTTTTGGCCTCCCAGAGGCTTGAGGAAGGCTTCTGCAGACTTTGCAGGCTGAAAACTAGGCCCGTTTCATCACTTCCAGTATTTCCAGAAAAACAGGAAGTGATGAAATGGGCGTAGTTTTCGGCCTGCAAAGCCTGCAAGAAGCCTTCCTCAAGCCTCTGGGAGGCCGAAAAAGGTCTCAAACCCACCGAAAATTAGCTGTGAGGCGTGTGCATGAGCAGTGAGGTAAGTTTGCCTGCAGCTCGCATGCTGGCACAAATGGCTCCGTGTGCCACCTGTGGCACGCATTCAATTGGTTCGCCATCACAGCTATAGAAGATAACATTACAACCTCATTTTTTTTTTTTTTTTACACAACAGTACACACTAGCCATTTCGATAACAACGGACCTGTCTAATTAGCAAAAACAAAATCAAAGTTTCAATTTTTGTTTGTTTTCATGGCAAGCACGAAATCCGGACACAATTTCCCAAAAAGGAACAAGGTTAAATATATCCTCTTCTTGGGATAAAAGAATTCATTCGACCTGCTCTGTAACATGGTTGTTAAGTGAATCTGGCTTCTTCCCCCATCGTCTTTGCTTGCCAGAAGGTCGCAAAAGGGGATTGCGTAACCTCGGGACGATGCAGCCAAGGTTGTAAGCCAGTGGTGGGATTCAAAATGTTTCACTACCGGTTCCGTGGGTGTAGCTTGTTGGACGTGGCAGGGGAAGGATACTGCAAAATCCCCACCCCATTAACCTGCTTTCCAGCTCCGTTCTCCTGTGCAGGGCAACCAAAGAAGACCCAGCCGATCAGCTGGGACTCAATGGGAGGCAGAGAATAGATGGGGGAAGGGCCAAGCAGAGGTGGTATTTGCCGGTTCTCCAAACTACACAAAATTTCCGCTACCAGTTCTCCAGAACTGGTCAGAACCTGCTGAATACCACCTCTGTTGTAAGCGTGAAAAAATGGTCACAACGAGTCACTTATTTCAGGGCCGTTGTAACTTCAGTCACTAAACAGTCTGTTGTACGTTGAGGACTAGCTATAATGAACTCTACAGAGATGGGAGGCAGGGGATTATGAAAGACACTCATAGATAACCCAAAGCATTCAAACCTTGGGGTGAAGGAAGGAAGATGGCAAGAGGGCATTTTTGAGCCCACTTGCCTTGCTGTAAAAAGCAATTAATAAAAGCTGAAGAATTTACAAGTGTGTGAGTGTGTGTGTGTGTGTGGGGGGATATATTATATGTTTTGATAAGGCCGAGAAACGGTTCCTTCCTGTTTTTTCTACTTCTTTTAAAAAGTGCAAGCTTGCCGTCCAGCCTGTTTTAAGAGTTGCGGTCAGTAATGAGAGTTGGAGGATTAATTCACCCCCACCTCTTTTTAAAATGAATGCTTTCACAGGATTAAATAATAAAAGGGCGTGAAAGCAATCCAGGAAGTTTTCTCGCTGCCATTAACCTTCCTTGGAGAATAGCTTTGGGGCAGCAGCAAACGAACAGCTTGTTGGCACTGAAGAGTTTTTAAAAGCATGAGAAAATATATTCTGCCCAGACAATCATGTCTGATATAATTGATCATTACGGCTTAGTGGATCATTTTTTAAAACCGTTAAGACTGAAAAGCAAAAAACTGCATCTAATTGAGTATTTTGTCCCAATTTGAAGAGGAACAAAATGATATGTTTACGCTGCACATACCACCAGCAGGTACCAACAATTTAAAATAAACTCCGCTGATTAAAGTATAGGTTGAGTAGTTTTATGATCCTAATTAATTTAAGATCCCCTGTTTTTTCTCTCCAAATCCACACCACAGCTTGTTGCTTTATTAAACAAGCGCATTATTTTGTTAAAATTGAAAATATTCAGAATTTTAAAGTATACATCCGATTGAATAGAAAGCAGGGGATAGGGTCAAAGGTCAACTCTTATTGGGCCTCTATTGAGTGAAATTTCCATGGTTTTGTTATGCTGCTTGCTTCTAAGTTCCAAAGTTTCAAGCAACAGCATTTAAGACTTATATACCGCTTCATATTGCTTTATAGGACTCTCGGTTTATAATGCCAGCGTATCGCCTCTCAACAATCTGGGTCCTCATTTTACCCACCTCGGGAGGAGGGAAGGTTGAGTCAACCTTGAACCGGTCAGGATTGAACTCCTGGCTGGGGACAGAGTTAGTCCGCAATTCGGCATTCTAACCACTGTGTCACCAGAGCTCCTACTAAACCTGTCAATTACTGGGAAATCAATCAAGAGCAAGGGAGGATCTTTAGGTTCAAAATGGTGGGGAGTTTCCCCAAGATATCCCAGGGCCCTTTGCAATCTTACCTCCCACAGCACAGATCAAAAATCAAGGTTTAACTGATCCCTCTGAATTTGCTCACTTCTGTATTGAATCTGAGCCCATAGATGCCTTTAATAAATGAAACGAAGAAGTAGAGCAAAACCTGGGATCTTCTCCATCAACAAAGGGCAACTATTTTCTGCTAAGCTTCACCTTACCTGGAGGCATTTGCTGAAACCAACTGGCCAAGCCAGGTGCCTTTCAATCTTTCTGCTAAACTTCTTCCTTTCTACCCAAGACAAAATATGTTGTGTACTGAATGCCTTTGTGGATTTTACTTGAAAGCTGTCTGAGAATGGGATAATAGCTGGCCAAGGACTTCTTCACACAATTCTCAAAGCTCATGATGGAAAAGCCAGACCTACAGGCAACACTCAGTATTCTCCCTTCACCTATATCAAACCACATGAAAGTTGCAAGCCAAAGAAGAGGAGGTCAACCTATTTTTCCAAAGCACCAGAAGGCAGGACAAGAAGCAATGGATGGAAACTAATTAAGGAGAGAAGCAACCTAGAACTAAGGAGACATTTCCTAACAGGGAAGACAATTAACCAACGGAACAGCTTGCCATCAGAAGCTGTGAGTGCTCCAACACTGGAGGTTTTGAAGAGAATGGGCAGCCATTTGTCTGAAGTGGCATAGGGTTTCTTGCTAAAGCAGGGGTTGGACTAGAAGACCTCCAAGGTCCCTTCCAACTCTGATGATGTTCTAAATCAGGGCTGTCAAACTCCCGCGGGCCAGATGCGTCATGTGCTGGCCACGCCCGGTTTAGCAAAGTGGAGAAAAAAGTCGCAATACATCACGTGACACCTCCATGACAACGTGAGTTTGACACTCCTAAGAGTTCTAAATTATAGAATAATACAGCATCCTGGAGAACTTAAGCCTGTCAAGTGAAATGTCCCCATGTTTGAGAATTATGATCCATGTATTGTGAGGGTCGCAGCATATTGTGGAAATAACTTTTGGAGATATGGTAGCTCCCAGCCACTAAGCCAGGGGTCTTCAAACTTGGCAGCTTAAAGACTTGTGGACTTCAACTCCCACAATTCCTCCTCTGGTCCTGTTAGCTCAGGAATTCTGGGAGTTGAAGTCCACAAGTCTTAAACGTGCCAAATTTGAAGAGCCTTGCACTAAACCATTGTAATTTTGTGTTTTTGCTCAACAAAATTGCAGGTCCCGATGAGGGTCTTCATCCCAGCAATATACCTTTTCAAGGCAAGAGACCCTTTTAAAGGTGGCCGGAGAACACCTCCAACACGGCTTCAAACAGTGAACTGGGCAAAGTGGAGCAGTCGCACAACTCAGGCTTTCAAAAGCTCATGCACGATGACGACACCTGTTCCACTTACGCCTCTGTTTCCCATAAATCAATGGCTTCCCACTCCTGCAGCCAGCTGCCAGAAAGGGTTTCGTTGTGAGCTCTCTGGTTTAGTTCCCTATCATCATTCACTTAAGCCCCAGTTGTCCATTCCGATCTGTGACTGTCAAGTCAGTTTCTGAAAGCATGGCAACAGCACAGCCCCACCCAGGAAGCCGAGAGCAAGCAGAGACAAGTTTTCGGAGAGGCACACACTCTCAGGCAATCCCTGGTTTGTTTTTTTGTTTTTTGGTAACTTATGAAAAGGAGGACTTAAGGAACATGAAAAGAAAAAACGGGGCAACCCAAACACCAGCCAGATCTGCAAGTACCAGCGTCTTCTGCGAAAGGTATTTTGCTTCTGTTTATCCCAGCAAGGGAAAAACACAATTCAGCAGGAATCCAAGTCCATCTGGGACCACCCACACTTCTCCAAGTCAACTAAGATGATTGAAGGCCTGGAGATGAATATATATGAAGAATGCTTGCAGTATTTGGGTGTGGCTAGCCTAGAGAAAAGAAGGACTAGGCGTGACATGACAACAGTATTTCAGTATTTGAGGGGCTGCCACAAAGAGAAGGGGATCAACTTATTTTCCAAAGCACCAGAAGGCAGGACAAGAAACAATGGAGAGAAGAGAAGGAGAGAAGCAACCTAGAACTAAGGAGTCATTTCCTAATACCGAGAGTAATTAATTCACTAGAACAGATTGCCTTCAGAAGCTGTGGATGTTTCATCAATGGAGGTTTTCAAGAAAAGACTGGACAGCCCTTTGTATGAAATAGTATAGGGGGTTGGACTAGACGACCTCCTAGGACCCTTCCAGCTCTATCCTGGTTGAATTGAATCAAAGCGTCAATAAACTGTATAATAAGTTCTGTATCAAGAGTAAAATCTTGCGTCCTTCTCGATGGTTTTCTGTCTCTACCTGGAGGGAAGATTCCCTCAACCAGAAAAGTCACTTTGTGTACAAGTTAGGTAATCTCCCCATCTGATTAATGCTGGAAGGAGAAGCAGAAAGTTTCAGAGAGGGTGGAAAATTCTAGGAGAACTTAGTTGAGGACGATTTTCTCATGACTCAAAAACCTTTCATGTCTCTTTCAGAAAAGCAAATGAACGTTAATATGCATCTAGATGAAGTCAAGTGTATTACAGAATATTCCCCAATTTTTCCTGGGGGCTCAAAAGCAAAGGTGAGGCAAAACCCAATACACAATACCAAGATACACAATTCCATGGTACAAAACAGAAGGTCAAACCCAAAGTACCGTCTACACACTTCGAAAAGGAAGCAGGAAGTCCTTGTTCCAAGTAGGCCTCTTCACCATTAAGGGTGTTTTCAAACAATTTAACAACTTGAGAAGAATTCCAGAGGCCTCCAACAACCCTTAGTGAGGTCACAAACCCTGTAACCCCAGAACCCCTAAAGTCAATAGACTCTGGTGGGGTTTCCACAATACCCAGTTGAGGAACAAACCCACATTTGTGGATTGGCCCAACAGTGAATAAGCTAGCCAATATCTGGATCCATCTAGAGTACTTTCCTACTCTGGGTAACTTATAGATTCAAGGCCATGAGCAAGCCATTCAGCAGGGTCAATCCTGGAGAAGGAGGTGTGGATAGATGGGGCCTGGAGAAGTTCCTCACCTCACCTCACCTCACCTCACCTCACCTCACCTCAACCAACCAACCAGCCAGCCAGCCAGCCAGCCAGCCAATCCATCCTTTATTGGGGTCAGAAACCAGCGTACAACCAAGAAGAAAATAAAAAAAAAACTTCTAAGCCCAGAAGCATATAAGAAACATTGATTTGGATTACTTCGTATGTATGGGCATATTTTCGTTGCTTATGCAATTTAAAAGACTAGGCCCACATCTTGGTCCATGGTCTCCTCAGGTGGGGCTAGAGGTGTCAACACAAGGCAATATGGCAGCCACAACTACACCAAACTGAAAGGGAGGAGAGAGAGAGGGAGGGAGGGGGAGAGAGAGGGGGGAGGGCTTTATTTGTGAGGTTTCAGCCTCCATCTTGACTTTTTTGACTCCCTGGGGAAAAGAACCTTTTCCCAAAGAAGTTGGGGGTTTATACACCACCATCCCAAATCTCATTTCTTTTCTTTTCTTTTTTTCATTTTTTCTCATCAAGCCTCTGTGGCCAAAGGCTGGAAATGCATATCACGCTTGAAGCTGGTGTTTTACTATTTATTTATTTTCCAAATTAGTACGTTTCTTCCTCCCCCCCCCCCCCAGCGGTGGAGGAGTGGCAAAGGCGGGCAGTCTGTCAACCAGATGCCAGATCCCCCGTCCAAACAAAACCCAACAGCAACAACCCAACCCAACCCCAGGGGGATCGACCCTCGAAGCCGCTCCTTCGGTCGACCCACCTTCCGCCAAACAGCCTTTTTTCTACCTATTTTTGCAGCGGTGGAGGGGAAAGCTCGGTGGGGACTTTCTGGGCGACCCCTCGTCGCCTTGATTCCCCCTCCCTCACGGCTCGGGGATCGAGCGAGTCCATCAAGCAGAGCTCCGCATTTATTCCCCCTCCGGGGGGGTTGTTCCTGAACGACTTAAGCCCGGCGCCCGCTTCTTCCCGCACCCCAGCCGCAGCCTTGCAACGACTCTCGCCCCCTCCTCAATTTTCCTAAGCGACGCAGAAAACCCCAACTCAACCAGCCGTCCCCCCGCCAACCCCCCAGCACCACTGACGGAGCAGCCCCCGCGGCGAAAGGGAAGCGCCCGGGCCGTTCTCACCTGGCGTCCCAGGTGTGCGGGAGCCCCCAAAAGGTGATGCTGGCGGGCTGGCCCTTCCCGATTGGAAAGCTGCTCCCCCTCCCCCAAAATCCCCACTCCCTCTCTCCCCAGGCTCTCTGCACTTGCTCAGAGACCTCTCCCCGCGAGTCCCCTGGTTTTTGGGGGGTGGGTGGGAAGAAACTCCCCCACCCTCACCCCACTCCAGCCACACCTGCCTAGGTCTGCCCACCTACCCAGAAAATGAAATTGAAGCCGAAGAGCAGGTATTTGATGCACTTGGTGCCTCCTTTGAGCGGCATCGCGCCGGGCGAGGCGGAGGATGAAGTGGTGGAGAAGGCGAGGAAGAGGCGCTGGCCCCGGGGAAAGTGGCGGCGGCGGCGGCGGCGGCGGCGGTGGTTTTGCTGCTCCGCGGAGTTTGAACCGGTGCTTCTCTCTCGATCTCTGTCTCTCTCTCGATCTCTGTTTCAGTCTCTCTGTCTCTCTCTTTCTTTCCAGCAGATACTCGCGGTGGTTCTTCCAGTCGAGCCTCGCCCCAGCTTCTCCGACAGCCCCAGCTCTGCCTCGCCCTGTCCTCTTTCCCTTCCTCCCCCCTGAGGGCTCCTGTCCTGCCCGGCCCTCCTCCTCCTCCCTCCTCCGGAGAGCCACACCTTTGGGCCGGGCCGGGAAGGAGGCCAAGCATGGGTTCCCTAAGCGGCATTCCCACCCCTCCTGTTATGTATTGCTTCTTGCCTACTGAAGCCTACTCACACAATCCTCCCTCCCTCCCCTTCCCCCTCCTCTCCTCTCCCCTCCCCGCTCGGCCCGCCTGCCCGCTCCGAACCGTCTTCCCTGCAGCATCCATGCCGCCTTTACAGCATTATGGGGGCCCCGGGGCAAAGCAGTTGTAGGGGGGGGGCTACCACAACTACTCCTAGGGATAAAAAATATAAATGGTCGGTCAGATTCAACACATTATGTATTATTATTATTATTAAAACAAGTTTTATTTTCAAGACAAACAATACATAAATACACATAAACACAAAACATAAAAGCATAAAAAATCTCTTTTCTGAAAGTTGCTTAGTCTCAGGTTAAAACTCTTGGTACAGACACAAGTTCAGTTTCATATTCATTTTACATACCATTTCATATCTTATTAACATTTTCAATTTTCTATATAACTTCTCCTCTCCTTTAAATTTTCTCAATTTTATTTTATTATTTTTTCCTCCTCTCAATTCATATCCTAATATTTATTATTCTTTGTCTGTTCTATTCCAGCCAATCATTTATTTTTCTTCTTTAAAAAAAAGAAGAAATACTTCTCCTGTACACTATATGGAGTATGATGCCTTTATCTTTTTCCCTTATATTTATAGTACCTAATATAAAATACATAACATACATTGGGATTCTGTCTGGCACATTCTAAAATTATACTATATTATCAAAAATAATACAAATCTATTCATTAATATTGATATTCATTCATATCTTAGACGTTTAACTCATTACTTTTCAATTAAATCACATACTTTTATGAGAGCCCTATTCCCATAATTATCCCCCCCACATCACATATTATAGCTCAATATTTCATTGAAATGTTCCTCCTTCTTCTACTTCAAATCTCATTTCACAAAATTTTTTGCTAGTATACCATGTTCTAATCATTAATTTTAACAATCATTTATATCTTAAATATTTTATCCATTTCAGTTGAATATTATGCCTTTGTGGGAACACTTATGCTTTCCACGATTATTACCCCCTACATCACAATCTTGAATCATATTTCATTACAGTACTCTCTTTTTCTTAACAAAAATTTCACTTATTTATGTTAGATATTTTATCACATTTTAAGCTACATATTATTTCTAATTTTCTATAATTACTTCTAAATACAGATATAAAAATGCAATCTTATGTACCTTTCTAGAATCCCATTAACAATAAGATCTATCCATTATCTCTGAAAAACTTTTGCTTCTTAATATCTTGCTCCCCACCATTAGAGCTTCTCATCCCTTCCTTTCTCCCTTGCTTCTTCTTCTCCTTGTCCTCTTTAACCCCTTGTCTCTCCACCTCCCTTTTATTCTGCTTTCCCCCTTTCTGTTGTTTCTTAACATAATGTCCCTTTTTCACCTTATTCTTCTCTTTTTGGGCTGTTTTTTCAGATCTTAAAGACCTCTTTTCCTTTTTCTCTTGCTTTTTCCCGTCTCCAATCAAAGTCCTTTTTTCATCAAAGATGGCTTCTTCTTCTTCTTTGTCCCCATCATCCTCATTCTGCTTCGCATAAATATAAACCGCCATTTCTAAGTATTGAAAAATAGTGCCAAGTCCATCTTCCCCTCCTTGTTTTTCTCTTTCATATTTTTGATATATAAGTTCTAATCCATCCACAGGTGATGCCATTGTGTAGAGAAAAAGTTTTTCCAAACAACCACCCAAGTGCTTTTAATCAGAAATAATTTCCAAAGGTTCCAAAATCACCAAACAATCCAAACAAGCTGTTTCTTTTAGATACCTCCTTCTTCTTCACTTTTTCTTTCTGAGGTTAAAGTAATCACAAATCCTTTTCAAATATATTTTTTGGAAGTTTTTAAACTCTTTGCAATTCTAGGCAATCTTCTCCTTATTTTCAAATTTTGCTCTGATTTTTTTTTCACTCTCCCTTCCCACTCACAGCCAAAAATATTTTTTTTTCCCCGCTGTCACTTTAGGAAGGAGAGTAGAACAAAGAAAAAAAAAACTTTCCCCTTTAGGGTATTCGCAGCTTGTGGCTCTCACAAGGAACAATATATCCTTAACAGCTTTCAAGGTTCCAAATCACTTTCTCCCGTCTTGTCCCAGTTAAAAGCACCTTTCACTTTCTCCAGCTTTCTCCCTCCTGCACTTGCTTACCCGGCTGCAGCTTTCTTCGTGGCGGACATTGCTGACCGCCGTTCCTCCGCCTCAGGAAAAGGGAGTTTAGCCGGCTGGGGAGGGGGTTTGCGGCACCCCCCCAAACCCCTTGCCGGATCCCCCCTGTCTTCAGCTGCCTCTACGGGGCAGCTATATCCCCCAGATCCAAATGGATCGGGGGAACCTTGGCGGTGAACACAGCAGGGATCGCGCGGTTGCAAATCCCTGCCGCTGCCGAAGGCTAGCAAACCGGAAGTCCCCACATTATGTATTTTATTGGCACTTCCAACAAGTCAATTTGATAATTATGTTGCTGGATTTACAGGTTTACAGATAATCAGAGTTGGAAGGGGCCTTGTAGGTCATCTAGTCCAACCCCCCACCTAAGCAGGAGACCCTACACCATTTCTGACAGATAGGGGTCCAATCTCTTCTTGAAAGTCTCAAGTCATTAGGGACTTCTGTCCTCACTGTGAGTTGTGTTGGGGTGGGGGATGCACGAAGGGAAGCTTAGCCAATCTCGTACACATGTTGTACTGTGACAATAAAGGTAATAATAAGTGATGATGCTCTGACAACTTCCAAAGGCAACTTCTGTTCCATTGGTTGATTGTTCTCACTGTCAGAAAGTTTCTCTTTATTTCCAGGTTAAATCTCTCCTTGTTCAGTTTCCAACCTTTATTCCTTGTCTGGCCTTCAGATGCCTTGGAAAATAGCTTGACCCCCTCCTATCTGTGGCAGCTCTTCAAATATTGGAAGACTGTTATCCTGTCTCCCCTGATCCTTCTCTTCACTAGACTAGCCAAGCCCAGTTCCTGTAACCGTTCTTCTATGTTTTAGTCTCCAGTCCCCTGTTCACCCTGGTTGCTCTTCTCTGCACTCTTTCTAGAATCTCAACATCTTTTTTATAATGTGGTGAACAAAACTGGACGCACCTTGTATCATATAACCACTCTATAAAGCCTTAGTAAGACCACACCTGCATCCAGTTTTGTTCACCACATTTCTATGTTCTATAAACATATATCAGTTTCTATAAACATCTGTCGATTTAATTGATAAAACCCAGAATCAACGTTTCATTGTTTTCCCACCTCTAGCCCAAAGTCCAGAAGCATTTCCAAATAGAAACAAAAGTACTTATATTCTTTTCTTTGATCAAAACAGTCAATTTAGCCATCTTGGCTAACTCCATCAGCTTCTGCAGCCATCCGTCCATGGTGCGAATCAAAATATCCTTCCATTTTTTTGTCCATACTGTTTTGCTGTTGTCAACATATCTAAGATCAAAGTTCCAATATATTCCCCCCCTGTCTTTTTCCATTAAACCTAAAAGAAAACTTTCTGGTTTCATCTTAAATCTTCGTTTTAAGAATTTTTTAAAAAATATGAATCTTACTCCAAAATTTCTTTGCTTTATCCCATGTCCACCATAAATGATAAAAAGTCCCTTCTTTGCTTTTTACACTTCCAACATGCATTGGAAATACTTTTATGTATTCTACATAACTTAATCTGGTGTTAAATATCAGCGATAAATCACCATACAAACATTTCCTTTTAAATTAGAGTTTTTCACATTTATGACCACTGCTGCAGCAATCAGGTGATTTACCTTCGGAGGCTTGACAAGTGACTCGCATTTATGATGGCTGCAGAGTCCCTGGGTTGTGTGATCCCTGTTTGCGACCTTCTGACAAGCAAAGTCAATGGGGAAAGCCAGATTCCCTTAACAACTGGGTTACTCAGGGGTGGGTGCCAACATTTTTAGCAATGCCCTGTTGCTGGGTGGGTGTGGCCATGGTGGGCGCAGCCTAGTTGGCCTCCTGTACCATGGCAGGGGGGGTGTTTTGCCCTTCCCAGACTCCGGAGGTTTTCTTTGAGCCTCCGGGAGGGCGAAAACGGCCTCCCCCAGACTCCGGAGGCTCTCTGGAAGCCAGAAATGGGCCCATTTCCAGCCCTCCTGAACTTCCAGGAGGCCCATTTTTCACCCTCCCCTTCATGCCCTGCATTTACCTGCATCCAAACCGGGCCAGGTGGGGACTCCTGGGAGGGGAAGGGAGGGGAGAGGTGGGCGGGGCGGGGCCAGCCAGGAGTGGGATTTGGGGGTTCTCCAAACTGCACAGAATCTTAGCTAGGGGCTCTCCCAAACCCCTGAGAGCCCCCAGCAGGCCACTCCTGGTCTTACCAACTGAGCAACTGCAGTGATTCACTTAACAAATCTGGCAAGTGAAGTCGTAAAGTGGGACTAAATTCACTGAACAAATTTTGCACTTAGTAACTTCCCTTGATTTGGAAGTTGCTGTTCTCCTACTTGATGCCCCCATGGAGGCATCATCAACCTCCTTTGCCAAGGGTATATATGCCTGCTGACTCGAATTTCGTCTGTGGTCATGTACATCGTTGGGAATGTTACTCTCACAGGGTATTAGAGCAATCGGATTTGGTTATTCCTTTCCACTTCTTCACCCATGTCATGAGGGCCCAGAGTGGAATGTTGTGTCTGGCCTTGGTTCCTCCTTCCAGCGTTAGTGGCGAACTCTTGAAGAGCATGCCTTGATCGTAGTCAAGGGAAACTGTTTGAGCAATACCAACCAGCCCTTCCCATTGTGACTTCAGTGGGTGTCATTTGAAAATATAGGCGTGGAGCTTGGCAAGGAATCAGCGTGGAGCTTGGCAAGGAATCAGCGACAACATATGTATCACAATGTCATCGCTTGCTCCAATGATGTCAATTTTGAGGCGTCCTTGGTGCTCTCCGAGTTTGGTTGTTTCCTTGCAGATGTTTCATGACCCCAAGCTAGGTAACATCAATCAGGGATTGGCACTGATGATGTTACCCAGTTGGGTCATGAAATGTCTCGTACGCACAACTCTGGAAGGAAAAAAAGGTTCCACCGGAAGTTTAGTTTAGTTTAGTTTAGTTTATTATCATTGCATCTTGTACAATGAAATCAAACACCATCTTCAGTGCACATCATGACCATGACCATGAAAATAAAAACAAACACACATCCTTCACCTTCTACACATTGAATTGAAAACCCCCAACAACACAACAACACTGCACTATACAGTAGAATTCAAAAGAGCTACTGCCCTGGGATAGAAGCTGTTTTTCAGCCTATTTGTCCTATTTGTTTTTATTATCCTGTACCGTCTGCCAGATGGTAATAGTTCAAAAAAAGGGTGCCCAGGATGAGATGGATCTTTGAGAATGTTTTGAACTTTCTTAAGGCAGTGGGAGTTATAAAGCTCTTCCAAAGAGGGGAGAGAGCAACCAATGATCCTCTGGGCAATGACGTTAACCCTCTGGAGTGCTGGCCTATCTGCCCCTGTGCAATTGGCAAACTATACAGAGATGCAATATGTAAAAATGCTCTCTATGGTGCAGCGGTAGAAGGTCACCAGCAGTTTCTCATTCAGTTGTTGTTTTCTGAGAAGCCTCAGTGGTATAATCTCTGCTGGGCCCTTTTGACCAGGGCTGCAATGTGGGCACCCCAGGTCAGGTCCTCTTTTAGGTTATAAGGCATGGTTATAAAAAAAAAAAAAAGATTGTATAGAGATGGCCAGGCTAATGATGAAAATAAAAGACAGAGAAGATTCAATTTATTATAGGGCCTGGGATGAGTGGTTTAGAAATAAAAAGAAAATAAAACAGCAATTAGGAAAAGAGTGAGGGTATATGTAAATATGTAAAATATACCATGGAGAAGATTGATATGTAAGGATAAAAGATATTGATTTATAGCAAGAGTAAGATGTAATGGTAAAGGAATAAGTAAATATACATACTGAAAAATGTGAGGAGATGCAAAAGATGTCTTGATGTTGTTGATAATAATGTATCAAGTTTTATTTTATGTTTTTAACATTTGAAAACTTAATAAAATTTATTAAAAAGAAAAAAGAAATGTCTGCAAGGAAACAACCAAACTCAGAGAGTCAGAGCTGGTATTCAGCAGGTTCTGACCTGTTCTGGAGAACCGGTAGCGGAAATTTTGAGTAGTTCAGAGAACCGGCAAATACCACCTCTGACTGGAGATTTTACAGTATCCTTCCCCTGCCACGTCTACCACGCTATGCCCACAGAACTGGTAATCAAAAAAATTGAATCCCACCATTGCAGAGAATGTGAAGGACCCCTCATTTCAACCCTGAGCTACAAATATTCTCCTTTATCAATGTGAATTTTGTAACAGCGTAGAATTCTCCATTTTAATGCACAGCTATAGGTCTTGATTGCTACCTCAGATTGCCCTCTTTTTACAATCGCTTAGAGCAGAGGTGGTATTCAGCGGGTACTGACCAGTTCTGGAGAACCGGTAGTGGAAATTTTGAGTCATTTGGAGAACTGGCAAATCCCACTTCTAACTGGCCCCACCCCCATCTATTCTCTGCCTCCCATTGAGTCCCAGCTGGGTCTTCTATTCCCAGCCCATTCCAGGGGAAGGATACTGCAAAATCCCCCTTCCCACTCCACTAACCTGCTTTCCAGCTCTGTTTTCCTGTGCAGGGCAACCAAAGAAAACCCAGCCAATCAGCTTGGACTCCATGGGAGACAGGGAATAGATGGAGGTGGGGCCAGTCAGAGGTGGGATTTGCCTGTTCTCCGAACGACACAAAATCTCCGCTACTGGTTCTCCAGAACTGCTCAGAACTGGCTGGATATTACCTCTGAATGAAAAGGCTTTGGGATTCCTATTATGGCTCTGGAGGTAGATCTTTGTTACGTAGAATAGACTAGCTCAGGCCTTAATGGCCCATTAACAAAGGTTGGTGGGTGGGTGCTGAGTTGGAATGGAATGGAGTAGAATAGAATAGAATAAGAATAGAGTAGAGTAGAGTAGAGTAGAGTAGAGTAGAATAGAATAGAATAGAATAGAATAGAATAGAATAGAATAGAATAGAATAGAATAGAATAGAATAGAATAAGAATTCTTTTATTGGCCAAGTGTGATTGGACACACAAGGAATTTGTCTTGGTGAAAATACTCTCAGTGTACATAAAAGAAAAGATACATTTGTCAAGAGTTAAGAATCATAAGGTGCAACACTTAATAATTGTCATAGGGTACAAATAAGCAATCAAATCATATTAGGAAACAGTCAATATAAATCCTAAGGATACAAGCAACAAAGTTACAGTCCTACAGTCACAAGTGGGAGGGGATGGGTGATAAGGAGTGATGAGAAGATTAACAGTAATAGTAGTGAAGACTTTGTAAATAGTGGGACAGTTATCCAGTCTTCATTTTGAGCAGCAAACAGCAGCCGATAAATGGAGTGAGTAAATAGATAATGTGATCACCAACTCTCCATCTGGGAGCTTTTGCTGGCTGTTCAATTTCACGGGGCCCTGTGGAATGTGTCATATTTTTTTTCCACCCCCCATGCTAGTTGGACTGGTTTGGCAACATGACCGTACACGAGAAAAAACCAAGAAGGCCTATCCTGTTTATTGACTGTTTCCTAGTATGATTTGATTGCTTATTGTACCCCGTGACTATTATTATGTGTTGTACCTGATGATTCTGGACTCTTGACAAATGTATCTTTTCTTTTATGTACACTGAGAGCATTTGCACCAAAGACAAATTCCTTGTGTGTCCAACCACACTTGGCCAATAAAAGAATCCTATTATTGGTTCCGGTTTTGCGCGGCTTCGGTAGCGGCAGGAATTCGCGCCTCTGCGATCCCTGCCGCGCTCGCCGCCAAGGTGCCCCCAATCTAAATAGGTCTGGGGGCTATGGCTGCCTTGTAGAGGCAGCCGAAGAGAGAGGGGATCCGGACAGAGGTTTGGGGGTAACGCAGACCCCCTTTCCAGCCGGAATAACCCCTTTTTCCTGAGGTGGTGGAGCGGCGGTCAGTAATGGCCGCCTCAAAGAAGCCTGCAGCCAGGTAAGATTTGTGCTGGAGGAAGAGGGAAGAGCTGTGGAAGTTGCTTCTGACTGGGATAAAGTTAAGAGAGAGAGTTCCTGTAACCTCGAAGGCTGCTAAGGATACTTTGTTTCTAGAAAGAGATACAAGCGGCAAACATTTCAAAAGAGAAAGTTTTTGTTTTTGTTTTGCCTTTCACTCTCCTCCCTAACGTGACAGCAGTGGAACCATAAGAGAAATCCGGGAATCTGTTCTGGAGGTAAATAAATATTGAAGGAGCAAGGATTTCTGAATATTCAAAGGGAAAAAAAAAAGAAGAATTTTTTTTTTGGCTGTGAGTGGGAAGGGAGAGGAAAAAAAAAAAAATTGGAGCAACCTGAAAATAAGGAGAAGACTGCCTAAAACTTTAAAGAGCTAATTTTAAAGAGTTATTAAACAGCAATAAGACTTCCTAAAGATATATTTTAAAGAGAACTTTGTGATCAAACTTTATCCCAAAAAGAGAAAGTGGAAAAAGAGAAAGTATTAAAAAGAATCAGCTGATTGGACTGTTTGATGACTTTGGATTTTATGAGATTTATCTCAGACTAAAAGCACTCGGGTGGTTGTTTTGAAAAAAAAAATTCTCTGTACAATGGCATCAGTTGTGGATGAACTAGAACTTATACACCAAAAATATGAAAGAGAAAAGCAAGAAGGGAAAGATGTCTTTGGCACTCTTTTTCAGTTTATAGAAATGGCGGTCTGTGCTTATGTAAAATCGTATGAGCAGGATAAAGAAGAAGCCATTTTTGAAGAACAAGTGACTTTGGTTGGGGAAGAAAAGAAGGAGGAGAAAAAGGAGAAGAAGACTTTAAGACCTGGGAAAACAATCCAAAAAGAGAAGAATAAGGTGAAAAGAGGATATCGTGTTAGGAAACAACAGAAAGGGGGAAAACAGGATAAAAGGGAGGTGGAGAGACAAGGGGGTAAAGAGGATAAGGAGAAGAAGACGCAAGGGAGAAAGGAAGGGATGAGAAGCTTTAATGGTGGGGAGCAAAATGCAAAAAAACAAAAGTTTTTTAGAGATAATGGATAGATTTTATTGGAAAAGGGATTCTAGAAGGGTACATAAGATTGCATTTTTATATTTGTATTTAGAAATAATTATAGAAGACTGGAAATAATACGCAATTTAAAATGTGATAAAATATTTAGTATAATTCAGTGAAATTTTTGTTAAGAGAGGGGAGTACTTTAATGAAATAATGATTTAAGATCGGTGATGTGGGGGGGATAATTTTGGAAAGTATAAGAAGTGTTCCCATAAAGGTATGATAATTAATTGAAATGGGTAAAATGTCTAAAGATATAAATGATTGTTAATACCAATGATTAGGCCATGTTATACTAGTGAAACTATTCGTGAAACGAGAGGTTTGAAGAAGGAGAGGGGAACATGTAATGTAATAATGATTTATAATATGTGATGTGGGGGGGCGGAATTAATATGGCAAATAGGTGCTCCCATAGAAATATGTGACCTAATTGATAAGAAATGTGCTAGATGTTTAAGATATGAATAAATATTAATATTAATGAATAGATTTGTATTGGTTTTGATGATATTGTATAATGTCAGAATGTACCAGACAGAATCCCAACGTAAGTTATGTACTTTAAATCAAGTATTATAAATATAGGGGAAAGAGACATAGGCGTCATACTCCAATCAGTGTACAGGAGAAGGTTTTTCTTTTTTTTCTTTTAAGAAGAAAGATAAACGGATAGTTGGAAATAGAACAGACAAAGAATAATAAATATTATGATTTGAATTGAGAGGAGATAAATAAAATAAAATTGAGAAAATTTAAAAGAAAGGAGAAGCTATATAGAAAAATGAAAATGTAATAAGATATGGAATGGTATGTAAAATGAATATGAATTTGAATGTGTGTCTGTACCAAGAGTTTTGACCCGGGATTAAGCAACTTTCAGAAAAGAGATCTTTTATGTTTTTATGTCTTGTATTTTTGTATGTTTTGTATGTTTTTAAAAATTAATAAAAATTTGTTAAAAAAAAAAAGAATCCTATTATTCTAGTTATTGGTGTTTAATCAAAGGGAAAGGCACTTAGGAGTATCTACACCAGCAAACAGTGGAAAGGAGGAGTCACAGCCAGTCCTCAACTTACAACAGTTCATTTAGTGACCGTTCGATGTTACAACGGCACCAAAAAATGTGACTTATGACCGTTTTTCACAGACCTTTACAGCGTTCCCCACGATCACACGATGAAAATTCAGATGCTTGGCAACTGACTCATACGTATGACCCAAGGTCACATGATTCCTTCAGCCAGATCTGCTTAATGACTATGTGACTAACTTAATGGCTGCAGCGAATTCGCTTACCAGCCGAGGCAAGGAAGGTCATAAGATGGGGGCAAAACTCACTTGATAAATGTCTCACTTAACAACAGAAATTGGGAGGCTCAATTGTGGTCATAAGTCGAGGACGAGCTGTATTTTATACACCATTTTCTTGAGCTAGACTTCATGAAATTCCAGGTTGGCAGGGAGTCCATAAGGCAGTGATCCCCAACCTTTCTTATGCCGCGGCCCGGTATCCCCAACCTTTTTTATGGCGCGGCCCGGTACCGGCATTAGCTGGGCGCCGCCATCTTTTTGATGAAAAAGTGCTTCGATGACCTCACCGGAATCACTTTTTCATCAAAAAGATAGCGGCTAGCGCTCGGTGAGCTTTTCCGGTAGAAATGGCTTTCTACCGGAAAAGCTCACCGAACGCTGGCGCCATCTTTTTGATAAAAAGTGCTTCCTGTGAGCTTTCTACCGGAAAAGCTCACCGGAAGCACTTTTTCATCAAAAAAGATGGCGGCACTCAGCAAACCAGCGGCCCGGTAGGACTTGTTCTGCGGACCGGTACCGGTCCGCGGACCGGTGGTTGGGGACCCCTGCCATAAGGTATCCTGATAGCTTCTCCTGCTTGGCCTTCAACATCCAGAAGTTCCTATGGTTTGTTTGTTGTGTTTAATTTGCAAACCACGAACTCCCAACCAGGATGCTTCTCAAATTATGGTATGAAAATATGATGCAGTGTTGAACTGAAACAATAAGATCCAGAACGACTGCTGGATTCCAAGTAGATTACCGGTAGTCCTCGATTTACAACTATTCTAATCAAGGAGAATATTTGTAGCTCAGGGTTGACATGAGGGGTCCTTGGTGCTCTCTGAGGTGGGTGTTTTCTTGCAGATGTTTTGTTATCCAAACTAGGTAGCATCAACAATGTTACATTGGACAGTGGGAACAATTAACCTCCTCCCTCCCTCCCTCCCTTCTTTCTTTCCTTCCTTTCCCCTTCCTTTCTTTCTTCCTCCCTCCCTCTCCTACTTTCCTCCCTCCCTCCCTTTCTTTCTTTCCTTCTCCCTCCTTCCCACTTTCTTTCTCCACCCTCCCTCTTTCTTTCTTTCTTTCTTTCTTTCTTTCTTTCTTTCTTTCTTTCTTTCTTTCTTTCTTTCTTTCTTTCTTTCTTTCCTTCCTTCCTTCCTTCCTTCCTTCCTTCCTTCCTTCCTTCCTCCCTTCCTTCCTTCCTTCCTTTCCATTCTTCCTCCCTCCTCCCTCCCTCTTTCCTTCTTTTTCCCTTCCTTCCTCATCCCTCCCTTTCTTTTTTCTTTTTCTTTCTTTCTTTCTTTCTTTCTTTCTTTCTTTCTTTCTTTCTTTCTTTCTTTCTTTCTTTCTTTCTTTCTTTCTTTCCTTCCTTCTTCCTTCCTTCCTTCCTTCCTTCCTTCCTTCCTTCCTTCCTTCCTTCCTTTCCCCCTCCCTCTTTCTTTCTTTCTTTCTTTCTTTCTTTCTTTCTTTCTTTCTTTCTTTCTTTCTTTCTTTCTTTCTTTCTTTCCTTCCTTCCTTCCTTCCTTCCTTCCTTCCTTCCTTCCTTCCTTCCTCCCTCCCTCCCTCCCTCCCTCCCTCCTCTCTCTCTCTCTCTTTCCTTCCTTCCTTCCTCCCTCCCTCCCTCCCTCCCTCCCTCCCTCCCTCCCTCCCTCCCTCCCTCCCTCCCTTCCTTCCTTTCCTTCCTTCCTTCCTTCCTTCCTTCCTTTCTTGCTTTCTTGCTTTCCTCCCTCTCTCTTGCAACCTTGGCAGTATCCCACGGTCATGTCGGGTGCAAGCAAAGTCAATGGGGAAGCCAGATTCACTTAGCCATGTTATTAAGCTTAACAGCTGCAGCCACCTGCCTAACACGTGTGGTAAGGGAAGTTGTTAAAAGTTCACTTCTCCAATGTTTCCCTCAGCCACCGAAATTCTGGGCTCAGTTGTGTCTGTGAGTCAAGGACTACCTGAAATTAGCTCTCTCGTAATTTTCAGGAAGAGCAGCAAAGGGAAGAGCAAATAAAAAGTCGAACAGATGGGCAAAGGAAGACCGAGGAAGAGTCTAAATTTAGCCAAGGAGGTTATCTAATTGCTGGTTTAAAATTACCCTGGGAAAAGGCCACGATTGTTTGGATTTGTGTGTGTGTGTGTGTGTGTGTGTTTGTGTGACAAGTGGCTGTCGCAAGGCTGGTTCTTCACAATGAGTGACATGCACTGTCTTGCACAAGGGGAAAATCCCCACCCCGAAAGAGCTACGTCATTTTCCAGCTTGGGGACTAGGGTGTGCTGAGAGTCAGCCTGGGCTCTACGAAGGTTTCTTTCCCCTACACTTAGCCATTGGGGGAAGAAAAATACAGGGAGTTTCTCTGCAGGACATTTGCTACACTTGTAAATGCAGGTAGTCCTCAATTTACAACAGTTTGTTTAGTAACTGTCTGTAGTAACAGCAATAGTCCTTAGACTTACATACAGCTTGTATACACAGATGTTACAAGAGAATGAGGAGTCTGAGTATTATAGGATTTGGGAAAAATCCTATGACTGGATTGAGCTAAGATAGACGGAAGATGGGAAGATGAACGATAAGCAATATATAAATTAATGTTAAATTCTGACATTCACATAAATTGTAAATAAATAATGCACAAAATAGTAGTATAAGATGAATGCCACAAACTGTTAATGTCAAGATATGTACACTTTTTGTTTGTTTTTAAAGTTATAAAAGATTAATAAAGTTTATTAAAAAAAGACTTATATACCGCTTCACAGTGCTTTAAAGCCCTCTCTAAGCCATTTACAGAGTCACCATATTGCCTTCAAACAATCTGGGTCCTCATTTTACCCACCTTGGAAGGATGGAAGGCTGAGCCAACCTTGAGCCGGTCAGGATTGAACTGCTGGCAGTCAGCAGAACTAGCCTGCAATACCGCTTTCTAACCACTGCGCCAACAGAGATAGATGATAGATCTGTGATGGTGAACCTATGGCACATGTGCCAGAAGTGGCATGCAGAGAGATTGCCCGGAAGAGCCCCACTGCGCATGCACATGCGACACCTGCCCAACAGTTGATTGCATACACAGGGAGCGGGAGAGGAGGGAGACGTGCGTGCATGCACAGAGGTGCACGGAGCGTATGGGGGGGGGGTCGTGTATGCATGTGCAGGGAATGTGGGGGGCACACTCATTGCCTTCTGGGTGCTGGCATGAGAGCGAGAGCGCGTGCAATTTTCAGCATGGGAGCCCAAAAAGGTTAGCCACCACTGGGCTATGTTATCTGATTTTTCTCAATGGCTCTCCCTCGCAAGCGCTGAGTGGATTGTTCATCTAGCTTGCAATACTTTGACGAGGTGTGAAATGCTCTTGGCCAGTTTTAGCTGGGGGCTCTCCCGAGCCCCTGCAAGCACCCAACAGCTCACCCCTGGGCTTGACCCCATGTTCTTTGTGGCAGTCCCTGAGATGTTGGAACACTGCTATCATGTCCTTCTTTTCATAAGACTAGACATGCCCAATTCCAGCAACTGTTCTTTATATGTTTTAGCTTCCAGTTCCCTAAGAACTTTACAGGTGAAACTCAAAAAAATAGAATATAGTGCAAAAGTTCATTTATTTCAGTAATGCAACTTAAAAGGTAAAACTAACATATGAGATAGACCAGGGGTGGGATTCTACCAGTTCGCACCTATTCACTAGAACCGGTTGTTAACATTCTAAGCAGTTCGGAGAACCGGTTGTTAGAAGAAATTACTGGCCTAATCCTGCAAGGAAGGCAGGAAGGAAATATTCTGGGGTTGCTTACAGAAACTGCCTCTCCGTTAACCCTTATTACATTCTTGGCAGGACTAGACTTCCTGTCTCAGGAACGTCTCTGGAGTTTTTTCCCCCTCCTTTGCTGGTACTTTGTTTGTGTGGAGTGACCATTCAAAGTTACAATGGCACTGAAAAAAGTGACTTATGACCATTTTTCACACTTATGACTGCTGCAGCATCCCCACAGTCATGAGAGGCCAGGCGAGGAGATGCGTGCCTCGATGTGAGTGATATTGAGTTGGCCACGCCCAGCCAATAACATGACCACGAAGCCATGTCCACCCAGTCACATGACCACCAAGCCATGCCCACCACATAAGCCCCGCCCACAGAACCGGTTGTTAAAAAATTTGAATCCCACCCCTGAGATAGACTATATATAAACTAATATATGAGATAGACTCACGGCTTGAACTATCTTGCTTTGCATGTAATGAGTCTATCTCATATATTAGTTTCACCTTTTAAGTTGCATTACTGAAATAAATGAACTTTTGCACGATACTCTAATTTTTCGAGTTTCACCTGTACTGTGTGAATTCTGAATTTGACAAATGTGAGTTGCAACTTTCTAACCAGATTTTTTTTTTTTTTGGAGGGTGTGGGGGGCAGAGGGGTTCACTTGCCTTATGATTAGGTTTTGAAAACCCACTTTAAGAAGGTGAGTGCTGCTGTCAAAATAGCAGTAGGAACAACCCAAACAAGCAACTTCTTGATTTCCAACATTTCTGGATGCCTAATGGGAAAAAAAATCTCACCCTCCTCTGCAAGAAGCTGAGTGATGCATTCTTGGTTACCAGGAAATTTCCTCTAGATGCTGCGTGGGATTACTGAGTCTTCCCTTCCATGACGGAAGCCTCTTGTGACAAGTGGTGAAACATCCTCCATCATGTCATCATGTCTAGGTTGTGAAAAACAGCCCTTCCTGAGCTGGTCCCAAAGATGCATTTTCAAGAGGCAACTGAACTTTCTTGTTTTTTTCTTTGGTTTTTGCATCCAGTTTTGGTGACCACAATACAAAAAATATGTTGAGACTTTGGAAAAAGTGCAGAGAAGAGCAACTCAGATGATTAAAGGCCTAGAGATTAAAACATACTGTTGGAAGAAATACCCTTCTGGGTTCAGTTCCAAGTGGGGAAGAAAGACACTGGAAACACGGTGACTGCTTGGAAAGATGGTTTAATGGTGGACAGGTTCACATGCCTTGGGTGAAGAAAGAAGGAAGGAGATGCTGAGAGTCCCTGGGTTTTATGCCCTCAGTTGGGATTTGAATTTGAGCTTGTATTTTGATTGGTTGTCAGACTCCAATGGGGCCATGCAGGGGCAACTCTGTAGGCTGTCCTGAGTTCCAGGCTTGGTTGAGCCTTGCTGGATGATGATGTAATAAAAGGGCTTCGCCCAATTCCTAGAGCTCTACCTGAAGATCTTTGTTACGTAAAATAGGCTGGCCTAGGCCAGAGTAATGGCCCATTAGCAGAGGTGGGGAAGGGCTGAGTTTCTGCTTCTGAGTTTCTACTTCTCTTTTTAGAGGAAATATTCTGCCTTTTTAATATTTCCTAGGATATTTCAAATTTCTAGGAGAGGGGTAGGTGCTAACTCCCAACAATACGAAGAATGGTTGCAGGATTTGGGTTTAGCTAGTCTAGAGAAAAGAAGGGGTGACATGATAGCAGTATTCCAGTATTTGATGGGCTGCCCCAAAGAAGAGAGGGTCAACTTGTTTTCCAAAGCACCAGAAGGCAAGAAAGGAAACTAATCATGGAGAGAAGCAACCTAGAACTAAGGAGAAATTTCCTATCAGTGAGAACAATCAACCGGTGGAACAGTTTGCCCTACAGAAGTTCTGGATGCTTCATCATTGGAGGTTTTTAAGAAGAGGCTGGCCAGCCACTTGTCTGAAATGGTATAGGGTTTCCAGCTTGACCAAAGTCCCTTCCAGCTCTATTCTGAATTGAAATGGCTGAATCTGTGTTCTTGATCTTCCTGGGGACTTAAATGTCCTGCCCAGACTGAAGAAGCCACTTGGCTAAGGAGCAAAATGTTTCATATCAATAGGAAATCCAGTTGCCATGACTCAACTTCCAGATGATTCTATCTGGATGACTGAGGATCTTCATCAAGAGAGAGAGAGAGAGAGAGAGAGAGAGAGAGAGAGAGAGAGAGATGGTTTTCAGAAACCATGGAAGGAAGGCAGAAGGAGAGGGAGAATCATAAAGTCAGGAGTTTGTTGACTTGGGAGGAAGTAATTATTTCAAGGGGAGGCTCCTGGATGATTCAATGACTAGATGTGGGTCATCTTCCATATTACAAACTAACCACTATCACCTCTTGAATCCATTGATAATGGTTGTGCTTCGAGGAAGTCCTGGCCAGGGGTAGCCCCTGCTCACTCCATTCAATTCAGAAGCCTCTTTGATTTGCTAACTTGCCCAGGACTAAAAACAAGAATTTTGGAGGAAACCAAATTTATTTTGACTTATTAAATGCCCGGTGGGAGAGAGGAGGGAAATCTTCTTTCAGGAATGGCTGATCCATCCCTACCTCCAGAAATCAG
Source organism: Notechis scutatus (assembly GCF_049901735.1). Lineage (NCBI taxonomy): Eukaryota > Metazoa > Chordata > Lepidosauria > Squamata > Elapidae > Notechis > Notechis scutatus. Next base: position 25,079,512 of record NC_142014.1, read on the forward strand.
TTCAGGACACATGTTTGAGAGAGGGAGGACCTGGGATGACAGGGAGATGTAGATTTACATGCTCCAGTCTGTTCTCCTTATTATTTCCCATCAAAGATCTTTAGTATTGTAGGAAGTTAGCACCCACCCCGCTCCTAGAAAAATGAAATACTTTAGGATATATTAAAAAGGCAGAATATCTTCCCTAAAAAGAGAAGTAGAAACTCAGAAACAGAAACTTGCTTCAGGACCAGAAACTCAGCCCCTCACCTTTGTTAATGGGAGGGCCATTAAGGCCCGGGCGAGAATATTCTACATAACAAAGCCCTCTACCCATCTCACCACCTGGCCTGGGAAGATTGCATCAGCCAGCACTCAGGTGAAGCCATGTGGTCCAGACTCCAGACAAAGCTAGCTAAGTTAGCTTAGACCCCCGACCCTGGGAGTCTGACAGCCAATGGGATACACTTCTTACACAGGAACAGGAAACACTAAGGTGGAACCCAACAGAGGATAAATAAATAAGGGTCTCTCAGCATCTTGGCCCACCCTTCTTTTCCTTCACCCAACATCTTGAAGCACGTGATCATCCTTTTCACTTTGGAGCTCCAAGCCATGTGGTTCTGTCCACCATTAAACCATCTTTCCAAACAACCACCATGTTTCCAGTGTCTTTTCCCCCACTTGGAACTGAACCCAGAAGGATGTTTCTTCCAGCAGTACATTGATTGATGTTCTGTCCGCTCTGTTAATTAGCTGACAGAGTTAATGACTGGTTGTTGTTTTTTTAATATAGAGAAGGTCAGGGAGTTCACGTGGATGGTTTTATGGCTTACTCTCTCCTCTTTGCATAGAATGGTTTTGAACTGCCTGTCTGAAATTGACCTCAGACACTCCCCGTAACAGGTTCCTTCTTCCTGCAAAATTCACTCCTTTATTAAAAAAAATAAATAAATGAGGAGAGCGAGAACACAGGTTACTGACAGTTTAAAACGTAATAATTGAAATAAGCATAACTTGAAGAATCAGGGCTGGTACCCACAATATTCAGAGAGCTTTAGAGTCTTCCCATAAATGTCTCATTCTTATCTGGGCATGACCAGTCTTTCTGCCACTTGGAGATACTCCTGGAGGCCTGGATCCTGAGATGGGCAGCTGGGGGTTCTCAGGGGTCGGGAGACCCCCTAACTAAGAGCCCCCACTCCTGTCTGGCCCTGCCCAGCCCACCCTTCCCCTCCCAGGAGTCCCCAGGTGGCCAATTTTGGACGCAGGTAAGTGCAGGGCGCACATGGAGGCTTGGGGAGGGCAAAAAACAGGCCTGCCGGAAGTCAGGAAGGCCGGAAAGGGGCCCATTTCTAGGTTCCAGAGAGCCTCCGGAGTCTGGGGAGGCCATTTTCGTCCTCCTGGAGGCTTGAGGAAAGTCTCTGGAGCCCAGGGAGGGCAAAAACACCATCCCACCATAGTGCAGGAGGCCGACTAGGCCACGCCCACCATGGCCACGCCCACCAAGCAACCAGGCAGAGAACCCGTTGCTAAAATTTGTGAAGCCCAGTTCTCCCCATTTTCCCCGTGGCATAGCCAAAAAAGGCCATTAAAAGTTGTAAATCTAATCTTACGAAGTTTCTCCTCTGGTAATATTGAATTGCTAACTAGGGCATACAAAACCTTTGCTAGACCTATACTCGAGTACAGCTCATCTGTCTGGAATCCGCACTGTATATCAGACATTAATACAATTGAGCGAGTCCAGAAGTATTTCACGAGAAGAGTACTACACTCCTCTGCTCGCAACAAAATACCCTATATCACCAGATTTGAAATTTTGGGCTTGGACAATCTTGAACTACGCCGCCTACGGTTGGACTTAACCATAGTACACAAAATTATCTGCTACAGTGTCCTACCAGTCAATGACTACTTCAGCTTCAACCGCAACAATACAAGAGCACACAACAGATACAAACTCAATGTACAAACTTCAAACTTGATTGCAGGAAGTTACGATTTCAGCAACAGAGTGGTCAATGCCTGCAATGCACTACCTGACTCCATGGTTACATTCTCTAACTAATCCCCCACTCCTTTAACCTCAAACTAACCTCTATTGACCTCACCCCATTCCTAAGAGGTCTGTAAGGGGCGTGCATAAGCGCACCATCATTCCTACTGTCCCTGTCCTATTGTCCCCATTTATTCGTACCTATTTTCTGTAATCTTACTCATGTTTATACTTATACCTATTATTTTGTAAATGATTGACAAATCAAATCAAATCAAATCAAATAAATAAATAAATAAATAAATAAATAAATAAATAAATAAATAAATAAATTTGCCACCCTCCAAGGCTGCTCGCGTCCCCTTTATTCTCAGTGGAATTAGGACAATTGTGCCTGCATAGAATTAATAAGATGCTGTCCCTGGACCTTTGGTCATGGTGTGCTGAGAAGAAGACCCATCATTTCTGTGAGCAGTCGGGGTTATTGTGTGTTACTGAGGCCTCATCCATACAACCTCCTTGCCCAAGCCCTACGACCAACCCCCCTCAATGGTTTGCTGAGGACATGTTTCGATAGAGCATTGTGACTGCATAATCCTGAGGCACACTGACTGAAGCCAGATGAAAGGGACCCAGCAGGAAAATTAGGATGATCTGCTGTAAGAAAGCCACCTACACTTTGGAAGTGACACCCATGGATGTTCCTGGGGAAGGAGATCAAGCCGAAATTAAACCAGGATAAAACAGGCTGTTACATACTAGAAAGCAGAGGTGGTATTCAGCAGGTGAAATATTTTAGGATATATTAAAAAGGCAGAATATCTCCCCTAAAAGAGAAGTAGAAACTTAGAGAGGCAGAAACTCAGTTCCACCTTTGTTAATGGGCCATTAAGGCCTGGGCCAGTCTATTCTACGTAACAAAGATCTACCTCCTTGAGGCAGAGCCATAAATAGGAATCCCAAAGCCCTTTCATTCAGAGGTGGTATTCAGCAGGTTCTGACCAGTTCTGGAGAACCGGTAGCGGAAATTTTGAGTAGTTCAGAGAATCGGCAAATCCCACCTCTGACTGGCCCCGCCTCCATCTATTCTCTGCCTCCTGAATCCCAGCTGATTGGTTGGGTCTTCTTTAGTTGCCCTGCACAGGAGAACGGAGCTGGAAAGCAGGTTAGTGGGGTGGGGAGAGAATGGGGATTTTACAGTAACCTTCCCCCAGGAGTGGGGAAGGAATGGGGATTTTGCAGTATCCTTCCCCTGCCATGCCCACCAAGCCACGCCCACCAAGCCAAGCCACGCCCACCAAGCCACGCCACGCCCACCAAGCCACGCCCACAGAACCAGTAGTAAAAAAAAATTGAACCCCACCACTGCTAGGAAGCTATTCCTCTTTACTATTAATCTGACCTATGAAACCAACAATCCATTTTCGACAGCTGTTCTTCCAGATTGAGGTGAGAATGAAAGTTACTGTCTGAAAGTCAATAGTCAGCCCTTGGCTAATGGTCCGATATTTCCTCCTTACCCTTTTAAACTTTATTTTGGCAAAAGACTAATCTCCCAGCTGGAAGGATGCCATGAAGTCCAAGCCAGCCTCTTATGGAGTCTCAGCCAGCTTCCTCCTTATCTTGGGTCATGAAAAGGCCAGTCACTATCCTTTGAAAGATAAATTATATGGAATACCAACAGGAGGTCAACAGAATGCCACATAAAAGCAGAAACTGGTGCTAGGCAAATATTTGCCATCTCCATGTTCCTTCTTGGAGTATTAAGTGTTATTACCAGGGCTGCTACTAAGCAGATATTCCAAAATCTGTTTCCCAAATGAGTTTGGCCTCATGGTTTGAAGGTGGTTGTAGTGCTGTAATGCAGTTCCTTTAAAAATGTACCGTACTCTTACTTCTCATTTCTATAAGAATGTACGTTGCTCAGTAGTGGGATTCAATTTTTTTTTACTACCGGTTCTGTGGGCGTGGCTTGGTGGGTGTGGCATGGCTTGGTGGGTGTGGCATGGCTTGGTGGGCGTGGCAGGGGAAGGGTACTGCAAAATCCACATTCCCTCCCCACCCCACTAACCTGCTTTCCAGCTCCGTTCTCCTGTGCAGGTCAACCAAAGAAGACCCAGCCAATCAGCTGGGACTCAATAGGAGGCAGAGAAGAGATGGGGGCGGGGCCAGTCAGAGGTGGTATTGGCCGGTTCTCCGAACTACTCAAAATTTCCACTACTGGTTCTCCAGAACTGGTCAGAACCTGCTGAATACCACCTCTGCAGCAACTGTCATAAATATGAGTCAGTTGCCAAGAGGATGAATTTTGGTCACAGGACCACAGGAATGATGCAAAAGTCGTAACTGTGGAAAAATGGTCATAAGTCACATTTTTCAGTGCCCTTGTAACTTTGAATGGTCACTAACCAAGCTGTTGTAAGTTGAGGACTCCCTGAAGCAGATGATGGAATTCTCCTGAAATTTTTTAAAAATGTCTAGTCGCTCCTAGAAATGGGTGCCATCCTTCTTTTCAGCACCTGTCATGGTGCCAAAAAAGGGAGAACATTTTGACCCACCAGTCGATGTCTTTCCAGAAAAAACAGAGAAGGAGGAAGAACTTCCATTGTGGATGTCTGAATAGAGTAGAGTAGAGTAGAGTAGAGTAGAGTAGAGTAGAGTAGAGTAGAGTAGAACCGAACCGAACCGAACAGAACAGAACTGAACAGAACAGAACAGAACCAAACAGAATAGAATAGAATATATGGAATGGAATGGAATAGAAAATATGTATTGTAATGTAATGTAATGTAATGTAATGGAATGAAATGGAATGGAATGGAATGGAATGGAATGGAGTGGAGTGGAGTGGAGTGGAGTGGAGTAGAATGGAACAGAACAGAGCGGAACAGAACAGAACAGAACAGAATAGAATATAGAATAGAATGGGATGGGATAGGATAGAATATAGAAGTAGAATAGAATGGAATGGAATGGAATGGAATAGAATAGAATAGAATAGAATAGAATAGAATAGAATAGAATAGAACAGAACAGAACAGAACAGAACAGAATAGAATAGAATAGAATAGAATAGAATAGAATAGAATAGAATAGAATGGGAAGGGATGGGATAGAATATAGAAGTAGAATGGAATAGAATAGAATGGAATGGGATAGGATGAGATGAGATGGGATAGGATAGGATATAATATAGAAGTAGAATGGAATGGAATAGAATAGAATGGGAAGGGAAGGGATGAGATAGAATATAGAAGTAGAATAGAATGGAAGGGAAGGGAAGGGAAGGGAAGGGGAGGAATAGAATATAGAAGTAGAATGGAATAGAATAGAATGGAATGGATGAGATGGGATGGAATATAGATGTAGAATATAATAGAATAGAATAGAATAGAATAGAATAGAATAGAATAGAATAATAGAATAGAATAGAATAGAATAGAATAGAATAGAATAGAAAATATGGAATGGAGAATAGAATAGATTAGAATGAGAGAATAGAATAGAATAGAATAGAATAGAATAGAATAGAATAGAATAGAATAGAATAGAATTCTTTATTGGCCAAGTGTGATTGGACACACAAGGAATTTGTCTCCAGTGCATAAGCTCTCAGTGTACATACAACAGTAGTGATAGATCATTATCGTAGTCATGGTAAAAAATACATTAGTGGTAGTCATGGATACTAAATCAGTAATCCACATAAATCATACTAGGATGCTAAGTAAACAATATAAATTGTAAGATGCAAACCACAAAGTTATAGTCATAAGAAGGCAAGGCGAAGATGAGAATAATGACGCTAATGCTGCCTTTCTTCCACAGATATTGACGAAAGTGTCCCAGAGTGGATTTTAATAGCTTCCACTTGGCTGGAGGAACCAAGGAAAGTTCTCTTTGCTGATCTCATCCATGCCGAAGAGCAAAGGAAGATACTACTCATTATTCTGTTTCGCCTGAAGGCAGGTTTCGCCAGTTACCGATGGAATAAATAGAGTTGTGACATCTGACAGGCTCTTGAGGAATTGATGTTTTTCACCTTGGACGAGCTCGGTATAATCAGGAAGTCGACAGGTAGATTTACACAAAAGGCTTCCCAGAAGATTGACCAACTTTTTATTCACGTTACAACACTGCTTGAGTAATATACCTATGCCTTTCTGTTTGCATCATTTTCCGTTTCAAAGGCAGGCTGCAATTGGAAACGGTGCCTATTTTTCAGGAGATTACAAGGAATCTCTTGGTTTTGTTTTGTTTGTTTTTTTTGTTAAATTGCTGCAACACTAAGATTGAGAAGCAAGAATTTTTAGAATATCTGCCCAAAATTCTCTACAAGTTGTCACAAACTATATAATTTCTTGTGAATGTTGAATCTCAACTCTTATATGCTCCCATCTCTTGGATATGACTTGTTATTCAGTTGCTAAGTTGGGTCAGACTTTTCATGACCCAATGGACACACCACACACCTCTGTCCTCCACTATCTCCCAGAGTCTGCCCAAATTCATGTTCTTCGCTTTGAGGACACCAGCTAACCACCTCGTCCTCTGACTTCCCCTTCTTCTTTTGCCCTCCATCTTTCCTCAAATTAGGATCTTCTCCAAGGAGTCTTCTCATTAGATGGCCAAAGTCTATGAGCTTCAGCTTCAGGATCTGTCCTTCCAGAGAACAGTCGAAATTGATTTCCTTGAGGATCGACTGATTGGATCTCCTGGCAGCCCAAGGGACCCTCAAGAGCCTTCTCCAACCCCACAACTCAAAAGCATCAACTCTTCAGTGCTCAACCTTCCTTATGGTCCAACTCTCACTACTGGGGAAGCCATAGCTTTGACGATATGTGTTCTGACCCAAGCCTCGTTCAAATCAAAGAAACACAAAGTATATATAAAAGCAAACCTTTTTAATGTGTCTCTGTGAATTCCGTTCATTCACAGCCAAGAGTCATTAAAACAAATTGTCCCAGATAAGACCAAGCCCTTACAAGGTTATGAAAGGCTGCCAAGATTACAAGATTAATTGCAGGGAAATATTCCAAACCACAAGTCTCCAAACACGAACCAGAACAGACAGGACTTCCACAAGAACTTGGAGTTGAAAGAACTTCTTTGCTTCCTGCAGAGAAGCCAACCCCGAAGGCTGGTTTTTATCCCTTATGGGAAGAGCCATCACCTTGCAGCCTTACTCCTGAGTCGCCTGTGCTGCTTCAGCTGCTCTTTCCTTCGAGCAGCCCTGCGCCCACACACTCTGGGCACAGGCACCCCGATTGGGTCCTCTTCGTCACTGCTGCCAGACTCCACGACCTCCGAAGGCAGCACCCCACTCTCCGATAGTCCTGGCCCCATTCCTGCATTACATGCAGGCCCCTCATCTGAGTCCTCACTCTCAGAGACCTCAGCTGTCTGCACCTGCTGCTGGCAAACCACAACAATATGGATCTTTGTCAACAAGGTTTTGGATATGATACTGTTTCCCCTAAGAGAAAGTCAAGGGGTTTGAGGAACTAGGTGCCATTCAGTGAGACCTCTCCATTATTCATGGCTGCCTAGACAAATGATCACCCTCGTGATCTGCCTCTAATACAGGTAGTCCTTGACTTACAACAGTTTGTTTAGTGACTACTGCATTAAAAAAGGTGAGTTAACTTAGGACCATTTTTCACAGTTATGACCTTTTCAGCATCCCCACGGACACATAATCAAATTTCAAATGTTTGGCCACTGGTTCATATTTGTGACTCTTGCTGTGTCCTAAAGTTCACATGACTCCCTTTTGTGACCCTTTGACAAACCAAGTGTGATGCACAAAAGCAACAAAGTCACAAAAATAAGTCCCTTTAATTCCTCCAACTTGGCCTCCAATGTCCAGTTACCTTCAGCTGGAGAAAAAACTCTCCCAAGAACAGTTTTTAAAGGGAAGAAATTCCATCCAAACTCAAAGTACATATAAATTATAAAGAAAAACCAACACAAACCACACTGCAGCAATTAGCAAGACAGGGCAGGATAAGGGATTGAAGACGTCAAAGGATAATGAAATACACACACTTGGGAGGATGCCAGAACTCAGATATGACTTGACAGACCAGAATAATTTCACGCTTTGCTTCCAGGAACTTTGCCTGCGCAGTTTTCCCTTTTAAACAGTCTTCCCAGCTGCAGCCCATGAAGGGGATCAGGGCCCTTTCCTCCCCCGTAAGCCATGCAATTTACATTGCTCCCTTATCCATTCCTCCCTGCATGCCTTAGGATGAAGAGGGAGTGGGCCTGGGTCTTCCTCTGAATGCCCAGCCGGCCTATCCCCTTCCCCAGTTTCCTCCACAGCCATGGGAGCCACACTCCCACTCCCTGTCAGCTGTTTCACCTCTACCTCGGAATCAGATTCCAACAGGGGCATGACACTAAGTCAATGGGGAAGCCAGACCCGCATAACTGTGTTACTAACTTAACAACCACAGTGATTCACTTAACAAGTGTGGCATGAAAAGTTGTAAAATAGGGCAATATTCACTTAACAAATGTTTCACCCAATAACAGAAATTTTGGTCACAATTGTGGTTGTAAGTCGAGGACTACCAGTCATCACATCTGGCTCTTCCAAGGACCTTCTAGCAATCTTCTCAATCCCGTCTATCCACCTGTTCTCTCGACCTTGCCAAACGTAGTCATACATTTTCTTTTCTTATCCATCATCTACATATATCACAACAGTATTTCAGTTCCTGCTTGCTCATCATTAACTTGGGGAAGCTGCCAATCTTTATTTCCTTCAGGACTGATTGATTGGATATTCTTGCAGACCGCTGTGCTTTTATTAACGGTCTTCAAATCCATAACTTAAAGGAAATGAAAGCTTCTTTCTCTGCACTTATGATGACTCGGGGCGTGGCACAAAGGCAACACAGTGAGATAATCAGTAGGAGTCCCTTTATTAGCACCAACTTTGCCCCCAATGTCCTGGTTACCTTCTGGGCTGGAGAAAAACTCTCCCAGGAACAGCCTTTGGCTGCAGAGAATCAAATCCAAAACATGGTCAACAAAAACTGTAACTATAAGTCCAAACAAGGCAAAATGATGCAATTAGTCTGACAGGGCAGGAGAAGGAATTCCAGACATGAAGGAATGGCAGTAATTCAACCCGGTTGGGAGCATGCCAGATAACAAAGTCAACCCAAGATAAACTCACGTTTGTTCCCAGTAGACGCCACACTCAGCTTGCATCTCTTTTAGACTCTCATTCCCAGGTGTGGCTAATGAAGGGAATCAGGGCCCTTTCCTCCCCCGTAAGCCATGCAACCCACATTGCTCTCTTCTCCATTCCTCCCTGCGTGCCCTAGGATGAAGAGGGCCTGGGTCTTCCTCTGAACTCCCTCTCCCTTGTTCTACCTCTTCTCTCCTCTGCCCAGCCAGACTTTGCTCCACCCCGTTTCCTCCACAGCCAATGGAGCCACACTCCTACTCCCTGTCAGCTGTTCGCCTTCCTCCTCAGATTCAGACTCCAACGGGGTCATGACAGCACTCTTTCTCAGTGTCCAGCTTTCACAGTCATATATTACTGTTGGAAAAACTATTGATTTAGCTAGCCTATTCTTTGTTACCACAGAGGTATCTTGATTCGTCATGATTTTGTCAGGTCTGACGCTGCTTTCTATCATAGGGTTAATTTCCTTTTACTTTTATCTGTTTTTATCTTGTCCTTAAATTCTGAAAAAAAAACCTAAATTACTGTCTTCATTTCTTTGCCATCAATTGTACATTTGTTAAGCATGCTGATTGACATTACATTCGCCTTTGCAATATTGAAAATTAACTAAGATTTTCCTTTTCCCTGTTGGGTTCTTCCAAATATGATATAATACAGTATATTCATAAAATTATTCTAGGCACCATTTTTTGAACTGTTATCATCTGGCAGCCAGTACAGGATAATAAAAACAAGGACAAATAGGCTGAAAAGCAGCTTCTATCCCAGAGCAGTAACTATATTGAATTCTACTGTATAGTACAATACAAATGCAATACCAGGGGTTTTCAATTCAATTGTATCAAATGTGAAGGAGGTGTGTTTGTGTTTTATTTTTATACTTTCAATGTACACTGAAGATGGCATTTAATTTCATTATAAAAGGTGCAATGACAATAAAGTCAACTAACTAACTAATAACATAATCTAATATTTTTAGCTAAGCCAATGATATAGCTTGCTTGTCTCAAACATTTCAGGGTTTGCTTTCTAGTTTTGATCCCAGCTATCTTTTTTTTTTCCTGATGCTGCTACTCTAACTTTGTTTTAAAAATTAGAGAATAGGTTTTCTTACCCTTCCTTCATTCCTCTGAATCATTCTAATTTTTTCCCCTCAAGAATGGTTGCTTGTATATTGCAAACATTTCTCAGGGGAATAAACAGATATTCTGAAAACCCATTAACCATAATATGCTCCATGTTCTGGCACGATTGACCTTGCTCTCATCAATAAAGCAAAAATATGCTTCTTCCTTACATTATCTTGGTCTCTTTATTACCAACCAGGGGTGGAATTCTACCAGTTTGCACCTATTCGCTAGAACCGGTTGTTAACATTCTAAGCAGTTCGGAGAACTGGTTGTTAGAAGAAATTACTGGCCTAATCCTGTAAGGAAGGCAGGAAGGAAACATTCTGGGGTTGCTTACAGAAACTGCCTCTCCGTTAACCCTTATTACATTCTTGGCAGGACTAGACCTCCTGTCTCAGGAATGTCTCTGGAGTTTTCCCCCCCTCCTTTGCTGGTACTTTGCTTGTGTGGAGTGACCATTCAAAGTTATAATGGCACTGAAAAAAGTGACTTATGACCCTTTTTCACACTTATGACTGTTGCAGCATCCCCACAATAATGAGAGGCCAGGCGAGGAGATGCGTGCCTCGATGTGAGTGATATTGAGTTGGCCATGCCCAGCCAATAACATGACTACCAAGCCACACCCACCAACTAAGCCACGGCCACAGAATCGGTTGTTAAAAAAATTGAATCCCACCCCTGTTACCAACCTTATGTTAACTACCTGATCTCTTTTTAAGACCTGCCTGTTCATGATGGAATATTCTTCTCAGTAATGTGCTAAATAAAACTTTGCTTGCTTGCACGAGGAATTAATCCAATACTCCAGTAATTAGCAGTTCATCACATCTTCATTGGTATATCTCTAAGTTCCCTTTTCCGATCTCTAGGGTAAACAGTCATTTTCATATCTGATGACATAGCGCTGTTAGCATTTTAAATACCTCTTCTCCTGCAGCTTTAAATAGATTAGTCGGTTGCAGTCATTCTGCCTTGCAACATAAAATATTACCATCTAAGATCTAGATCACCAAATGGTGCAGTGCAGAATAAAACGCAAGATGCAGGGTGTCTTTGACTTACAACAGTTCTGTTTAGTGACCATTCAAAATTACAATGAATGGTTATTAAATGAAAGGTTGTAAGTCCAGGGCGAACTGCACTTAATCAGATCCGAGGTGATACTCTAAACTGGCTGAATATTCAGATCAGTGGTGGGATTCAAAAATTTTTACTACCAGTTCTGTGGGTGTGGCTTGGTGGGTGTGGCAGGGGAAGGATACTGTAATATCTCCAGTCAGAGGTGGTGTTTGCCGGTTCTCCAAGCTACTCAAAATTTCCACTACCGGTTCTCCAGAACTGGTCAGAACCTGCTGGATACCACCTCTGATTCAGATTCTGTCTCTTGGATCTAATGGTGTTAGGGAGTAGAATTAATTTGTTTTTCCATTCACCATTCAAGATTTGCTGGAATGGAACACCCCAAAATGCAGCAGCTTAGCAAATGGGGTTCCCTAATCTTCGCCATTTCCTAACCGACTGCTGATTTGTTTCCTCTTCTGCCTCAATGTTACTGGACTTGGTTCCTGAGCGTCTTCTCTCTTTGCAAATGGCTTTTGTCACTCCCAAAATCCACCGGTGAAGAGTTTCAGCGTCCCCTTAGCATCCTGGAAAGAAGATACCATGACAACAGGTTGGCGACTCTGTTCTCTCTGGCTGGGAGACTGCCAAAAATGAAAATAATAGACAGATAACTTTTCTTGTTATTTTTTTCCACCCGTGGGACTCTGGCACGCATTAAAAACGAAATCCTGCTGCCTGCTCTCAAAAAGGTACACATACATGACACCAGCGGTGGGCAACAAAAATTTTAACAATGGGTCCTCTGCCTGCTTGCTGGGTGGGCGTGACCATGGTGGGCGTGACCTAGTCGGCCTCCTGCACCATGGCAAGGGGGGGGTTGTTTTTGCCCTCCCCGGACTCCGGAGACTTTCCTCAAGCCTTCGGGAGGGCGAAAATGGCCTCTCTGGGCTCCGGAGTCTCTCTGGAAGCCAGAAACGGGCCCATTTCTGGCCTTTCCGAACTTCCGGGAGGCCTGTTTTTTGCCCTCCCTGAGCCTCCGTGCACGCCCTGCACTTACCTGCATCCAAAACGGGCCATGTGGGGACTCCTGGGAGGGGCGGGAGCAGGGTGGGCGGGGCCAGCCAGGAGTGGGATTTGGGGATTCTCTGAACTGCACAGAATCTTACTTAGGGGCTTTCCCGAACCCCTGAGAATTCCCAGCAGCCCACCCCTGCATAACACACATATAGATATTGTTCCGACCCAGCTCCCCAAACAAGACAAATCCTCTGTAGTTGAAGCAATGATTCCTTTATTAGGAGCACCAATAGCCCCCAGCAAAAAGTTTCTCTCTCACTAACTGGCTAACCAGTCTGTCCGGCAGGGAGATGAATAGTTGTCTGCCACATCTATTCATCTCCGACCCCTGCCTTTTATCCTCAGAGCTAGAGTGGGGCTTTGCTAGCAGTGGTGGCTCTTCCATCCCAAGGACCGGCCCATAGATTTCCACTGCTCTCTCCTCTCCTCTGCCTTCTGCACATCCACACATCAGGCACTGGACCCAGCTGTTCCTCCTCTTCCTCATCTGCCACCTCCAGACCTGGGGGCTGTTGATTCTCCATCTGAGGGCTGATGGACAGCCCAGGCTCTGCTTCTGTCTCTCTCTCTCTGTCTCTCTCTCTTCCAGTTCCATTCCTTCTTCCCCCTTGGAACTCTTAGGTTGCCCTGATGCTGACCTGACTCCCACACCTCCTCATCTGATTCGGCTGCTGGAGGGGCTGGTGGCTGTCAGGCCACTACAGATATGCTATATACATACATATGCACATACCTATCCCCTAACACAAGTAAACTTTGAATACAGAACAGAAAGAGGATAGTAGGTGGATGCTGTATGCAACAAAACTGTGGCTGAATCTGGATGTTCCGCTTTGGATACCACGAAGCCCTGTTCCAGAAGGTAGCAAGGAAAACTGTTTGCGAAGAGGATGTGTAGCATCCCAGACCATTCTTTGAACCCTGGTCAAGCAACACTTATATGCTATGTCCCAGAGTCCAAGGGTCTTCAAACTTGACAGTTTTAAGACTTGTGGACTTCAACTCCCAGAATTCCTGAGCTAACATGACTGGAGGAGGAATTCTGGGAGTTGAAGTCCACAAGTCTTAAAACTGTCAAGTTTGAAGGCCCCTGCGCCTAGACAGAAAGGAGTGAACTGCCAATAATCTTTTCTGCCACCGTCACAATGAGAGAAATAAACTGGGTTGATACTTCTGCTGCAACTGAGACCCAGGAGGGTTGTGTAAGAGGGAAGTGTCAGCTCTATTTGTGATGGAAAGCAGCATTGCAACAGGCACCATCGCTTACTCACTGGTGGGCAGTGTAACCATGTAATGAGGCATGGTTTCTGTCCGAACAGGTAGCAAGAAAAAGATTTTTTTTTAAAGTGACGCCAAGACAACAACATGCATAAATGATTCAGCGGTGGAGTTGCTCAAAGGATTCCAGTGAGTAAGCTGGAGTCTTTGAGGAAGTGAGAAGCTCACTGCAACAACAGGACAAAAGGAATCTCTTTAGAAGATAGGCTCAAGGATCTTTAGAAAATAGGATCTCAGCAGAGCTGAGCATCGGTGCCTATCCAGCAAAATGAAATTCAACCGTGAGAAAAGTAAGGTCTTACACGCAGGCAAGAAAAACCACATGCCCAAGCACAGGGAGACCTCAGCTTACAACCAAGAGTTGAGCCCCAAATTTATGATGCTAAGTGAGACATTTGTTAAGTGAGCTTTGGCCCATTTTATGACTTTTCTTGCCACGGTTGTTAAGTGAATCTCTTCAGTTCTTAAATTAGTAACACAGTTGTTCAGCGAATCTGGTTTCTCCACTGACTGTCAGGTTTCCAAGTGATGAAATCCATTAAAAAAAAAGCCAAAGTCTATATTCAAAAAAGACTTCTTTTATTTAGGAAAGCATCAAATTGGCAAAAATCCATGGTAATTCCTGATCTGACACAATCCGGAATTAACCCACAATATTAAAAGTTAGAAGCAACCCCCCAAAAGTCACATTCTCCAATAGAAGTAATTCAATGTTGCTTGATGTCATAAACCTCCACCTCAAGGGGTCTAAGCACGGACAGCTCATTTTCCCACAGGAAGAAGAATCACCTAGCCTAAACAACTGTCCTTATCTCCACTCCTCCCCCCTTAGGGATGTGGCAAACCCGAACCCCTTCCCCCCATGACTGCCACAGAGAGAGTAAGAAAAAGAATATATACTAAGCCTAACTAAAATGGCTACACTTATGTCAATTTCGGGCTTGACACTGACTTTGCTTGTCAGAAGGATGCAAAAGGGAATCACATGACATGGCAACCATCATAAATGGGATTCAATTGTCAACCACAGGGATGCTTCAATGGTCGTAAGTGTGAAAAATGGTATAAGTTTTCTCAGTGCCGGTATAATTTTGAACGGTCACTAAATGAACCATTGTAAGTCGAGGACTACCTGTGTGGAAAAGATGGTGTCTGACTCAACAGTAGTAACTGTGAGACGTCCTAGTGGGCAACCATTTAAATATGAGCCAGATGTGTGCTGCAGCTGTCAAAAAAAAAAAGCCAATGCAATCCTAGGCTGCATCAACTGAAGGATAGTATCAAGATCCCATGAAGTGTTAGCATCACTTTATACTGGTAAGACCACACTTGGAATATTGTGTCCAGTTTTGGTCCCCATGAGAGAAAAAAGATGTTCAATTTATACTATAAAGAGTGCAAAGAAGAGCAACTAAGATGAATAGGGAACTGGCACAGTGGTGGGATTCAATTTTTTTTACTACCGATTCTGTGGGCTTGGCTTGGTGGGCGTGGTGTGGCTTGGTGGGCATGGCAGGGGAAGGATACTGCAAAATCTCCATTCCCTCCCCACCCCACTCACCTGCTTTCCAGCTCCATTCTCCTGTGCAGGGCAACCAAAGAAGACCCAGCCCATCAGCTGGGACTCAATGGGAGGCTGAGAAGAGATGGGGTTGGCAGGGCCAGTCAGAGGTGGTATTTGCCGGTTCTCCGAACTACTCAAAATTTCTTCTACCGCTCCTCCAGAAGTGGATTCAGAACCTGTTGATGCACATGTGCATGCCTGCCAGCCCACTGGTCATACAGTCCAGTTCTGAATAGGCCACGGTCCAATAGTGGGCCATGGCCCAGTGGTTGGGGACCCTTGAACTAGGAGTTATATGTGGTCCATTGCCATATAGTTTGTATGGTTTTTATATACGGTATATATTTTGTATTGTTTTGTCCTTTCTATAAACCAAGTATAAAGGACAAACTATATAGCTTTTTCATTGTTGTAAGCAGTCAAAATCATGAATTTGAGATGAGCCTATAAACTGAGGTAATAAAAATAAAGAACAGACATGCTCAGACTGGTAGCATTAATAAATATAGGAAGAGTCTGAGCCAACTTCCATTTCCGAGACTGCAAAGCTTTCTGGGGAAAAGTGCCATTAAGATCTGTCTCGATAGAACAAAGTAATGTAGGATTGTGCTGCCAAGTTGCCTAAATAGAATCAGATTTGGAAGCAGGAGAGTTGACACCGGGACAAGGGAATTGGTGCCTCCTGCTGTCAAGATTGAAGATACTGTATTTATTGGAAAGGGATTACCAATACATTGGAGAGGCTCACATTCACCAAGAGGTCCACATTCACCAATAAAACGTTTTTGGTCCCCATGATATAGAAAATATTTGGGTCTCTTGAAAGAGTGCAGAGAAGAGCAACAAAGATGATGATGGGACTGAAGGCTAAACCATATGGAGAAAAGTTGCAGGGAATTGAGTGTATCTAGCTTAATGAAAAGAAGGACTAAGGTGATAGGGTACCAGTGATAGGATAGCAGAGAAGGAGGTGGCTGGATGGAGTCACTGAAGCAGTCGGCGTGAGCTTAAATGGACTCCAGAAGATGGTAGAGGACAGGAAGGTCTGGAGGAACATTGTCCATGGAGTCACGATGGGTCGGACACGACTTTGCAACTTACAACAACAGCAACAAGGTCCCTTCCAACTGCGTTAATTTGGTGTTCTGTTAAAGATACTCTGGAAAAGTGAATGGGTGACAAGTGGCTAGAATGGAGGGAAATGGGATGGACTTCAGGGTCCAAAAATACTTCTCTCTCAAGTATTACTTTTAGAGCTAAGGTAGAACTCCATAAGTTATATTTTCATGAGGGGACCTTGGTGCTCTCTGAGCTTGGTTGTTTTCTAGCAGATAATTCATTACTAGGTATCATTATCAGTGGTGGTTAGGTTCTCAGTCCATGCCCAATGTTTTTAAAAAAACGATATTGCTGTAGGAAAAACAGTTATACAACATTGAAAGCTTCCATGGAAACAGGGAATATGTCAGGAATGACAGAATAACAGAGCTGTTTTCAGGCCATTTTGGGGGCCATTTTCAGGCTTTTTCTGGGCTGTTTTCTGGGCCATTTCAGGCCGTTTTCCAGGCCATTTCAGGGCATTTTGGGGGCATTTTTGGCCCCAAAAATGGCCTGAAAAGGGGCTGAAAATGGCCCCAAAATGGCTGTTTTTCAGGCTGTTTTCTAGTGCTCCAGCACCCCAAAGACTAGAAACCAGAAGCACAGCTGTGCTCTGCGAGCCACCTCTGGCATGCGTGCCATAAGTCCCCCATCACGGCTATATACCATTCCTGACAAATGGCTGTCCTTCTTAGAAACCCAGTTGAACCCACATCTTCCGAAGGCTTAATTTTAATACATTTAAAGATAGATAGAAATTAATTTAATAGAAGGATTAATATTAATAATATTAGTAGAAGGATTAATTTTAACATATTTCATTAAGTCCTGTTTCCATATCTCTTTAATGAGGGGGGGTGGAATGTGTAAAAGACTGTCAAACAATCTGCCTATGTCAATATTAAGAGTATAGCAAGCTGGAGGAATTAAGTGGTATTAGTTCATTCAATTTTCATCCTCTAGGACGGATAGCAGTCTGCAGAAATAGGGCTTATACTTTCGCTATGTGGAAAGCATTGATTGTGAAAATATTAAAATGTATTTGCTTAATTACTCATTTCTCAGATTCCATAACATTTATTTGAGTCTCGTTTACTAATTCATCTAGAGAAGAAATTCATACCAAGTAGATCCTTTGCACTTTGCTCCTAGTGCATAGATTTTTCTGATTTACCTAAACTAGATGAATGCATAGAACAAAAACCGAGAAATGTTGAATTTATGATCCACTAGCTCAATACCCGTGCTTCACTACAAAACTACGTGATCGGACTTAGTTTTGGGGGAGGAAAATAAGGAGGAAAAAATTCTGCCTCTGCCTACCAGCATCCATCGGTATTCATCTGGCTAGTGTGTGAGAGAGTGGAGGGCTGTTTGGAAAGTGAAACAGTATTTGCTGTGTGAGCAAGAAGGAGACAGCAAGGAACCCGGATGTGGCTTAGCTCAACTGCAGTTGGAACAGATTTCTTTTCAGGTGGGGAGGGGGAGTAGAATGTTAATAATAATATACAAAATACTACTGCTCTGATGGTCATCTTGAAAAATCCTTTCTTAATGAGCACCCAGAGGCCAAGAGGAACATACGTGCCAAATTTCAAGTTTATATATATATATATATATATATATGCAAAGTCAGGATTTTAGAACATAGAATCATACATCTGGATGAGACTTCGGAGGTCTTCTAGTCCAACTTCTTGCTCAAGCTGAGATTATATATTACCCCCGACAAATGTCTTGAAAACCTCCAGTGATGGAGCACCCACAATTTCTGGAGATAAACCTTTCCAACTGGTCAATTGTTCTCAATGTCAGGAAATTTCTCCCTACTTCTAGGTTGGCTCCCTGTTTAACAAGATTCCAACCATGCCTTCTCAACCTGCCCTCTGGTACGAGCTGATCCAGCATTTCCCACTTCTCTTGACTGACTTTCACATCTTACTTGCCATACCCAAGCATAATTTTTTTTTATTAATTTCAAAGGTTGATCTGTCCTACAAAAGTATTTAATACGACTTCCTTCCATTGTTTCTTGCACACCATTAAAGAGGCTGATTTTCCTGATCACAGCATTGTGTTAAGGACTGGACGGAAGCAACAGCCTGCCTTTATCTTCCCTTTGAACGAACAAGAGTTCCTGCCTGGCTTGTACAGTTGGGAATAAATAGTCGGCAAGGCCAGTCCAATGTAGCCTCCTGCAGCCGAGTCAGCTCCGACCACAGAGAGGCTCATGGATGATGGACAACGGATTCTGGCATAAAGCAGAGGTATCTAAGCCGCCGTTCTTCAAAGAGACCACATGGCCAACGCTCCTTGCATTGAGTGTTGTCCAGTAGGTCAAGTCTAACTCCAGGATCTATGTGAGGAGGGAAGATCTTCAAGATGAATACTGGCTTAACATTATCATTCTGGTTTTATTCGAGGCAAACAATTCTTCCTGGAATAAGGATTGGGTAACAGCTATGTACTTTTAATGAAATACAATCTCAGTGAACAATGTGTTGGGTGGAGGGATCATTCCTGAGTTTTGGATAGGAGGAGAATCAGTAGAGTTTTGGATAGGAACAGAATCACTAGAATTTTGGATTTTGGATGAACCTCTAAAGCCTAGCCAATTGTTAGTCTTGCATTGGGTGTTCGATTCCTACTTGGCAGTCAAGTTCAACCAGATAGTCTCCTCCTTGGCCCTCCAATGGGATCTTTGTGAGGTTGCATTGATCTCAAAAGTAGTTTAGAACTTGTTCGGATTTGTGATTTCAAAAAAAAAAAAAAATGCTCCCTGAGACTTTGCCTTAATTTCTAGGACTCTTTTGACTGCTGTATTTAGAAACTGTTGGGATGACTACCAGCAATATTTCTATACAGGTTTCAAACTGTCTCAAACTCATAGGGGGAGTTGAATTGACTAGATGTAAATGCACATCAATGAAAGAGAAAAAAAAAACAATGGATATGATTTTGTACGGGAAGTTGAGCTGACAAGATGTAAATGTGTATGAATGAGAAGAGGAGAAAAAAAAAGCAATGGAATAGGATTTTGCTGGGCTAACATTCCATCTACCCTTCCTTGGAGCAAATCCAGTGTAATCCAACAACCACAGGATTGTGCTGAAAACTTGGGATTTTTCTCCTAATTCTTCTTCTTTTTTTCATTTTTAACAATTCTTCCATAGATGGTTGGATCCAGATTTTTACTCCTGCTGCTCTTAGCTCTGCCTGTATCAACGCTGGGTAAGAAGTCCACCATTTGCTATTATCGTGGCATTCTTGTTCAAACAACCAGCACGAACAGCACATGCTTTCTGCTCAGTGTGTAGTCACATTGCAAAATATTGCTGTCTGTTGGTGACTGTCAAGTCATTAGCATGTATTAACAATTTATACCCCCCCCCCACCAGAGATCTAAAGTTAAGGTTTATCCCTTGCAGTAACCTGGTACAAAGGATTGCAAGTAATTTGAATCCAAGCCTGGGCTATTGACTTTCCTAACCAAATTCGGGATTCTTCAGGCAAATCCTAGCAAACCATGTACCAGTTTAGAGTATATGAATGAAATTGGTGATTTCCTAACTTGATCCACTGTCAAGCCACAGGAGGAAAGGATCACTGCTGTTTTTCCTTCTTGGTCTCATTCCCAAATTCTCTAGGTTTTGCCAAAAGAAAATTTGGGGGCAGAAAGGAGAGCTACCTTGCTCCTTGGTTTTTCTCCTTTTTCTCTGCTGCAAATAGTTGTCGCGTTCAGTGAGAAAACTCTGCCCATCTCTTATTTTGACTTCATTTCACTGAGGGGTTGAGCAGGTGGGGCAGGCCATTTAGAGGGAAAAAAACGACTGGCTGTGTTGAGTTTCGATTTTCTAGTTTGAATGCCGAGTGTCACCGCTTTTGAAAACGGTAGAAGTTCATCGAATGTTTTATGCACATGGACATCCTACAGGGGTCTCCAACCTTGGCAACTTTAAGACTTGTGGACTGCAACTCCCAGATTTGATGGCTGAGGAATTCTTGGAATTGCAATCCACAAGTCTTAAAGTTGCCATGTTTGGAGACCCCTGTTCTACGTTAACCAGAGGTTGGTATTCAGCAGCTTCTGACCAGTTCTGGAGAACCGCTAGCGGAAATTTTGAGTAGTTCAGAGAACCAGCAAATCCCACCTCTGACCGGCCCCAGCCCCATCTCTTCTCTGCCTCCCATTGAGTCCCAGCTGATCGGCTGGGTCTTCTTTGGTTGCCCTGCACAGGAGAACGGAGCTGGAAAGCAGGTTAGTGAGGTGGGGATGAGAATGGAGATTTTGCAGTATCCTTCCCCAGGAGTGGGGAGGGAATGGAGATTTTACAGTATCCTTACCCTGCCATTCTCACCAAGCCATGCCCACCATGCCACATCATGCCCACCAAGCCAAACTCACAGAACTGGTAGTAAAAAGTTTTGAATCCCACCACTGACTTTAACTAATCATGATCTTACAGGGCAAAAAGACTTCTCTGCGCCATATGCACGCTGTAGCCTTTTTGGAGACGATCACATCCAAACCTTTGATGAACTGATGTATGATTTCGCCGGCGACTGCAGCTACCTGCTGGCTGGAGACTGTGAAAAGAGATCTTTCCTCTTGCTTGGTGAGTTTAAACTACGTTTTGATTATGCTGTGGAATGCCTCTTGGACATTGTCTGAAGTTCTCCACGTTTTTGGAAATTAGAAGAACAAGCATTTCAGCTAAATGTAAGGGAGCTTGCTTAGAAATGGAAGCCGTTCAACAAAATATGGAATGTAGAATAATAGGGTTGGAAGGGACCTTGGAGGACTTCTAGTCCAACCCCTGCTCAAGCAGAAGACCCTATACCAGGGGGTCTTCGAACTTGAGAGCTTTAGGGCTTCTGGACTTCAACTCCCAGAATTCCTCCTCCAGTCATGTTAGCTCAGGCATTCTGGGGGTTGAAATGCACACATCGTAAACTTGCCAAGTTTGAAGACCGTTGTTGCCCTATACTATCCCAGACAAATGACTGTCAAGTTTCTTCTTGAAAACATCCAATGATGGAGCCTCCACAGCTTCTGGAGGTAAGCTGTTCTCACTGATTCATTGTTCTCACTGATAGGAAATTGATCTTTAGTTCTAAGTTGGATTTTTCCTTGAGATCTTTCAGTCTTTTCTTCTTATCTTGTCCTCAGGTGTTTTGGAGAATAGGGTGACCCTGTCTTCTCTTTGATAGTCCCTCAGATACTGGAATGCTGTTATCAGATCACCCTAGTCCTTCTCTTTATTAGACTAGACATACCTTTTTAGATTAACAGAATTGGAAGGGATCTTGTAGGTCATCTAGTCCAACCCCCCACCCAAGCAGGAGACCCTACACCATTTCTGACAAATGGCAGTCCAATCTCTTCTTGAAAGTCTCAAATGATGAAGCTCCCACTACTCCCGAAGGCAACTTCTGTTCCATTGGTTGATTGCTCTCACTGTCAGAAAATTTATCCTTATTTCCAGGTTGAATCTCCCCTTGTTCAGTTTCCATCTATTATTCCTTGTCTGGATCTCAGGTGCCTTGGAAAATAGATTGATCCCTTCCTCTCTGGGGCAGCCCTTCAAATATTGAAAGACTGCTATCATGTTTCCCCTGGTCCTTCTCTTCACTAGACTAGCCATGCCCAGTTCCAGCAACCATTCTTCATATGTTTTAGCCTTCAGTCCCCTAATCATCCTGGTTGCTCTTCTCTGCATTTTTTCTAGAGTCTCAACATCTTTTTTTAATAATGTGGTGACCAAAACTGGATGCACTACTCTAGGTGTGGTCTTACTAAAGCTTTGTAGAGTGATATTAGTACCTAGTTCCCTCAATCATTCATTGTATGCTTTAGCCTCCAGACCCCTTATTACCATTGTTGCTCTTCTCTGTATTCTTTCTGGGGTCCCACTAGTGTTACGTTGATCCTACCCAACTCAAAACCTCCCAATAAATGGCTTGCACCAATCCTGTCATAGATAGCCAACCATCTCTCTCAATCCTGGGTTCTACCCTTCCCATGTCTTCTTACCTTCCTCCCATCCTAAATGGAAACATAAATCTGTCTCAACATCTTTTTTAAAAAAATCATACTGTCCAACTGGATCCTCCTTTACTAGAGATTTCAGACAGATTTTTGACATCTGTCTATCATGAATGGTGTGCCACTAGATTTCTTTTTTGTATTATCGGCGCACCAGGGGATGTGACTTTTGCAGATTTTTCCCATGATTCCACGAAATTACAAAAAAAGCCATTTTGTACTTCTGTTAAAAATGATGCATATTTTTTTTTAATTTGAACTTTTCTGCAAGCATTTTTCATTTGTTCCAGCTATCCATGTGAAAAAAGTACGGCCTTGAAGATTTTGCACGATTTTTGGAACTTAGCACCCTGAAGAGCTGTCATTATACTAAATATGAGCAATAAGAACAATTGCTTCTCATAATTTACCCATAATTGTTAGAAAGGAGAGCAAGCCAATGATTATTAGCAAAAATGCCACTAACCTTTTTTTGTTTGTTTGTTTCGTTTCAGGTGATTATCACAATGGAAAAAGAACCAGCCTTTCTCTGTACCTTGGAGAATATTTTGATATTCATGTGTTCTTAAATGGCACTGTGACTCAAGGGGAAAAAAGGTAAACATTTTGGTCACGTTGACATCAATGCAGGTAGTCCTCAACTTAGAACATTAATTTAGTGACCATTTGAAGTTACAATGACACTGAAAAAAGGAACTTGAACATTTTTCACACTTATGACCTTTGCACAGCAGCCTCATGATCAAGTGATCAAAATTCAGATGCTTGGCAACTGTTTCATACTTATGACCGTTGCTGTGTCCCAGGGTCATATAATCCCCTTTTGCAACCTTCGGACAATCAGAATCCATTTCAAAACTCTGTTCCTAACTTAACAACTGCAACAATTCACTTAGCAACTGTGGCAATATAAATTATGATAAAGACTATTGAGTTAACAGAAGCTTATATTACTCCCCACAGCAAAGAGAAGCAAAGAGATGGTCCAATGGATTCTTTTATCCAAAGAAGAAAATATACCTAACCTTATTTCTAGTCTGAAATTGCTTCTGGATTTTGTGCTTGCAATGAAAAAAAATACATGAAACTTTGATTTTGTTTTTTGTTAGCTAGATAGGCTTATTGTTATAGGAATGATTTGGACTTACTGTTGTGTAAAAGCAAAAAGCTGTGGTTGTAATGTTGTTATCTTCTACTGTGCTAAAGAGAGTCAGACATTGGTGCCTTTTTCTTTCTTGTGATGACCCGGGGTGTGGCACAAAAGCAGCAAAGTCACAAAAGTAGGTAAAGTCCCTTTAATACCTCCAACTTGGCCCCCAATGTCCAGTTATCATCGGCTGGAGAAAAAACTCTCCCAACAAGAGTCTTTAAAGGGAAGAAATTCAGTCAGAACCCAAAGTACATATAAATTATAAAGAAAAACCAACACAAACCACGCTGCAGCAATTAATGAGACAAGGCAGGATAAGGAATTAAAGACAACAAAAGATAACGAAACACACACAGTTGGGAGAATGCCAGAACCTAGATAAGACTTGACAAACAAAGACAATTCATGCTTTGCTTCCAGCAAGGTGCTGTGTGCAAACACCTTTTTTAAATCCTGTTTTCCCAGCTGCAGCTAATGAAGGGAACCAGGGCCCTTTTCTCACCCATAACCCTTGTAACTCACATTGCTCCCTTCTCTGTTCCTCCCTGTGTGCCCTAGGATGAAGAGTGGGTGTGCCTGGGTCTTCCTCTGAATGCCCAGCCAGACTGTGCCCTTCCCCAGTTTCTTCCACAGCCACTGGAGCCACACTCCCCCTCCCTGTCAGCTGCTCAACCTCCCCCTCAGAATCAGATTCCAACAGGGGCATGACATTTCTTTATCTCCCTTTACACTATATTTCTTTTATTTCTCTTCCCTTCCCCCACTTCTTAGGTTTCCACTACTATTTTTTTTTTAATTTTACTTTGTATTTTATATTTTGAAAAAACCAATAAAAGTCATACATGAAGAACAATGGGGGCAAGACAGGTCATAAAACAGGGCCAAATTTACTTGACAACTGTCTCATTTAGCAACAGAAATTTTGGGCTCAGTTGCGGTCCTAAGTCGAAGACTACCTGTATTCCAGAATCAAAAGTACCGTGTTCTATTCTGAGCCGAATACTAAGGGAATCTCTCCTTCCTCTTGTAAAAAAGGATTTTGGTACCCTATGCCTCAAACGGAGTCTTTCTGGAAAGGGAAGCTGGGTATTATAAGATGTCCGGCGAGGAACACGGCTTCGTGGTGAAGATTGACACCAATGGGAATATCCTTCTAAGCCTGCCAGAAAAACACTATAATAGGACATGTGGACTCTGTGGGAATTTCAACCGATTTGCCGAGGATGACTTCATGACCCAGGAAGGTAAATATTCAGTATGTACTGAATAATATATTTTGGTATTGCCTTTGTCATGCTGCTATTGGAGTCTGACTCCAAGGAGGAAGCCGAATAGCTGACAGGGAGCGGGAATGTGGTTCCGTTGGCTGTGGAGGAAACTGGGGAAGGGCAAAGTCCAGCTGGGTAGAGCAGTGGAGAGTTAGAACAAGGGAGAGGGAATTCAGAGGAAGATCCAGGCCCACCCCCTCTTTATCCTAGGGCACGCAGGGAGAAGAGAGCAACGTGGATTACCTGGCTTACGGGGGTAGGAAAGGGCCCTGATTCCCTTCATTAGCTGCAGCTGGGAACACAGTGTATAAAAAAAAAGGCAAGCTGCATGCAGCAGGTTGTTGGGAGTGAACGTGAATTTATCTTGTATCGTTGTGGCTTATCTGTGATCCTGGCATCTTCCCAACTGTGTGCGTTTTGCCGTGCCTTCAAGTCTGAAATTCTTGCTCCTGCCCTGCCAAACTAATTACTTCAGTTTGGCTTGTTTGGACTTTAAGTTAGTTTGTGTTTACCATATTTTGGACTTAATTATCTACAGTAAAAGGCTGTTCCTGGGAGAGTTTTTCTCCAGCCAGAAGCTAACCTGGACATTGGGGGCAAAGTTTGAGATGATAAAGGGATTCTTATTGAGTATCTGACTGTGTTGCCTTTGTGCCATGCCACGAGTCATCACAGCCTTCTTTCCTGTAATGTTTACTTGAAAGCTTCTAATATTCCTCACTCGGTTCTTCATTGTGTCTGGAGCTCATCACTTTGCAGGACATCTGTGTCAGCCTTGTGGGGTAAGCTAGATAAGAAACACAACTAGATGAGCTCATTCCACTTTACTGCGAAGCTACATTTGCATAATCTTGCAAGTAAGGAAGTACACTCACCCCTCCCCAGGTCTTCTTTACAGCCTAAGAAACTAGGGAGGGTCTCCTTTGAGCCTCTTCCTCACCTGTTCTGCAGCTTTGGGTTAGGCTGTCTGTTGTCTGATGGTTCCCTTGGCTGCCACTTTTCACCCGATCTCCAGCCCTTGCTTATTCATGGAGACCGAGTGGAACAAGTGGCCAGTTTTAAGTTTCTGGGTGTTACCCTAAAAGAGGACCTGACCTGGGGTGCTCACATTGCAGCCCTGGTCAAAAGAGCCCAGCAGAGATTATACTACATGAGACTTCTCAGGAAACAACAACTGAATGGAAAACTGCTGGTGACCTTCTACCGCTGCACCATAGAGAGTATCTTAACTCACTGCACCTCTGTATGGTTTGCCAATTGCACAGTGGCAGATAGGACAACACTCCAGAGGGTTAACGTCATTGCCCAGAAGATCATTGGTGCCCTCTCCCCACTTTGGAAGAGCTTTAGAGCTCCCACTGCCTTAAGAAAGTTCCAAACATTCTCAAAGATCCATCTCATCCTGGGCACCCTTTTTTTGAACTATTACCCTCTGGCAGATGATACAGGATAATAAAAACAAGCACAAATAGGCTGAAAAACAGCTTCTATCCCAGGGCAATAACTCTATTGAATTCTACTGTATAGTGCAATATTGGTGCAGTGTTGCAGGTTTTTGTTTCAATGTGTGGAGGGTGAAGGATATGTGTTTGTGTTTATTTTCATGGTCATAATGTGCACTGAAGATGGTGTTTGATTTAGTTGTACGAGGTGCAATGACAATAAACTAAACTAAACTAAATATGTTTCAGTTTCCAGTCCCCTAATCATTTTTGTTGCTCTTCTCTGCACTCTTTCCAGAGCTTCAACATATTTTTTGTATCGCGGTGACGAAAACTGGACACATTATCCCAAGTGTGGTTTTAGCAAGGCTGTACATAGCAGTACTAATACTTCATGTGATCTTGATACTATTCTTCTGTTGATGTAGCCTAGGATAAAATTGGCTTTTTTGGCAACTGCATCACACAGGAGGCTCATATATAAGTGGTTGTACACTAGGACTCCTAAATCCTTGTCACAGCTACTACTGTTGAGCCAAGTGCCATCTATTCTATGCCTGTGTATTTGATTTTCCTTGCCGAAGTGTATGGCCACTTACTTTTCTTGCCACTGAATTGCATTTTGTTGGATAGGGCTGAGTGTTGAAGTCTGTCAAGATCCTTCTATCTTCTAAAGCAGGGGTCTCCAACCTTGGCAACTTTAAGACTTGTGGACTTCAACTCCCAGAATTCCTCAGCCAGCAAAGCAAAGCTGGCTGAGGAATTCTGGGAGTTGAAGTCCACAAGTCTTAAAGTTGCCAAGGTTGGAGACCCCTGTTCTAAAGTGTTGGCTATTCCTCCTAGCTTAGTGCTGTCTGAAAATTTGATGAATTGCCCTTCTAAATCTTTTTTTAGATTTAAATCTTTCATTAAGATTCATTTAAATCTTTTATGAAGACGTTGAAGAGAACCAGGCCTAAAACAGAATCTTGGGGTACGCCTCATGACTATTAAACTTTAATGGCAGTTGTGAGCTCTCATGAATAAAAAAGATGACAAATGATAGGCTCAAGATCCAGATGCATCTTGACAGACTTGAACACTGGGCCCACTCTAACAAAATGAAATTCAATGTGGAGAAAAGTAAAGTCTTACACTTAGGCAAGAAAAACCAAAAATACACATATAGACTGGGTGAAAGTAGACTTAATAGCAGTAACTGTGAGAGGGATCTTGGAGTCTTAGTGGACAACTAATTAAACATGAGCCAACAGTGTGCAGCGGCAGCCAAAAAAGCCAATGCAATCTAAAGTTGCATTAACAGAAGGATACAATCAAGATTAAGGGAGGTACTAATACCACTCTTTAAAACCTTATCTAGAGTAGTGCATCCAGTTTTGGTCACCACACTACAAAAAAGATGTTGAAACTCTAGAAAGACCGCAGAGAAGAGCAACCAAGATGATTAAGGGACTGGATATACATATGATGAACGTTTACAGGAACTGGGCTTGGCTAGTCTAGTGAAGAGAAGGACCAGGGGAGACATGATAGCAGTCTTCCAATATTTGAGGGGCTGCCACAGAGAGGAAGGGGTCAAGCTATTCTCCAAGGCACCTGAAGGCCAGACAAGGAACAATGAATGGAAACTGATCAAGGAAGACATCCCACCTGGAAATAAGGAGGAATTTTCTGACAGTGAGAACAATCAACTAATGGAACAGAAGTTGCCTTTGAAAGTTGTGGGAGCTTCATCACTGGAGGCTTTCAAGAAGAGATTGAACTGCCATCTGTCAGAAGTGATATGAGATTTCCTGCTTGGGTGAGGGGTTGGTCTAGATGACCTACAAGATCCTCTTCCAACACTGTTAATCTGTTAAAGATATTGCTTGATCAGGATGGATTTCTTAGCCTGGTTTCTGCTGAACACTATGTGGCTGTAGAGATGTTTTCAGATCAGCTCGTTCGTTGCCTTTCTCTGAATACACTTTCTTATAGGGTGTGCAATCTCCCAAGCCCATTTCCCTCCAAGTTGATGGGTTTTTATTTTTCTAGTCGCTTTCTTTTTGGGAGAAACTACACAGGGCTCTCTGATGCAGATCTGGAGCTGCGTGTTCACAGCTTTGTTCTTCCAACTGGGAAAAAATTGCAATCTGCAATGCAAAAGCCAAAAAGAGTGTTTACTGCAAACGGCCTGCTGGAAAGCAAATGGCAGGCGATGAGGGAAACACCTCTTAGGGAAGCTTTTGTCCTGGGTGCAGCCAGGGCAGGAGTTGGGTTTGAGCCCACCACTGAAATGTGCCTTTAAACATCTCGTAACCTCTACTTGAGGTAGGGCTGGACAAAGTTGAAGAATTTTAATATATCTGATTTAAGCTCCAGGGCAGCTGCACAGAAAGAAAGAAAAAAAAAAACACGTACTGGAATAAAACATTGTGCAATTTGAAAACTTTTGGAAAGGGTCGGTACGTTAACAGCCAAATGTGGAACGGCACTTCTGGTTGTTTTGACTGATTTTATTTCAGCACAGATGATTCATTACACCTGGGAAATGTGTATTTCTATTTATTTATTTTTTTAAATGGAATGTTGACTCAGTTGAAGAGTGCTGCATTCGGGATTAGGAACTTTTCTAACAAGCTCAAAAGAAAAGAAAAGCAAGGAAGGAAGGACAAAAGTACAGGTAGACCTCAACTTACAAGAGTTCATTTAACGACTGTTCAAAGTTACAGCGGCACTGAAAAAAAAAGTGACTTAGGACTCCTTTTCACCCTAATGACCATTGCAGCATCCCCTTGGTCACGTGATCAAAAATTTGGGGACTTGGCAATTGGTTCATATTTATGACGGTCTCTTGGTCCTCTGGAATGCGGCCCCTCCCTCCTGGAAAGCCACAAAAGGTGACAATCAGGGCAAGCTGGTTGAGACCCTTCCCCTCATCTACTGTGTTTCCTTGAAAATAAGATCCTTTCTTATATTTTTTTTTGCCACCCAAAAAAGCACCAGGTCTTATTTTGGGGGGATGTCATCCACTGACTAACCTCACTTGCATGCATCACCCCTGGCCTCCTTTTCGCTGTCAGAGGCCTTCAGGAATTTCTTCTTCTGCTGCCAGCTAGGCTTCCTTGAAGGCTTCTGCAGCCGATAACAGAGCTCTGGATCGATCCTGAGCTTTGTTATCAAGCTACAGAGGCCTTCAGGGCAGCCTTGCCAGCCTTGCTGGCTGCAGAAGAAATGGGCCAGCAAAGCAGGTGTCGGGATGTGCGAGGGCTGGCTACAACTGTCCAAAGGTAAGTAGTAGGGCAGCTCCACTCCCCCTCCAACCCCACCCTAGCTTAATTTTTACCCATCCACTCTGGAGTGGCTGGGATCTTAATTAGGGCTTATTTTTGGAGGTAGGGCTTATATTGGGTGCACGTGTAAAAATCAAGCTAGGACTTACTTTCAGGGTAGGTCGTATTTTCGGGAAAACAGGGTACTTCTTGTCATTTGCTTCAATGGTCAAAGATGCAAAGACAGGATTCTCCAGCAATGTTTGCAAGGCGGGAACTATTTGACTTTTCCCTCCCCCGTGAGTCCTGAACTCCAGAGACTCAGTTTCCAAAGAAAACACGGAGCCCTCATTGGATGTCTCTTGGGACCTTCCTCAATGCCCTTAAAAGGTCCATCCCATCTGACATAAATTTTGGAATCCTTGGTGCTCTCTGAGCTTGTTGATTTCTTGCAGACGTTTCATCACCCGACTAGGTTGCTCTGCATCTACCAGAAAACAACAAGCTCAGACAGCACCAAGGATTCCAAAACTGAAGTCAGGTTGAAATAGGTTTGGGTGATGAAACATCTGCAAGGAAACAGACCATCTGAGAGAGCACCAAGGATCCTGCAACTCAGCCCTGATCTGCAAATATTCTCTTCCATTGGGGGCTTCAATTTTAGTCTTTATTCTTTTGATTTTAAAAAGAGGACATGCAAACGGTGGCCACCAAAGCATCTGAATTACCTTTGATTCTGAGCATGCTTCTGGATTCAAATCGACAGGCTTTGGGAGGCACCTTTGGCAAATAATAAAGGATGTTGGCAGATCAGGGTTTTGTCTGAAAGGTTTGCCAGTGTTTCAGCAAAAATAGAGGGACATTCTGGGTCTGGTTGTTGTTGTTAGTTGCAAAGTCGTGTCCGACCCATCACTACCTCATGGACAACGTTCCTCCAGGCCTTCCTGTCCTCTACCTTCCTCTGGAGTCCATTTAATCTCACGCCGACTGCTTCAGTGACTCCATTCAGCCACCTCATTCTCTGCTGTCCTCTTCTTTTTCACTCAATCATTCCCAGTAGTAGTCCTTCCTTCTCATGAGGTGGCCAAAGTCTTTGAGTTTCATCTTCAGGATCTGGCCTTCTAAAGAGCAGTCAGGGTTGGTCTCCTCTAGGACTGACCGGTTGGATCTCCTTGCAGTCCAAGGGACTCGCAGGAGTCTTCTCCAGCACCAGAGTTCAAAGGCCTCCATTCTTTGGCATTCAACTTTTCTTATGATCCAACTTTCACAGCCGTACATTGCAACTGGGAAAAACCATAGCCTTGACTCTATGCACTTTTGTTGGCAGGGTCTGGGTCTGGAGAGGATTGCAAAAGTAACCCTCACCCTTTAGTCTTCTAGGAAAGGGTTGCTACTCATTGTGAGAACCATTGTGTGAATAATCAGAGTGGCGGCAGCTCTGTTTGTGTGAATGCTCTAAAAACTCCGAATTTGCCCCCAGGTGCTAAAAGGTGGTGACTCCATATGTTTCTCCCCTTCAAGAATTGAGTCACTTTTCTGGTTTTTCTTCTTGAAAGGAAGGTCAGTGAATGAACGGCAATAAACACACTCGTATTATTTTTAGAAAGGAAATTTCCAGCTTGCTTTCTCATGGGAAAAAAATGTAGCCCGTGTAAAACATATTTAAAGCTTAATTGTTCTTTTTTTTTTTAAAAAAAAAAAGATAATTTAAGTAATTGCAGTATTTTTCCATATTTGTGATCAGATAGCAATAGGTTTCCCCGCTTCAGAAAGATAGGAACTAAATTCACAATTTGTTGCTGCTTCTTTTTTAAATAAGTTCTTCTTTTTTTCTAAGAAATGGTTCATGTTTCTGAGGTGGTCACTCCAGGTAGTACGACCACAATGGAGCCTGACATTTCTGTCGCTAAGAGAAACATTTGTTAGGTGAATTTTGCCCATTGTATGACCTTCCTTCCAGAGGTGGTGTTCAGCCAGGTTCTGACCAGTTCTGGAGAACCAATAGTGGAAACTTTGAGTAGTTTGGAGAACCAGCAAATACCACCTCTGACTGGCCCCGCCAACCCCATCTATTCTCTGCCTCCCATTGAGTCCCAGCTGATTGGCTGGGAGCGTGCAGTTCTGGGTCAGCCGAATAACTGGCTGAACGAGTGGATGGATCTTTATAGTTTCTGTAACTTTGAAGTTTTGGGATTTAATATTTTAAAGAGATTGATTAGGCTTTGGGTGCTGGGTTACAATGCAGATCTCTCTGTAACCCATTAAAAGTGTGTATTAACAAGGAAATTCTAATCAGGTTATCACCTACTGTTGCATTTTCTCTCCTGTCTGTTTCAGGGATATTGGAAGAGAACATCTACAGTTTTGCAAACTCCTGGGGGATGAGTAACCAGCAGAAGAAGTGCCAGAGAGTCATGCCTCCAAGCTACACATGCAATATTTCCTCAAAGGCTGCAGAGAAGGTTTGTGTAGCAGTGTAAGACTCAGAGTCCTCCCTTATTTGAAATAACAACCAGGGTGTTGGTGGTGGTGGTGGTGGGAGAATCTCCAGAAGATTTCAAAACAGGTAGTCCTCAACTTACAGCAGTTTGTTCAGTGACTGTCAAAGTTTCAGTGGCACTGAAAAAAAAGACTTCTGCTAAATAGAAGAGCCTCGGTGGCGCAGTGGTTAGAGTGTAGTACTGCAGGCCACTTCTGCTGACTGCTGGCTGCCTGCAATTTGGCAGTTTGAATCTCACCAGGCACAAGGTTGACTCAGCCTTGCCTTCCATCCTTCCAAGGTGGGTGAAAAGCACTGTAAAGCGGCATATAAATCTAAGTGCTATTGCTAAGTGCTAAGAAAGGAAGGGAGAAAGAGGAAGGAAAGAAAGAAAGAAGGAAGGAAGGAATGAGAAGAAAGGGGAGGAAGGGAGGGAGAGAGGAGAAGAAAGAGGAGGGAAGGAGAAATGGGATGGAGGGAGGGAAGGAAAGAAGGAAGATAGGGAATGGAGAAAGAGGGAGGGAAAAAAGGAGGAAGACATAGGAAGAGGGGCTGAGAGGAGGGAGGGAGAAGGAAGGAAACAAAGAGGGAGGGAGGGAAGAAGAAAGGAAGGAAGAGAAAAAAAGGAGGAAGAGCCCTGGTGGCACAGTGGTTAAAATGCAGTATTGCAGGCAAACTCTGCCCACTGCAAGTTCGATCTTGACCTGTTCAAGGTTGACTCAGCCTTCCATCCTTCCGAGGTGGGTAAAATGAGGACCCAGGTTTTTGGGGGCAAGATGTAAACCAACTAGGGCTGTAAATCACCATGAAGCAGTATATAAGTCTAAGTGCTATTGCTATTGCTAGTGCCTTGATTGAGGGCCATTTTGACTGGCTGTACTTCTGAGTTTTCTGAGGTCAGATTGACAATTCTATATTTTGGGGGGTGGGGTGTTTCCCCACTTGAAAATGCAAAGTAAACATGCTCCAGGGATCAATAACCAGGAGAGATTTGCAAGAAAGAGGAGCTGAAAGGCAGTCGTGTGATCGTTACAAACTTTATTAAATGTAAATACTTATGGGAATAAACCTGCAGTGCTCCTGGGAATAGACACTGGGTAAGTATGCCATGTTCTGCCATGGCATGTTGGTGCCAGCGGGCAGGATTTAAAGCTTTAATACCCAACACACTGAGCATTGATTAATTGTGGGTGTCAAGCAAACAATTAAAAATGTATGAGTAATTAGCCTATAAAATGCCTTCTCCTCAGTATCTCTGCACCTGACCTTAGTTCCATGTTTTTTCTCAGGCTGTGATAAGCACTTAATAGATGATAGAGATAGATAGATAGATAGATAGATAGATAGATAGATAGATAGATAGATAGATAGATAGATAGATAGATAGATAGACAGACAGTAGATAGAAATAGAGATAGACAAGGACAGACAGATGATAGAGAGAGAGAACGAGAGATAGATAGACAAAGAGACAGAGACAGATATAGATGATAGAAATAGATAGATAGAAATAGAGATAGATAGACAAAGACAGAGAGACAGATGATGTCTAGAAAGAGACATTTCTTTGATGAAACACACACACACAGAGAAATAGAGATAGATAGAGATAGACAAAGAGACATAGGCAGACAGATAGATAAAGAGGATAGATAGATAGAAATAGAAATAGATAGACAAAGACAGAGAGACAGATGATAGACAGACAGCGAGAGAGAAATAGAGATAGACAAAGAGACAGACATACAGATAAATATAGATGATAGAAATATAGAGATAGATAGATAGATAGATAGATAGATAGATAGATAGATAGATAGATAGATAGATAGATAGATACGGAGAGAGAGATACGGAGAGAGGGGGAAGGGAGAAATAGAGCTAGAGCTAGATAAAGAGACAGACAGACAGACAGACAGACAGACAGACAGACAGACAGATATAGTTGATATAGACCAGAGGTCTCCAAACTTGGCAACTTTAAGACTTGTGGACTTCAACTCCCAGAATTCTTCAGCCTGGCATATTGACTTTGCTTGTCAGAAGGTCACAAAAACTGATCACATGCCCCCGGGACACCACAGCTGTCAAAAATACATACATGCCAGTTACCGATCAGCCAGTCATGCCATTTTTTTTCAATGTTGTTGTAACTTTGAGTGAACGCCAAACAAATGATTGCAAGTCCAGGACCAACTATAACTGATTAGTCCAAGGATCTTCAAACTTGGCAAGTTTAAGACTTGTGGGGACTTCAACTCCCAGAATTCCTGAGCTAACATGACTGAAGGAGGAATTCTGGGAGTTGAAGTCCACAAGTCTTAAAGCTGTCAAGTGTGAAGACCCCTGGGCTAGACATACCCACAATAATTTCTGCCCCTGTTCATGGTTAGCCTCCAGTCTCCTAATCATCTTTGTTGCTCTTTCTGCACTCTTTCTAGACCAAGGGTCTTCAAGCTTGGCAAGTTTGAGACTTGTGGGGACTTCAACTCCCAGAATTCCTGAGCTAACATGACTGGAGGAGGAATTCTGGGAGTTGAAGTCCACAAGTCTTCAAGCTGTCAAGTTTGGAAGACCCCCTGGATCAGTCAGTATGACCATAGCCAAAATATAAAACAGGAATGAAATACAGGATCTAATTCTAGGGTAAAACGGATAAAAGGAAATACAGTAATAAAAAAGAAATGCAGTCAATGTGAAGAATCAACATACAAATAAATACAGGATGCCCCAGTCTGTTTGACATAACAAGATCTTAATTCCATGGCCTTCACTATCAACTTAGCAGTTCCGCTCACGATCTATAGATTAGATACAGGAAGAAATAGAACAATTTGTGCTTCTGATCTCAGTTGGCTGTTCTTTCAAGTAGTTGTGTTAAGCTTCAGAGTGGCATACAAATATTTGGATGGCTAGGCCTATGCATCTACTATGTTTTATACCAAAAGCCCACGTAGTGGTTAAATATGGTGCTAGGTTGAACTAGGTAATACGGGAGGGGGCCCCACTTTTTCCCTATTTTGAAGAAAAAGCATAATGATAGAATAGAATAGAATAGAATAGAATAGAATAGAATAGAATAGGTTGGAAAATATGGAATGGAATGGATTGGCTGCACTGCACTGAAGTGCACTGGAATAGAATAGAATCCTTCCAACTCTGTTATTCTGTTATCTTGAGAATAGAAAATATGGAATGAACTGAACTAGACTAGACTAGAATAGAATAGAAAATATGGACTGGAGTGGACTGGAGTAAAATAGAATAGAAAATATGGAATGGATTGGACTGCACTGCACTGCACTGCACAGAATAGAATAGAATAGAATAGAATAGAATAGAATAGAATAGAATAGAATAGAATAGAATAGAATAGAATGGATGGACGGCACTGCACTGCACTGGACTAGAATAGAATAGAAAATACAGACTGGACTGGACTAGAATAGGAACAGGAACAGGAACAGGAACAGGAACAGCATAGCATAGCATAGCCTAGCCTAGCATAGCATAGCATAGCATAGCATAGCATAGCATAGCATAGCATAGAATAGAATAGAATAGAAATAGAAATAGAAATAGAATTAGAACAGAATAAAATAGAAAATTTGGACTGGACTGGACTGGATTAGGCTAGAGTAGGACAGAACAGAACAGAATAAAACTTTATTGTCGATTTAAATGTACACTCATCAACATACATTAAAATGAAATTTCATTGCATTCGGCTGTCAAAAAGATAACCATTAGGAAAGCTAGAAACATTTCTCCTTCTCCTCTACAGGTCACTGTAGTTTCCTTGTCTGCTTGGGCTCAAGTGAGGGTTGCACTGAAGAACCTCCCTATCCTTGGGAAATCTATCTGGCTTCCATTCTGCTAAGTACTGGTAGTCCTTGATTTACAACATTTCGTTTAGTGACCGTTTGAAATTACAACAGTACTGAAAAAGGGATTCGTGACCTTTTTTTCACACTTACGACCGTTGCAACCACCTCCATGGTCACGTGATCAAAATCCAGCCACTTGGCAACTGACTCCACTTTATGACAGTTGCCATATCTCAGGGTTGCCTTCTGTCGAACAAACTCGATGGGGAAGCCAGGTTCAGTGAACAACCGCAGCGATTCAGTTTAACAACCGTGGCAAGGGAGGTGGTAAAATGGGGGGCAAAACTTATTTAACGAAAGCCTCACTTAGCAACAGAAATCTTGGGCTCCTCCATGGTGGTCGTATGTCAAGGACGGCCTGGATGCGAGAGACCCACCTTAAAAGAACAGCGGGAGGTGCTCTCAGTTCAAAACTTGCCTTTCCCCCCCCCCACAGAAAAAGCAGCATAAATGTTAAAGAATCCCTCCAAAAGTAAAGCCTAGCAAGAAAAAAAGAAGCTGAAAAAGAGAAGCTATCTCTAATTCTGCACATTCAGAAGACATTACGGCATTGTCCGAAATATATATTGGCTGTCAAAGCAGAACATTGTTCTTCTATTAATAGTGCCCTGGCAATGCCAGACCCTGTTGAAGAATTTTGCTTTCCACTGAGAAAACAAGTTTCCTTTGTTGGCTAATTTCGGCCTTGCAATGCAGGGCTGCTCCTACCTCTGCTTGTTTCAGGGTGCCACAGTCAGCTGCTGAGATCAGGGCACAATAGCCCCGGTTCAGGCCAAGGAATTTCTCTTCTCAGCCTCTGCAGGCCCCAAGGCAGAGAAGGTGGCTTTCATAAGACCTTCTGTGCTCTTGCGGTGACTTAGAAGATAGAACAACAGAGTTGGAAGGGACCTTGGAGGTCTTCTAGTCCAACCCCCTGCTCACACAGGAAACTCTACACCATTTCAGACAAACAGTTGTCCAATCTCTTCTTCAAAGAGTTGGAGCATTCACAACTTCTGGAGGCAAGTTGTTCCACTGGTGAATTGTTCTCACTGATAGGAAATTTATCCTTAGTTCTAAATTGTTTCTCTCCTTGACCAGTTTCCACCCATTGCTTCTTGTCCTGCCCTCAGGTGTTTTGGAGAATAGCTTGACTCCCTCTTCTTTGGGGCAGCCCCTGAGATATTGGAAGACTGCTATCATGTCACCCCTAGTCCTTATTTTCATTAAACTAGATAGATCCAGTTCCAGCAACCATTCTTTACATGTTTTAGCCTCCAGACCCCTAATCCTCTTTGTTGCTCTTCTCTGCACTCTTTCTAGAGTCTCAATATCTTTTTTACATTGTGGTGACCAAAACTGGATGCAGTATTCCAAGTGTGGCCTTACCGAGGCATTATAAAGTGGTATTAACACTTCATGTGATCCTGATTCTATCCCTCCATTTATGCAGCCTAGAACTGTGTTGGCTTTTTTGGCAGCTGCAGCACACGGCTGGCTCATATTTAAGTGATTGTCCACTAGGACTGCAAGCTCTCTCTCACAGTTACCACTATTGAGCCAGGTACCACCTATACCAGGGGTCAGCAACCTTAAACACTCAAAGAGCCACAAAGGTCCTAACTGGAAACTTCCAGTTCAATTCTGGAACCAACTGGAAGTCCGGTTCCCCCACCATAGAGTCTCCTCCTAGCACAGCATCCTTTTTCCTCTACCTGTCCTAACTGAAAGCCCTATCAATTGTGGAACTGACCGGAAACCCGCCCCTTGCCATAGTGCAGGGGTCTCCAAACTTGGCAACTTTATGACTTGTGGACTTCAACTCCCAGAATTCCTCAGCCAGCTGTGCTGGCTGTGCTGGCTGAAGAATTCTGGGAGTTGAAGTCCACAAGTCTTAAAGTTGCCAAGTTTGGAGACCCCTTCATAGAGTCTCCTCCTGGAACTCTGTGCTCCCCCTCAACTGGAAGCTCCTCTCAAAATTATGGTGCGGACTGGCAACAGGGAGCCACAGCAGAGGGGTGAAAGAGCCACTTGTGGCTACAGAGCCATGGGTTGCTGACCCATGTCCTATACTATACCTTCAAGGGATGGCTTGCCTCCCTTTGGAAGTCAGAAATGCCCTGATTGGAGACTTGAACAAGCCAAAGAGTAATTGCCAGACAGGGAGATGACCAACTCAACTAGGCTAAGGTGTTAATTTTGAATTTTGTTAAATGTTAATTAAGGTCCATTTTAATTTAATGAATGAATTTTCTATAGCAGTGATGGGCTTAAGCCTATAGATTCTATGGTTTCAAACCTGGTCTTGAAGAACAGAATGGAGCTGAGTCCTTTCAATAGAAGAGAATATCTAAGTCAGGGTTAAACTGTGGAGTCCTTGGTGCTGTCTGAGTTTGGTTGTTGGCTTGTTTACACTTCTTCAGTACTAAAAGGGAGTGGGGTTTGTTCTTTGTTTATATATAATAATTTGACCTGTCAGTATTGGTAGGGATGTAGTTTTCTCCTTGGTAGTTCCTTGATTAGACTGTTGTTTACTCCTCGATTGTTTTTCTGAGTTGGTAGTTTCTTGATTAGGGAATTGTTTACTGCTTGATGGTTTGTCTGGTCTTAATCCCTGCTTATCTCATTGTTGATTTCTCGTGAGGAAATGTTCTGGTCTTTCTGTCTAGCTTTTTTATTGTCTCTTCTGAATGCTGTGTACATGTTGTTTATCTCTGCATGCCTGTTGATGGCTGATTGTCGAAGGGCCAAGTTTCCACAAATTCCTTATCATTTTTGGATTGAGCTTAGTCTGCTCATAGTTGACCAGTTGAAACGAGGATTGAATCTGTCCATGTGCTGTGAGATTACAGAGTTTTCATCATGCTTTCTGATTGGGTGCACTCTGCTACTCTTCTACGTGTCTGTCCTACTTACTGGCTGTTACGCCATAGTTGTAGACAATTCCAGATTTACTTCCTGGAGTACTGGGTCTTTTAGTTTACCTAAGATGTTTTGGAGAACTTTAATTGGTTTGTGTGGATGGGTTGGTTTGTGAGACCTTCTTCCTTGATAAGCTAGTCTCTTTAAATGCCTCCTTTTATTAGGATTCCTGAAATGATGATAGGAATTCAGCCACAGGACATTTTGTGGGTTGGCCTACGTCTTTATCAAAGAGACAATTTTGATCCATGGTTGCAGGCCTGAAATACTTCTGATTATGATCTTGCATCAGTAATTTATTTATTTATAACATTTATGAACTGCCCTTCAAAGTAACTGGAATGCCTTTTTTAACCACATTGTGGGGTTAAGGAAATAGCTGTTTAGATTTGCCTTTCCATTGGCTCATTGGATTTTTGTCATTTGATATAATAACCTTTGTTAAGGGAAGCAGTAGCTCAGGGGCTGAGCTTGTCGATCAGAAAGGTTGGCAGTTCGGCGGTTCGAATCCTAGTGCCACGTAACGGAGTGAGCTCCCGTTACTTGTCCCAGCTTCTGCCAACCTAGCAGTTCGAAAGCATGTAAAAATGCAAGTAGAAAAATAGGGACCACCTTTGGTGAGAAGGTAACAGTGTTCTGTGTGCCTTCGGCGTTTAGTCATGCCGGCCAGATGACCACAGAGACGTCTTCGGACAGCGCTGGCTCTTCGGCTTTGTAACGGAGATGAGTGCTGCCCCCTAGAGCCGGAAATGGTTAGCATGTATGCGCGAGGGGAACCTTTACCTTTACAACAATCTTTTCACCTATACATACAGCTTGGAGGTAGGCATTTCTTTAAAAACAAGGACAATATTAGTTTAATCCTTTGAGAACATTCATAGAAAAAAATCACCACCCCATAATGCTTATTGTCTCAAAGCCAATAGCACCAATCTTCCGTACAGTAACTCTCCATTGTTCTATAGTAGAGCCTGCTATGTAGAAGATTAATTTTTTAGAAATAAATCGCAAATATTTACATTCTTTTTGAATATACAAATGAAACCAAAAGGTTGATCATGTTCAAGCTTGCAGCTATAGCAAATCTTTTTATAACACCCTTTCTCATTTTAGTCTTCAGGACTTCAACTGTTGACCTGGTAAAATGAGCTTTTTGTAAATAGTTAGAACTGAAGTATTTCCAAAATGAAATATACTGTTAGTTTTGGATCAAAGATATATCTCATTCCAGCCTTTTATTCTTTGATATTTTATTCTGCAGGAACTGTGTTTCTTTATTTCTGTTTAAACAAGTATTTATTTAAGGAGGGATTATGAGCTATATAAATTTGCTTCCTCCCTGTTACTGGAGACAGACATAGCTTTTTAGAACAATAGACTTTATTATTCATTTATTTTGCCTATCTGCATTTGAGAGGCATATAGCAAAAACTAAGGGTTAAAAAAATAATGGAAAACAACAGAAAAGCATAAAACAACATTGGTCTTAATAGTTCAGAGCAACAATACAAGAACTACTCTTTTCCCAGAACAAGCTTGTCATTTTTCTCTTGTGTATTTGTAAGATGAATTGTGGTTTGTATTTATAGAGGCAAGTTAACTCTTTGGGAGTAACAATTGCCTTTTTTGTTGTTGTTGCTTATTTATTATTTTGTTATTGTTTTTAAAGGATCACCTAGTCAGATTCTGGTAATTCAAGTATGTTTTAATTTGTTTATCAACATTGGAAAAATGAGAAAATACCAAAGCAGAAGGAAGTTATTAAGAAAATAATGGAATATGCTGAAATGAGTAAATTAACATTTGAAATTAGAGAACAAGAAGATAAACAATATTACAAGATATGGGATTCATTTTATGAATGGTTAGATTAAAAAATATGGAAATGATATATCTTAGATTATAATACTAGGATAATAGAATTATAGAGGATATAACATAAGGATGTATTATTATTGGATAGATTTATGATGGGGTATTGAATGTTATAATATAAATTAATCCAAAATGTTGAATGTCTCGCATAAAATGATGGAATAATAGTTATAGTCAAATAAATGATTAACAATGATAGTAATACATACATACATATATATATACATACATACATACATACATACATACATACATACATACATACATACATACATATGCTAGATGGATGTAACTGGAAGATGGTTTTATGTTTTGTTTGCCAATGTTTGTTTAAAATAAAGTTTTTTAACATATATATACATATATATAATTTTTTTTTTAAGTTTTATATATATTTGTTTTCTTAAGTTTTCGTGGTACTTACATGTATGGTATTCAGCGTTGTTGGAGTATTTTCACGTCATTATAGTTGTGGTTTTAAAGTTGTAGCAACATTTCAGCAGAATCTCATCTGCCATCATCAGGCTTCTGTATTGTGTTCGTCTGTGAGTCAGACTTTCACAGCCATTTCTGTCTGACTCACAGACGAACACAATACAGAAGCCTGATGATGGCAGATGAGATTCTGCCAAGCTCTGCAACTTTAAAACCACAACTATAAACGTGAGGAATATATATATATATACATAATATGAATATATATATATATATATATATATATATATATATATATATTACAGAAATACAAAGAAAAATGAAAATAACGGGAAAATAGAGGTGGAAAGGGGGCAGAGGAAAAAGTGTAGGGGAAAGGAGAAGAAAAACACTAACTC
This sequence comes from Notechis scutatus, assembly GCF_049901735.1. Classification (NCBI taxonomy): domain Eukaryota; kingdom Metazoa; phylum Chordata; class Lepidosauria; order Squamata; family Elapidae; genus Notechis; species Notechis scutatus. Next base: position 25,121,038 of record NC_142014.1, read on the forward strand.
CTTTTGGTGCAGTACAATAAGATGATAACATACAACCTCCACTTTTAAAAAAAATAAATAAATACGTACTGGCTATTTCTAATCCTAACCCTAACCCAAACCTATCTAATCAGGCAAACCCAAAAATCAAAGTTTCTTTTTTTTCTTGCTCAAACACAAACTCCAAAAGCGGTTTCCAAATAGAAGCAAAATTAATTGTATTTTTTTTTCTTTAATCAAAGCAGTACATTTAATCTCCACCAACTTTTGCAGCCATTCGTCCATTGTGGGAATCAAAGTACCCTTTCTGTGTGTGAAGTATTTTTGCTGCTGCCAGCATAATAAAACATCAAAGTAAACAATCACGTAATCTGGTTCTTGTTTTGCCTCTACTGTAAGTAGATGTCTTTAAGAAAGACACCAGAAAGAACAAAAATCTAATAACTCTGAGTCTAGAAAAAAACCCATAGATCATCTCGCTTCCTCTCCTTGTTTCAATACATCACGGATTGTATGGTCATTCCAGTTCTTCTCTTTCTGCAGGACTTCATCGAAAACTGCCAGCTGCTAAGAACTTCCTCGGTCTTTTCTAAATGCCATCATCTGGTGGATCCCGAAAAGTTCATTGGCCTCTGTGAAGAAGACATGTGCCGGTGTGCTCAGGATAGAAATTGCCACTGTCCAGTTTTTCTGGAGTATGCTCGAAACTGTGCCCAGCAAGGTGTGATCTTGAAAGGTTGGCCAGCCAGCAGCGCCTGCAGTAAGTTTTCAGGATTAATGTTCTTGGTGTGATGGGCTTCCTAGTTCTAGATTCAACATTGCAAAGTTCTCGCTATGCTTTTTTGGGGGAAGGACGGAGGTGGGATTCAGCAGGTTCTGACCAGTTCTGGAGAACTGGTAGCGGAAATTTTGAGCAGTTCGGAGAACCGGCAAATGCCACCTCTGACTGGCCCTGTCTCTATCTATTCTCTGCCTCCCATTGAGTCCCAGCTGATCAGCTAGGTCTCCTTTGGTTGCCCTGCACAGGAGACCGGAGCTGGACAGCAGGTTAGTGGGATGGGGAGGGAATGGAGATTTTGCAGTATCCTTCCCCTGCCATGCCCACCAAGCCACGCCCACCTTCCCATGTTGTGGTTAGCCAGCAGCAGGTGCAGATGGCTGAGGAAAGCGAGGACTCTGATGAAAGGCCAGGACCACTAGGGAGTGGACTGCTGCCTTCAGAGATTGTGGGAGCTGGCAGCAGTGATGAGGAGGTTCCCGAGGAGCCTGTGCCCAGTGCATGTGCATGAAGGATTACTCAGAGGAAAGAACAATTACAGCAGCAAAGGCAACTCAGGAGTAAGGCTGCAAGGCAACGGCCCCTCCCTCAAGAGGATAAAAGCCAGGTTTGGAAAAGCGTTCTTTGCAGACAGCAAAGAAGCTCTTAAGCTCAACTGGTGGACATCTTAGTTGTGTTGGAGAATCTTGTAAATTAGTTCTTATCTCTGAGTTTTGGGCAGCATTGACAAACAACTTGGCAAGGCTCTTTCTTGTGGAGCTAATTAGTGGAAAGCAGCCTTCAGAACAGAATTCGTTATTAACCCTTAAAATGTGGGGGCTGCTGCCTTTGTCTGTTTGCTTTTTGGGAACCTGGTTGGGTCAGAACACCCCACCCCACTAACCTGCTTTCAAGCTCCATTCTCCTGTGCAGGACAACCAAAGAAGACCCAGCCAATCAGCTGGGACTCAATGGGAGGCAGAGAAGAGATGGGGGCGGGGCCAGTCAGAGGTGATATTGGCCAGTTCTCTGAACTACTCAAAATTTCCACTACCGGTTCTCCAGAACTGGTCAGAACCAGCTGAAGACCACCTCTGAATGGCACTGAGCCAAAGTGACTTATGACCGTTTTTCACCCTTATGGACAATGAGGCATTCCCCAGGGTCACATGATCAAAACTCAGCTGCTTGGCAACTGACTCACATTTACGATGATGGCAGTGTCTCAGAGCCTCCTGTGATCCCTTTTGTGACCTTCCGACAGGCAAAGGCCAGTGGGGAAGCCAGATTCACTTGAACCAACCTTGTTACTCATTTAATAACTTGCAACACTTCACTTCACAATGGTGGCAAGAAAAAGCTCACTTAGGAAAGGTCTCATAGAAATGTTGGGCTCCAATGGTGGTCATAAGTTGAGGTAATCCATCTTAAAAAAAAAAAAAAGACACACAAATTGGTACGTCAGCTCAGGGCTCAGTCAACTCCTGCATCAAATTCACTTTGGGCCTTTTCTCATGATTTAGTTGCTTAAATCTTAGCGGATAACCAGCTAAATAAGAGCCAGCAGTGTGCAGCAGCAGCCAAAAAAGCTAATGAAATCCTAAGTTGCATTAACAGAGGGATACAATCAAGATCAGGTAGTAATACCACTCTATAAAGCCTTAGTAAGACCACAGCTAGAGTACTGCATTCTGGTCACCACACTATAAAAAAAGGTGTTGAGACTCTAGAAAAAGTGCAGAGAAGAGCAACCAGGATGATTAGGGGACTGGATGCTAAAACATAATGAAGAACAGTTGCAGGAACTGGGCCTGGCTAGTCTAGGAAAGAGAAGGACCAAGGGAGACATGATAGCAGTCTTCCAATATTTGAGGGGCTGCCACAGAGAGGAAGAAGGGGTCAAGCTATTTTCTAAAGCACACAAAAGCCAGACAAGGAATAATGGATGAAAAATGAACAAGGAGAGATTCAACCTAGAAATAAAGAGAAACTTTCTGACGATGAGAACAATCAACCCATGGAACAGAAGTTGCCCTTGGAAGTTGTGGGAGCGCCATCACTTGAGACTTTCAAGAAGAGATTGGATGCCATCTGTCAGAAATGGTGTAGGGTCTCCAGCTTGGGTGGGAGGTTGGACTAGATGACCTACAAGGTCCCTTCCAACTCTGATTATCTGTTATCTGTCAACTCCTAACTGGTTGATTCACATGGACTCAATTTCCCTTCTGAGAAGCCATCAATGTGCAAATTAAAAAAAACAAAACAGGACAGAGGATTTGGGTGTGATAGGTTCTCCTCCTCCTATTTCATTCGAGATGTCTTAATTGTAAGTTCTTAATCAGAATAGAACTAGAAGGAACCTTGGAGGTCTTCTAGTCCAGCCCCCTTTCTCAAGCAGGAGACCTCATACCAGTGATGGTTAACTTTTTTGGTGCCAAGTCCCCAAAGCGCACGTGTGCAAACACCCAAAATGCAATGCGTGCGCCCCCCCCCCATGCATGTGCCCCACCCCTCGCACATTCATGCATTTCTCCCGTGCTTGCGTACCCCAGTGCATGCACTCCCCCGCATACGCCCTGCCCCCTGTGCACGCACGGCAGAGACCCCGAAGACCAGGTGGCTGGCGGGAGGCTCATGCACATGCACAACGGAGCTGAGCTGGGGCAACGGCTTGCATGCCTGTATAGAGGGCTCTATGTGCCACCTCTGGCAGTGTGCCACAGGTTCGCCATCATGGCCCTATCCCATTTCATACCAGGGATTGTCCATTCTCTTCTTAAAGACCTCCAGGGATGAAGCCATCCACAACTTCTGGGGGCATAGCTGTTCCGTTGATTAATTGTCCTTACGGTGAGGAAGTTTCTCCTCAATTCCAGGTGGATGTGAGGTTCATTTCTCCGTCTTCCACCTTTTCAGGACCAAGATGTCCAAGTGGCTTGGAGTACCACGAATGCACGTCCCCTTGTGCCAAGACCTGCCAGAGCCTGAATATCAACGAAGTGTGTCCGGAGCAGTGCGTTGACGGTTGCAGCTGCCCCGGTAAATCTATTTTACAAGCGTCTGTGTACAGCAGAAATCTTCTGGGCCTCAGTGTTTCCCATTTTCCTCATTTAAGAGAAGGAAACCACTGTCCCTTTTGAATGTTTACAAGTATTTATTTATCCCCCTGCATGCACGGTCTCTCTCGAAGGACCACTCTTTAACTTTTTTTTTTTTTAAAGTAGATGGAGGGATTAGTCGCATTCCAGCATTAACTGGTTGTGCATAGGATTCGGGATTATTTCTGAGGGATCTCACTGCAAATGGAGGAATGGAGAAAAATACGCCACTCTATAAAGAGCCAGGAGAAGGAATGTCTGGTCGCCCTTTTCTCTGGCTGATGTTCTGCAGGCGTTTTTTTCTAAAATGTCTGTAAAGATTCTCAATCATCCAGGTCAAGGTTATCCCAAAGGTGCTTTTTTTTTTTTTTTTTCAGGAGGCCACTGGACTTTCTTGGTTTTTTTCCCCTTTGAAGACGTTGAAGAAGCTTCTTGGAGGAGAAGCGAAACATCTTCAAAAGAAAAAAAAACCCAGAAAATCCAGTGGTCTCCTGAAAAAAGCACCTTTGAGACAACCATGACCCGGATGACTGAGAAGCTCTATAGACTTTTAGCTATGCAATTTGGGATGGACACCCTTGGAATGGTGTGGGAGTAGGAATGGATTTCCAGAGGAAAAAAAATTGCAGACTACAGGAACCATTTACACCACTCAGGTGAGACCCTGAGGACACAGATAAACCTCCAAGTGGCCTCAACGACCCTCTAAAAGGATGCAAATGACCAGCTGTCTGCAAGGAATAATAAATCCTTCCATTTCCCCACCATCCAGTCAGAGGTGAAGAAGCTTCTTGGATGAGAAGCGAAACGTCTTCAAAGGAGGAAAAAGCAAGAAAGTCCAGTTGCCTCCTGAAAAAAAGCGCCTTTTTTTTTCTAGAGAGGGTTGAAACTGAGGTTGGCGGGGGAGATGGCTTTCAATTGTTTGATGGGGGGGGAATGCTGTGCCACATGGACGCCTCTGCTGAATTAGAAAAAAAAATCGCGGCCTGGTGGCTACAGGCAATGAGAGCAGGGCACCGAGGTATTTGCCCTGAGGCACTTTGGCACCATCCAAGCTTCCCGCGACCTTGGATGAACTGAATTCACAAAATTCACACCCACACAAACCAAAAATCTAAAAAGGACTTTCCATCGTTTTCTATGTTGTGGCTTTATGTCCTAAACTACAGTGAGGAAATGGGGGTGATGGGTGGTGAGTTTTTGTGCCTTGAAGGATCCAGGCGTGTCCAATGGAGTTAGTGGCTTTCCTGGGCTTGTCTTTTAGATAGTCTTGGGTTGGTTTTGCAAAATAGTTTGTCTGCAGAATTAAAATTGAAACCAATCTTCTTTCCTTCCTTCCCTCTTTTCATTCTTGTCTCCCTCCCTCCCTCCCTCCCTTCCCCTCCCTCCCTCTTTTCATTTTCTTCCTTCCTGCCCTCTTTCCTTCCTTCCTTCTTTCTTTTCTTCCTTCCTTCTTTCCTCCCTCCCTCTTTTCATTTTCTTCATTCCTGCCTTCTTTCCTTTTCCTTCCTTCCTTCCCTCCCTCCCTCTTTTCATTTTCTTCCTTCCTTCCCTCTTTCCTTCCTTCCTTCCTTCCTTCCTTCCTTCCTTCCTTCCTTATTTCTTCCCTCCCTCCCTCTTTTCATTTTCTTCCTTCCTTTTCCTGCCCTCTTTCCTTTTCCTTCTCTTCTCTTCTCTTCTCTTCTCTTCTCTTCTCTTCTCTTCTCTTCTCTTCTCTTCTCTTCTCTTTCTTCTTTTCTCTTCTCTTCCTTCCTTTCCCTTCCCTTCCCTTCCCTTCCCTTCCCTTCCCTTCTCTTCTCTTCTCTTCTCTTCTCTTCTCTTCTCTTCTCTTCTCTTCTCTTCTCTTCTCTTCCCTTCCCTTCCTTCCTTCCTCCTCTCCTCTCCTCTCCTCTCCCCTCCCCCCCTTCCCCTTCCCTCTCCCCTTCTCTTTCCCTTTCCTTCCCTTTCCTTTCCAGAGGGAAAGCTCCTAGATGGTGATGTTTGCGTAGATGCCCAAAATTGCTCCTGCATAAATTCTGGCAAGAAATTCCCTCCTGGCTCTTCAGTTTATCAGGACTGCAACTCGTGGTAAGCATGATCCTTGGATGGAATACGAAGAGGATCCTATATAAACCATAAGGCGAGACCAAGTCAGGGACAGTGTTCTGGGCAAGATGGTGCCCCAAAATGCACCCAGAAAGCTCACCTGCAGGGGCAGGAGAGTGACAACATTCTCGACTTGCTCTTAACCACCTGGAACTTCAGGTATCTCACTTTGGAGCCAGAATGCCACAATGTCAGAAGTAAAGAGAGAAGGACTATCTGTCACTTACGGATCTATTTCACCCCCTGTTTCCAAACTACATGAGTGACATTCACCGTTTTTTTCTTTCTAGAACAAGAGCACGCATAGCTGCCTTGCACAAACAGGAATGACATCACCGTGCCCTGGTGTCATCATGCAATTTGCATCATTCATACCCCTTAGCAAGTGAGACTGAGCCACCTACGATGTCACGTTGCGTGACTCTTGTTGACACCATTGTTTCTAGTCCACTTCCCTTTGATGTGAGCTGCAGGGGAGGGAAATTGCTTCCTATTGCAGAGCTGAGAAGATGTGAGAAAAGGAGGTGGGCTAGTGGATTGGTCAGCTGGAGGGAAAGGAGGGGCGATATGAATATCTCTTTGTCCGCTTGCATTTTCAGGTTGGCAGAAATCACAACGATTGTGGGTTGCCAAGGGATTGAGAATAAGGGGGAGGGCATTGAGTTGGTGATGTGAAGTGCCCATGATTTAGGAAGACAGGATTTCTTGTCTGTTGGCATCTTGGCATTCTCTGAGCCTGGTTGTTTTTCTTGCCAGGGTTTCATGACCAGTTTAGGTGGCACCATTCGTGCAAAGGAGGGGCCTGTTTATCCACCGTAGCTTGCTCTGATAGTCTCAATGCCTTGGTTGGGAGGTGGGGTTTCTTCTTTAAATAGTTCCTGATTAAAATACTGGGGTATCCCCCCCATTGTTTAACTGGTACTGTAATGAAATGCAGATAATTGAAATCAGGGTGATCCAAACATACAAGGGTTAAGGCAATGCAACACAATGCAATTAAACGCAATGCAATTAAATGCAATGCAACACAATGCAATTCAATGCAACGCAACACAAGCAATTAAATGAAATGCAACACAATGCAATTAAATGCAATGCAACACAATGCAATTAAATGCAATGCAACACAATGAAATGAAATGCAGCTGAATGCAATGCAATGCAACACAGTGCGATTGGCAGGGTGGGTGGGTGTTGGATTAGATGACCTATAAGGTCCCTTCCAACTCTGTTAATCTAATCTAATCTAATCCAATCTAATCTACTCTAATCTAATCTAATGAATGCAATACAATGTAATTGAATGCAATGCAGCTGAATGAAATGCAATACAGTGCAAATAAACAACAGGTAGAAGTTATTAATTAAACATGTTCAACTTTTAATTTCATTTCGGTTGCTGGTTTTTGAGAGGACCTTCCCCAGCTGCTCCATTTTGTACAAGCCCTGGAGCAGATACTGGGGCCAGTGCTAAACTTCGAGCAGTTTACAGGGGTCAAGAAAGGGGCCTCTTTCATAAGCATGTCAATATTCTCGAGCAAGAGAACAAGGCCAAAACCAAACCATCCTTTGATCTGTGAAACTTAAAGCACTGAAATGTAAAGACCAACAGTAGACTTATTGTATTGTAGAAAGTTAGCACCATCCACCCATCTCCTAGAAGAATGAAAAATTTTAGGAAATATTAAAAAGGCAAAATATTATATTTCTCTGGAGGGAGAAAGCAGCCCCCACCTTCCTTAATAGCACTCAGCAGACGTCAGCACTAAAAAGATAAAGAGATAGATAGCTGTATTCATAAGCAAATACCCTCACCCAAGATCCAACAAAGGTAGGATTAGCCCTCAGCCATAATAGGAATTGCCCAATGCCCCTTCATTGCATCACCCTCAGAAACTTCAACCAAACTTAGCTCAGACAAACTCTTAAGATTTCTACATGGCCCCATGGGAGTCTGACAACAGACAATAGAAGACATGTTCTTGCACAGGAACAGGAAGCTCAAGTGCAAAGCCCAAGAAAAGGTATAAATATCCCTCCCACTCTAAACTCCATGTGGTCAGCTACCCAGAATCACACGTGCTTAGTGGTTCTGCTTCATCATTAAACCATCTTTCTAATCAGCCTCCAGCCTCCATTTTGTCTCCAGGGCATTTCTCCCAGCTAGGAACTGAACCATATGGATATTTCTTCCAACAATATTTTAATTTTATAATGATATTCTGACACCCGCGGGTCACAATGGACTTTCCCACATCTTGTGGGGGTTTAGTGATTGGGCTTCTCAATGTTTTTTTTTTCACCCATAGAAACAAAATAGAGCAAACCAGATCTGTGCCGGAGCGAGGGGAGAAGGGACTAATCCTGCAGGGTCCTTAGAGCTCTCTGAGCTTAATAAGTTTTCTTGCAGATGTTGTTAGTTGCAAAGTTGTGTCCGACCCATCGCGACCCCATGGACAACATTCCTCCAGGCCTTCCTGTCCTCTACCATCCTCCGGAGTCTATTTAAGCCCACACTGACTGCTTCAGTGACTCCATCCAGCCACCTCCTTCTCTGTCATCCCGTTTTTCTTTTGCCCTCAATCGTTCCCAGCATTAGGTTCTGTTGTAGTTCACCCTCAGCCTGTGCAAACGGCAGCGGAATCAGACAGGGGGAAAGAACAGGGACCAGTCCGGGAGTCTGGGAAGATGGGGCCAGGACCATCTGGGAGTTGTGTGCTGACTCCGGAGCCTTCGGAGTCTGGCAGCAGCGAGGCAGAGGACCAAGGGGAGCCTATTCCCAGTACGCGTGTGCACAGAGCTGCTAGAAGGGAACAGCAGCTAAGACAAAAGGGGCAACTCGAGAGTAAGGCTTGGATTGCCCCTCCCCTAAGGTATAAAGGACAGGCAAAGATAGAGAAACCTTTGCAGGAAGCAACTTTGTTCGCTCTGTTCGAATTAAACCTTGAAGCTCTGTGTGGACTTTGTACTTCAGTTGGTTTTTTAATTTGGCACTTTAGTTGTTGGTAGCAATTCAAAGGAGAGAAAGGTGGGTGCTTATCTCAAGGGATTGTTTGGGACTCATTACTGGCTGGGAATGAAAATAATTCCCAGCGTTGAAATAAAACAAGAGTTGTTTGGATTAAGCGTGTGCTTAATAATGGTCTGAGGAAGGCTTGGTCAGAACAGGTTCTTCTCCAGGGAGTCCTTCCTTCTCATGAGGTAGCCAAAGTATTGGAGTTTCATCTTCAGGATCTGGCCTTCTAAAGAGCAGTCAGGGTTGGTCTCCTCTAGGACTGACCAGTTGGATCGTCTTGCAGTCCAAGGGACTCGCAGGAGTCGTCTCCTCCAGCACCAGAATTCAAAGGCCTCCATTCTTTGGCGCTCATCCTTCCTTGTGGTCCAGCTTTCACAGCCACACATTGTAGACATAGGTATATATTTATATATTCATTTACCTATTGAATTTTGGGGAAGAAACCCCTGCAGTTAGGATGGCAAGAGTTAGTACATTCCAACGACTCTCTAACTCCATGCCTCACCAAAAACTGAATCAATGCAGTTGTTAAATCAGTAACATGGTCATTAAGTGAATCTGGCTCCCCGCTTGACTTTCCTGGTCAGAAGATCTCAAAAGTGTATCACCTGACCCCTGGGACATTGCGACCATCATAAATATGAACCAGTCTCCAAACATCTGAATGTAAATCCCGTGACCGTGTGTGTGTGTGTGTGTGTGTGTGCTGAAACGGTCATAAATGTGAAAAACAGTCATAAGACACTTTTTTCAGTGCCCTTGTAACTTCAAATGAACTCCTGTAAGTTGAGGACCACCTGTAATGGAGAACTGTTAACGCAATGAATGTTTATAATAAGGAACATGATTCACTGTGTCCTTAATGGAGAAATGTTTTATTTCCTAGCATTTGCAGGCATGGAGCGTGGGTCTGCAACAATGAGCCGTGTCCAGGTATGTTGGTTCTGGAATATTCCATGAGTGATTTGATGTTTATTTCCATTATAGGTTTTGGTTATATTCTGACTTTCTTCTTTCTCGAACTATGCATTCAGAATTTGTTTTTTTCCTGTTTTCACAGCCAAGGTAGCTTAGCTATTCAATTCTTTGGGTTTCACTTAAGTTTTTTCTTCTCTCTGCGTTTATTTCAAATTCCAGTCCAGCACTGGTCCCAGTTCATTTCTCAACTATTTTTGTTGGGGGTTCAGGGGGCCCAGCTGCAGAAGTCGCATAACTTCCAACACCCATCTGGCAGGAGATACGCAATTGCTATCCCAGAGGAATTGTGGCAGAGTGAGCACAAGCAAAGACACACCCACAGACACCCACAGGCACACACACACACACACACACACACACACACACGCCAACAGCAGAAAGGATTGGTGGAGCTCTCACCTCACAATCGGGAGGCTGTGAGTTAGATCCTAGGCAGAGGCTAATATTTGGAATAGACTCTCCTGCTCCAGCAGGGGGTTGGACTAGATGACCTCCAAGGTCCCTTCCAACTCTGTTTTTCTGTTGTTCTGTTAAAACTCTTCAAGAGATAACAGTTTAGCATCACCAGGGTGTTTGGGGGGCAGCCTTTGGGTGATTTTATTCATGAAGCAAATGGGTTGGATCTAACTCATCAGCAATTCATATGAACTGCATAGTGTCTTTCTTTCTTTCTTTCTTTCTTTCTTTCTTTCTTTCTTTCTTTCTTTCTTTCTTTCTTTCTTTCTTTCTTTCTTTCTTTCCTTCCTTCCTTCCTTCTTTCCTTCTTTCCTTCCTTCCTTCCTTCCCTTCCCTTCCCTTCCCTTCCCCTCCCCTCTCCTCCTCCCTCTTCCTTCCTTCCTTTCTTAATTTATTTATTTTACTGGAAGTTTTTAAGAAGAGGCTGCACAGCCACTTGACTGGAATGGTATAGGGGGTTGGATTAGAAGATCTTCAAAGTCTCTCATCTAACTGTTTTTCTTTCTTTCTTTCTTTCTTTCTTTCTTTCTTTCTTTCTTTCTTTCTTTCTTTCTTTCTTTCTTTCTTTCTCTCTTTCTTTCTGTGAAAATTTGAGGAACTTTAAGCTAAAAAATGAAGCAAAGGTGATATTTATTTATTTGTTCAATTTATCGACTATCTCTCTCTGTGGATTCTGGGCAGCCCACAGATTTACAACAATTAAAACAATCCAAATAATGACTGGAACGAACAGTCCCACCGTGAGTATTTAAACATTAGCTAGTTTTTCTAATTCCTTGCTGAACATATCTATCAATAGCAGTGAGGTTCTAAGTGGGAAGGGCCGCTGAACAAAGAAAGTACACTAATTAAAAACAAGCCCAAATAATCAAACCTACTTGGAAGGCAGCCAAAAGCTCTACTGAATTGGAAATGAAGGTGAAAGAAACTATGATCACTAAGTCATTTGTGACCCCTTTGCAAGAGTTTACAAAGTTCCTGAAAATTCTTTCTGTTTATTTATCCACCCAAATATGCCTGGAGAGAGGTGGACTTTAATCATGGAACACATCAGACATCTTTTAGTCAATCCTCTGCTCAAGCAGGACTTATGTCTATGGAGATTGTCCAGGTCATGGTTGAACAAAGTTTTTTTCAAGAGACAACTGGACTTCATTGTTTTTTGAAGGCGTTTCTTCCAGCCCAAAAGCTCTGACTGGATGGTGGGCAATGGAAGGATTTACACTCCTTGCAGACTGCTGGTCATTTGCATTCTTCATCTGTGTCCTCAGGGTCACCTGAATGGTGCAAATGGATTTGCCATACAACAGTCCTTTCAGCAGTTCCAAGAAGGCTCCACATCCATTTGCACTACTCAGGTGACCCTGAGGACACAGATGAATCTCCAAGTGGCCTCAACGCCTCTCTAAAAGGATGCAAATGACCAGCAGTCTGCAAGGAGTGTAAATCCTTCCATTCTCCCACCATCCTGTCGGAGCTGAAGAAGCTTCTTGGATGAGAAGCAAAATGTCTTCAAAGAAAAACAACAAAGTCTAGTTGCCTCTTGAAAAAAGCACCTTTGGGACAACCATGACCTGTAGAATCTCCTTAGACATAAGTCTAGGATCTCCTGCTTAAGCACTAAAAGACAGCTGACTCTGTAAACTGGTTAGAGGGGGCTGTAAACATTGTGAAGTGGTATGTAAGTCTAAGTGTTATTGCTGTTTGCAAGTAAGCCTTTGCATTTCCTTTTCCAGGAGAATGTTCTGTTACTGGCCAATCCCATTTCAAAAGCTTTGACAACAAACATTTCACCTTCAGTGGAGTCTGCCATTACTTGTTTGCTGGAGATTGTGCAGGGAACTCCTTTTCTGTCTTCATTGAGACAGTCCAGGTAAGAACATCTTTATTGGAAGAGAAAGTGGTGGTGGGAAAAAAAAATGTGGGTACCAGGGAATGGGTCTCTGATAGAAGAGAATATTTGTAGCTCAGGGTTGGCACTGATGATGTTACCTAGCTCGGTAATGAAATGTCTGCAAGAAAACAACCAGCTCAGAGAGTACCAAGGACCCCACAGAATAGGTCTCCATCCTCTCTTCCCACAAAAGTTAGTTCAGAGGTGCACAATCATGCTTCCACTCCCCCCTGTTCCCACCCACAAATCCTTCCCAAAGTTACAGCTCATTGTAAGGTTTAAGGCAAGAAGCAAAACTATTAAATATCTGGAGATCCTCATTTTAAGAGTATTGAAGGAAGCTATAGGTATGCTTAATTTAAATCAAAACACATTTCATTTGTGTCCTAGTCTCATGCAAAGGTTAAGTGTGGCTTTCATCCAGTAGTAAACATGGAACATGTGTGTCAGACCTGCTCCAGTCTGATCTCTTAGGAAAGAAAGACCCTTTGACTCCATTTGGTTGAAGTGATAGGTTCTTTCACTAAAAGATGTTGGTTGTAGTAGAGTCAGGCAAGAACTAAATTTCCCACACTCAGAAGATACAGAAAGTTTCCCCATATCCTAGCCCTCCTGTCATGCCCCTGTTGGAATCTGATTCCAAGGGGGAGATTGACAAGCTGGCAGGGAGTGGGAGTGTGGCTCCGGTGGCTGTGGAGGAAACTGGGGAAGGGCATAGTCCGCTGGGCATTCAGAGGAAGACTCAGGCCCACCCCCTCTTCATCCTAGGGCACGCAGGGAGGAACGGATAAGGGAGCAACGTAGGTTACGGGGGAGAAAAGGGCCCTGATTCCCTTCATTATCTGCAGCAGGGAAAACAGGATGTAATGGGTGTTTGCGCACAGCACCTTGCTGGAAGCAAAGCATGCATTATCTTGTCAAGTCTTATCTGGGTTCTGGCATCCTCCCAACTGTGTGTGTTTCATTATCTTTTGAATTCTGCAATTCCTAATCCTGCCCTGTCTCATTAATTGCTGCAATGTGGTTTGTGTTGGTTTTTATTTATAATTTATATGTACTTTGGGGTTGGACTGAATTTCTTCCCTTTAAAAATCGTTCTTGGGAGAGTTTTCTCTCCAGCTGATGATAACTGGACATTGGGGGCCAAGTTGGAGGAATTAAAGGGACTTTATACCTACTTTTGTGACTTTGTTGCTTTTGTGCCATGCTCTGGGTCATCACACCTCCCTCCATTATCACTCTGTCTTTAGTCAGTAAGAATCCACCTAGGTGTTTTGAGAATGCTGAGATGTTTAGGGTAGTTCTCATTCTTTCTTGGGTGTGGGCACACACTGGTTGCTCTTCGTCAAGCTGTCATTCCCCCCTCCCCAATTTCCAATCACGTACACATGCAGGTTGATTGCCCATTTGTTCATTTCCCCCCCCCCATGTCCCCCCATGTCCCCCTTTGAGGGCAGAATGCCAGCAAGTCCCCAAGCCGAAGACAGCAAACCTGACAACGTGTCAAAATCTGGTAGGAGTGGTGGAGTCATGAGGAAAGCTGTTTCGCATGTGTGTTGATGTACAGAATCAGGAAGGAAGGAGAGCCCGCAACCCACAATTTTTCTGTTGCTTCTTTGACAAGAGGCCTGCTGAAAGGGAAAAACAACATCCACTTTCAGAAATGGATTCAGAATTTCTGGGAACAGAAAATATTGTTTGCGGAATCAGGGAACGTGGGAAAGCAGCAACGGAAGTTCCAGAAAGAACAACGGCTCACAACAATAGATTTCAAATAGGAAAGCAGAAGTTGTGAATCTCTGCCTATGAATTACTTAAGGAAATACATTATGAACTGAAGGTCGCTGAGCAAGCATGATAGCACTGAGATTAATAGAATAACTGAGTTGGAAAGGACCTTGGAGGGTCCCTACTCATGCAGGAAACCCTATACCATTTCAGATAAGTGGCTGTCCCGTCTCTTTTTAAAAACCTCCAGTGTTGGAACACCCACAACTTTTGAAGGCAAGCTGTTCCACTGATTAATTAAGATTAGATTCACTTAGCAGCAGCCCAGCTCTTTTGCCTTACCATGAAACAAAGTTATGAGCAGGATAAGTATAGAGTAAGATAAAGGTTCCCCTTGTACATACATGCTCATTTTTTTCCGGCTCTAGGGGACGGTGCTCATCTCCGTTACAAACCCAAAGAGCCAGCGCTGTCCGAAGATGTTTCCGTGGTCATGTGGCCGGCATGACTAAATGCCGAAGGTGCACGGAACACTGTTACCTTCCCACCAAAGTGATGCCTATTTTTCTACTTGCATTTTTACCTGCTTTCAAACTGCTAGGTTGGCAGAAGCTGGGACAAGTAACGGGAGCTCACCCCGTTATGCAGCGCTAGGGATTCAAACCACCGAACTGCCGACCTTTCTGATCGACAAGCTCACCATCTTAGCCACCGCATCCCTAGTTTAAGTATAGTAGCTTGTTAATAAACATTAGACAGCAGCTAAGAGAACTAATCATCCAGTATGACGATAAATATAAACATCTGGAAAACATCCTGTTGGAATGCTGCCATGTTCACATCTGCAAATGAACTATTTCATTCAAATATCGAAGTTACACCGAAGTATTTATTCAAGTTATGCTTAATCTTTCCACATTCTTCCCCCTCACCATGCCACGTTGTCTGTCAGGGCTCCCAGGGGAACTTAAAATTCAAAATAAGAGGATAAATTGAAAATTCAGTTTGTCTAATCACATTAGGAACAGAGATCGCCGATAGAGAATCGCCATTTGTCTGAAATGGTACAGAGTTTCCTGCTTGAGAAGGCGGTTTGACTAGAAGACCTCCAAGCTCCCTTCTGTTATTCTGTAATATGGAGAAGGCCAGGCTGAAGCCAGATCTTGAGTCTTTATTATAAGGATGGAGCAGATGGGGGCCAGATAGTAATTCCCTCAGGCCCAAAATCAAAAATGATAGGTGATGTTTCTTCCAAGCTGTAATACCTGTAGACAGAATCTTGCCAGACTGAGGACTCTGCTATCTGCATCTACAATATGCTCTGTGGATGATTAGGAAAGAGCTGCCTTAATCCTCTTTCTCTCACACATGGTATTTGAACTGAGTTGCCTCTTATTCTTCGGGAATGCAACTCCTCCCTCATGGAATCCCACCTCCTTACTACATTCCATCAAAAATTCCCAGGAAAATAAGTTGCAGCTGAAAACCTTGTCCACAAATCTGGGAAATCAGGAGCATGTTTTAACATTCTTTTGGATCAGTGGTGGGATTCTACCAGTTTCCCTACTGGTTCGGTGATTGTACACTTTGCGCATTTGCACCTAACACGCATGCGCAAGTTTCCAAACACCACCAAACACTCTGCCGTACCAATCAGCTGAGAGGATAAAGAACAGAAAAGCGCAGGGGTGGATGGGAGGGCCGATCCTGCACTTTTATCTTCTTTTTCCCCTCAGCTGAGCAATTTTTGCTACCGGATCGGGTGAACCGGGCTGAACCAGTAGCATTTCACCAATGCTTTGGATCAGTGATCCCCAACCTTTTTTACGCCGCGGCCCAGTACCGGCATCAGCTGGGCGCCGCGGCCCGGCACCGGCATCAGCTGGGCGCCGCCATCTTTTTGATGAAACGTGCTTCCGGTGAGCTTTCTACCGGAAAAGCTCACTGAAGCGCGCGCCGCCATCTTTTTGATGGCGTGCTTCCATCTGAAAAGCTCACGGGCTTTCATCAAAAGATGGCGGCGCCAGCAAGCCAGCGGCCCGGTAGGACTTGTTCCACGGACCGGTACCGGTCCGTGGACCGGTGGTTGGGGACCTCTGCTTTGGATGGCTTAATGCAGGGGTGTCAAACTTGGGGCCCGTGGGTCGGATGCGTCACTCGCAGGCCACGTCCACCCCAGCTCTGAGAAGGGAAAAATGTTGTGGTAGATCACATGACAGAGCGAGTTTGACACCCGTGGCTTAATGCTTGGGACAAACTGATTTTGAGGTAGGCAGTTGCTAAGTATTTTAGGGTATAAAAATTAAAACCACCTGAAATGAGGCAGCAGCTGAGACAGATCTTAAAACATGGGGGGAAGGCCAACCTATTTGAAGTATATGTGTACATTTTTCTGGTCTTGAGAACACTGAGCATGACTGTTATCTGGTATTTATTTGGTCTACTATCTGCATCTACCACATATATCTGAGAACTGTTAAGAAGGAGCTGTCTTCACCCTCTTTCTCTCACACAAGATATCTGGGTTGAGTTGCCTCTTACTCTTCTGGAATGCAGCCCCTCCTTCTCGAGGATCCACATCTGCCTGGCATTCCATCATATTGATCTTCATAGTGATATAGATTTTAAGATAGATGTGTGTGTGAGAGAGAGAGAGACAGAGACAGAGAGACAGAGAGAAGAGGAGAAAGAAGGGAGGAGGGGGGGCAGGCAGACCAGGATATTCAGAATTCTAAATTATAAAATAAAAACCAAGAGTAACATTAAAATATGAACCAGAAACTAGCCACCTAAGTTAAGTACAGAAGTAGTCAACATCATGTTTCTTGAGAAATGCTGCTATCAAAAAGCCAATGTTTTGTGTATCCCAAGGTTAGAAGCACAGAGTAGGATTTCCAGTGAGGTTCATCGTTTTATTTTGGTGGGATGCATGGATCTGTCTGGATTTCCTTTGCCACATCTCAGGAATTATAATTGGTTCATGTGATTGATAAAATCACAGAACCACTGTTTTCTCTGGAAAGTGAATGGCTGTTATGGTCATTTCCATCAGTGGTTGAAATCTGCCCACTGCCTCTAGTGCAAAATAGCTCTTTATATATAACCAATATGAATATTACATGATAAGTGTCCAAGTCAAGGGTGTTCAAAGGCCTAAATATATTTACCCATGAAGTAGGACTGTATTACTATTGTCCTTCTCATCTTCTTATCTTTCTCATTTCTCATTTTTCCTCATCTTCATCTTTCCCACTATCTTCCCTATTGGTATCTTATGACTACAACTATGATTTACGGTCTGTCTATGACCTGTCACTTTGTTGTTTGTATGTACGCTGAGAGCTTAAGCACAGGAGACAATTTCCTTGTGTGCCTAATCACATTTGGCCAATGAAGAATTCTATTCTGTTCTGTTCTGTTCTGTTCTGTTCTGTTCTATCCTATCCTATGCTATCCTATCCTATGCTATCCTATCCTATTCTATTCTATTCCACGCCACGCCACACCATACCACTCCATTGCATTCCAATTAAAACAGCAACTTTTATTAATCTATTTGTGTATAACTATTCCATTCTACTTTATTCTACTCTACTCTACTCTACTCCATTCCATTCCAATTAAAACAGCAACTTTATTATTCTATTTCTGTATAACTATTTTACTCTACTCCACTCCATTTATTCTATTCTATTCTATTCTATTCTATTCTATTCTATTCTATTCTATTCTATTCTATTCTATTCTATTCATTCCATTCCATTCCATTCCATTCCATTCCATTCCATTCATTCCATTCCATTCTATTCTATTCTATTCTATTCTATTCTATTCTATTCTATTCTATTCTATTCTATTCTATTCTATTCTATTTCATTCCACTCCACTCCACTCCACTCCACTCCATTCCATCCCATCCCTCCTCTCTTTTTGCCACTGATCTACTCAAGTTATAATTAAGCTGAAGTTTCCTTTTTGATGTCTCCCTAGTGTGCTGATGACCGTGATGCGGTGTGTACCCGCTCAGTCTCCGTGCAACTCCAGGACGAGAACCTCACTATCAAATTGAAACATGGTGGTGGTGTGTCCGTGAATGGACAGGACGTTCAGATTCCCTTCCTACAAAGTACGTCGCCTTCTTGCTTAATGCCACCTTCGCCATTTCCAGGAGGAAGACCTCCAGCTCATGTTTCGCTACAACAGGGGTGGGGAATGATGGGCCTTTTATGACTTGTGGACTTCAAGATAGTGAGATTCATGTTCGCAGAAGAGGTGAGATGGAGGTGGGGAAATTGATGGCTGGGGAATTCTGGGAGTTGAAGTCCACAAGTCTTAAAGTCGCCCAGGTTGGACATCCCTGGTCTAAGAGCTTATTTTCAAGCCCTGTTCTTCAATGGGAGAAGAAAGTTCAGGAGGTTTCGGCACTTTTGGAGACTTTAAATTTTGCTTTCTGGGATGGGTTGGTCTGTTCCCTTATCTATGTCCACCAGGATCTCTGGCACAACTGGAAACCTACAGCAGAAGGTTAAATGGATGCATCTTGGGCTTAGGGAAAAGGGTTAGGTTTCAAGAGAGGAAGGGCAAAAACAAAAACAGAGGAAATTGGACCTCTGCAAAAAAAAAATAGCTTTAAGAAAACTGGTCATTTGCCTTGAGCATTTGAAAATCACATTCCAATCACCACTAATTGCCATGAAGAACTATGGGTTATGAGGCCAGACAAGGAACAATGGGCGGAAATTGATTAAAGAGAGGTTCAACTCTAGAAATAAGGAGAGGTTTTTTTTTTGTCAGTGAGAACAATCAACCAATGGAACAGCTTTCCTTCGGAGATTCTGGGTGCTTCATCACTGAAAGCTTTCAAGGAGAGACTGTTTGAAATAGTATAGGGTCTCCTGCTTGAGCAGGGGCTGGACTAGAAGACCTCCAAGGTCCCTTCCAGCTCCTATTCTATTCTATTTCTATTCTTTCTATTTCTATTATTCTTATTCCTATTCCATTATGTTCCATTCCATTCCATTCCATTCCATTCCATTCCATTCCATTCCATTCTATTCTATTCTATTCTATTCTATTCTATTCTATTTCTATTTCTATTTCTATTTCTATTTCTATTTCTATTTCTATTATTTCTATTTCTATTATTCCTATTCCTATTCCTATTCCTATTCCTATTCCTATTCCATTCCATTCCATTTCTATTTCTATTTCTATTTCTATTATTCCTATTCCTATTCCTATTCCTATTCCTATTCCTATTCCTATTCCTATTCCTATTCCTTTCTGTTCTGTTCTGTTCTGTTCTGTTCCGTTCCGTTCCGTTCCGTTCCGTTCCATTCCATTCCATTCCATTCCATTCCATTCCACTCCACTCCACTCCACTCCACTCCACTCCACTCTACTCTACTCTACTCTACTCTACTCTACTCTACTCTGGTTTCAGGTGGAATTTAAGTTAGGTCATATTCTGTCCTGGAAGGGCAGCCTAAATGTTTTCCTTACTTTTCCAGCTGCTGCTTCTGGGGAAATTCAGATAACGAAAACACACCCAAGCACACCCCCACTGGTTCCTTTATTGTTTAACTGGAAGGGAGTTGTGAGTAAGGGATTTAGTCAACAGGTCCGCCTACATTTCCTTACCAGAAGGGAAGAGGGGATTACAAAAGAACTGTGTGTGTTTTTGACGTAACAGGGCTGTCTAAGAGCTTGAGGTGTCTTTCCTCATCACGGGTTTCTGCTAGGGATCATGCAAATTATCATGTGCTTTGCTGGGAGAACTTTTCTTTGAACTGGAGCAAAGTTACTTGCTACGTTAGGGCCAAACAGAGCCCTTAATTGTAGAGCTTGTGGGTATTGTTTTTTAACAGAATAACAGTTGGAAGAGACCTTGGAGGCCTTAAGTCCAACTTCCTGCTCAAACGGGAGACTTGTAGCTTTGAACCATCACCAAAGTACTGTTGTAAATTGAGGCTTACCTAATAACGATAATAATAATAATAATAATAATAATAATAATAATAATAATAATAATAATAATAATAATAATAATAATAATAATAAGAACAACAACAACAACAACAGAATACAAGAGAAAGAACTGGAGAAGATAACAAAATACAAAGGCTTACAAATAGATATAGTAAAGTAGACTATGGAAAAGGCAAGCAAGGGTAGTACCAGTAGAATAGAATAGAATAGAATAGAATAGAATAGAATAGAATAGAATAGAATAAGTAGAGTAGAGAGAATAGAATAGAATAGAATAGAAGATATAATATAATAATATTGAATAGATAGAGTAGAGTAGAGTAGAGTAGAATAGAATAGAATAGAATAGAATAGAATAGAGAATAGAATAGAATAGAATAGAATAGAATATAATATATAATAGGATAGGATAGGATAGGATAGGATAGGATAGGATAGGATAGGATAGGGAAGAATAGAATAGAATGGAATGGAATGGAATGGGATGGGATGGGATGGAATGGAATGGAATAGAATTCTTTATTGCTCAAGTGTAATTGGACACACAAGGAATTTGTCTTGGTGCAAATGCTTTTAGTGTACATAAAAGAAAAGATACATAGTAATAGGTGCCTTGGGTGCAGTCCCAAAACCACTGGAGCACCACTTGACCACCATAGGCATTGACAAATTTGCCATCAGTCAATTGCAGAAGGCAGCTTTACTTGGAACAGCTTCCATCCCTGCGGCAATATCTGTAACACCATCAAACATCCAGATTTGTCCAGGTCCTTGGTAAGGACTCGATAGGTAGACAAAAATGCCATACCCAGTCTGGACATCTGGCTGACTGTGCGATGAATAATAATAACAATAATTAAATGATATTTGTGATATGTTTCTAAATGTTTTTATTTATTTTTTATTTATTTGATTTGTCAATTGCTTACAAGACAATAGGTATAAGTATATACATAGTTATGAATACATGAAATGGGTACATATAAGAAAAATAAAAGAAACAATAGGACAGGGATGGTAGGCACGTTGGTGCGCTTATGCACGCCCCCTACAGACCTCTTAGGAAAGGGGGTCAATAGTAGACGGTCTAAGGTTAAAGTTTTTGGGGTTTGGGGAAGAAACCAGAGTCAGGTAGAGTATTCCAGACATTGACCACTCTGTTGCTGAAATCATATTTCCTGCAATCAAGTTTGGTGTGGTTAACCTTGAATTTGTATCTATTGTGTGCTCTTGTGTTGTTATGGTTGAAGCTGAAGTATTCATTGACAGATAAGTCATTGTAATGTATGATTTTATATACCATACTTAGATTAGACCAAAGACAGCGTAATTCAAGGTTTTCTAGGTCTAAAATTTCAAGTCTGGTGGCATAAGGTATTCTACAGCGAGTAGAGGAGTGGAGAACTCTTCTTGTGAAATATTTCTGGACTTTCTCAACTGTGCTAATATCAGATACGTAATGTGGGTTCCAGACTGATGAGCTATATTCGAGTATTGGTCTTGCAAATATTTTGTATGCTCTAGTTAGTAGTGTGATATTATCAGAGAAAAAGCTACGTAGGATTAGGTTAACAACTCTTAATGCCTTTTTGGCTATGTATTACAGTGGGCTCTAGCACTTAGATCATTAGAGATGAGTATTTCAGGGTCCTTTACAGAGTTTGGATCATCAACAAGGTCTTGACTATTCAGCCTGTATTTTATTTTCTGATTTCTTTTTGCCAATATGTAGGACAATATGTAGCATTTATTTGTTGAGATTTGAAGTTGCCATTTGTTTGACCATTCTGATAAATAGTCAAGATCTTTTTGAAGGGTAGCAGTATTGTCTGTAGTATTGAACAGCTTTTCATTGTCAATGAAGAGAACGCAGTTGCTCTTAATATGATCACAGAGGTCATTTATGTAGAGTATGAAGAGAGTTGGTCCTAGAACACTGCCTTGGGGGACACCACTGTTGACAGGTACAGAATTTGATCATTGACTGAGTTTCATGTTCAATGAATAAAAGTGTATAATAATAACAGAGTTGGAAGGGACCTTGGAGGTCTTCTAGTCCAACCCACTGCTTAGGCAGGAAACCCTATACCATTTCAGACAAATGGTTGTCCAATCTCTTTTTAAAAACTTCCAGTGTTGGAGCATTCACCACCTCTGGAAGCAAGTTGTTCCACTGATTGACTGTTCTAACTTTTAGGAAATGTCTCCTTGTTTCTAAGTTGCTTCTCTCCTTGATTAGTTTCCATCCATGGCTTCTTGTCCTGCCCTCAGGTGTTTTGGTTTCTTAGGAGAGTTCCAATGGAATCTCAGCTTCCCGCCCCCTCCTTTTTGTTGGAAGAACGATCTTCCAGTGATCAACTTGAGGTCAATGCCAGTGGGCCAATCCTGGCTGCCTTTTCAGAGAAGGGACAGAAGGGATGTTTGTCTGAAAGGGCAATTTGCTGAGTTGCTGATGCTTGCTAAGGAGATTCCCTTAAGGCCGTGCCCTCCTTTCTTCCAGATGGTCTCCACATCCAGCCCACGGTGCTGCCAGCTGTTCACCTCAGTTACAAGGAGAACGTGCATCTCGACTGGGATGGGATGGGGACCCTTGTAATGAAGGTATGATTGACTTTCCCTTTTCCTCCTCACATTTTCATTTTTTTTTAAAAGGAGAAAAGCCACATGGCTGTGGCTTGTTGGAAAATCTGACCGTTGTCCAACGCTTGGCATTTAAACACTGCATTCATGCTGCGAAACTGTTTATTTCCCAAATATTTCTCTGTAAGAGAATGTCTCAGACTTGAGAGCACATCTTTGAGGCCTTTGGATGGGATGAAGTTGAGTCATTTCTCTGGAACTTTCTTGGACTAGAGAGAGGATGCAATTAGTTGACAGGATAACCCTGAATACACAAGGGCAATGTCTCTGTCTCTGTCTCTGTCTCTGTCTCTGTCTCTGTCTCTCTCTCTCTCTCTCTCTCTCTGTGTGTGTGTGTGTGTGTAGCTGGCACATTGGGTTTTTTTAAATACTTTATTGAAATTCAAAATATTAAAAAGTTTACAGAAATTCAAAACATTAAAAAATTTACAAAAATGTCTATAATAGAAGATGTGTCAATAGCTTTCAGCATAATTTTTTGACAGTATAATAAATACAATACATACAATTAATACTTGACAGTTATTCATAGTATTAGTAATACTAATTCACAGTGGTCTTAATAATATTGATAAAAAGTGCTTCATGCATATAGGTCGTTGGTTCAAAAGAGAAAAATGTCATATTAACACTAAGTACATATATGTATCCAAAAAGAGAAAAATCAGAGATAAATCTACATAATTATAGTCTGTGTACTGTGCTCTCGATTCCATAGCCATAAGAGAAGATACGTTATATATTTTTCAGTATACAATATAAGTATAGCTACATATGTATTATAAATTAAATATGAATATTTGCATAGACCTCCATTTTCTGGCAGTTTCTCGATTTCAACAGTTTCTCATTGGTCCTACCTATATACTAATATGCCAATTTTATTTCCTCTTTTAATCTATATTTTTCATGTTTTACTGGCTAATTGTTCTCACTATCATGAAATTTCTCCTTCTTTCTAGGTTGTTTTTCCTCTTTGATTGGTTTCCATCTATTGTTTCCTGTCCTCTTTGCTTTGGAGAATAGATTGAACCCCTTTTCTTTGGGACAGCTCCTCAAATATTGCAACATTGTTATCATCTCTGATGATTACTATCATCTCTTCCCTTCATTAGATTAGATATGCCCAGTTCCTGCAACCATTCATCATGTGTTTTAGCCTCCAGACCCCTAATTATCTTGGTTGCTCTTCTCTGCACTCTTTCCAGGGTCTCTACATCTTTTTTTATAATGTGGTGATCAAAATTGGATTCAGTGGTCTTATCGAGGCATTATAAAGCAGAACTAACACTTCACGTGATCTTGATATGATCACTCTGTTGATGAAGTCTAGGCACTGCATTGGCTTTTTTATGTATGAATAAGATGAAAATTCATACCTTTCATTGTAAAAAGAAACACCCGTGTTTTGTACTGTTTTGTTTATTATTGAAGACAAAAGTTCTTTGGGTACAAAAAAACCCCCAATTTTGTGTGAATCCTCAGCTCCTATGGAGACAGGAAACAAACAAATTTATTTGAAAGGTGGGACTGCATGGAATAAGGTCATGTTGACTGAACTGCCTTTTTTCTCATCTACAGCCATAAATTGGATGCATAAAACAAGTTCCTATGCTGAAATATCTCAAGAGCTGGGAATATGTCAAATGTTTATTTCTTTGATTGAAAAGACGAAGACTCACTGTTGAGAATGTTCATGAAACCATTTACGTAGGGTTTTTTGGGGGGGGCAATGCCACCCAAGTGCTTTCTTGTACCATTCCTAGATATATTTTTTTGCTGGTTTTTGAACTAATAAAATGTCTGAAATGGCTTAATTTGTATACCTGGACAAGACTGACCAGTAGAATCCCTGAGAAAAACATGGAAGTGCTGGTAGAGAAATGTTAGTATGATGTACGGAAGCTCAATAAATTGAGCACACCTTGCCTTATGTTTGGGCAACTCCAGGAAGTTTGATTAGCAGTAGTATATTATATAAACATTAGAAAGTTGGGTTTAGAATTTCTTATGCCATAGTGAAGACTTTCACATGGACAGCATTTCTGACTCTGCAAACATTATTTTCAGTTGCTGTAAAAAACATGGGATTGTGGATGAGGAATGAGGTAAAAGAATAACTGGCAAGATGGTGTAATGCTGTATTATATTATATGCACTTATAAAACAATAACAGAGTTGGAAGGGACCCTGGAGGTCTTCTTGTCCAACCCCTTGCACAAGCAGGAAACTTATACCATTTCAGACAAATGCTTGACCAATCTCTTCTTAAAACCTCCAGTGTTGGAGCATTCACAACTTCTGGAGGCAAGTTGTTCCACTGATTGATTGTTCTGACTATCAGGAAATTTCTCCTTAATTCTAGGTTGCTTCTCTCCTTGATTAGTTTCCATCCATTGCTTCTTGACTTGCCTTCTTGTGCTTTGGATAAGGTTGACCTCCTTTCTTCTTGGAGGCACCTCTATCAGATATTAGAATACTGCTCTCATGTCACCCGTAGTCCTTCTTTTCATTAAACTAGACATACCCAGTTCCTGCAACTGCTCTTTGTAAGACATATACTCCTATAAGGTGCATAATTATAACTTTAAATAAAAGCAACACATTTTTTCCTGCAAGAAAACAATCCAGTGAATGAGTTCTAACAATTCATCATAAAATACTTACCCAGGACACAAGACTTGAAGAATCTCAAGCAAAGTATTTTTAGCATTTCTCAAACTTCATCAGCCAACTGCTTTCCCTGAAGTACATCATGCATAGCTATTGCTGCATGTAGATTTGTCTCTTTAAAGAAAACCAAATAATAGTGAAATTCTACACTGCTCCTTTTTTCCCTATCTCTCCTCTTCTTATATTTTCTTTTCATGAAATTACGAGCAAAACATTCTTAAGAATGAAGGCAAATATAAAATATTCTTGTTTATGTCATTTCCTTCTCCAGGAAGATATATTATCTGGGAGGCAGAGAATAGATGGGGGTGGGGCGTGTCAGAGGTGGGATTTGCCGGTTCTCCGAACCACTCCAAATTTCTGCTACCGGTTCTCCAGAACTGGTCAGAACCTGCTGAAGACCCACCTCTGCAGGTAGCCCTCAACTTATGACAATTCATTCAGCAACTGTTCAAAGTTATGATGGTACTGAAAAAAAGTGACTTAAGATCTTCGCACTTGTGACTGATACAGCATCCCTAGGGTCATGTGATCAAAATTGGGGCTTTGGCAATTGGCTTGTATTTCACTTAACAATAGTCTCGATAAGCAGCAGAAATTTTGGGCTGGATTGTAGACCTAAGTCAAGGACTACCTGTCCCAAAGGTGCTTTTTCAAGAGGCAACTGGACTTTCTGGTTTTTCTTTGAAGATGTTTCGCTTCTCATCCAAGAAGCTTCTTCAGCTCTGACTGGATGGTAGAGAATAGAAGGATTTATACTTCTTGCAGACAGCTGAAGACAAAATTCAGCAGTCCATCTGCATTTAAAAGACAAAAGCCCACTCTTTTGAAGGCATCAAAATCCACATTTTGGACAGAGGGGGCCTCTTGTTTGAAAGAGGGGTCAAAGAGGTCATCTAGGTCAAAATTGAACAGCTTTCTCTCCACACAGGAGGAGGGATACAACATCATCTACCACCAATCTACAACACAGTCCTTTCAATTGTTCCAAGAAGGCTCCACATCCATTTTTCTACTCAGGTGACTCTATTTGCCCTGAGGACACAGATAACCTCCAGGTGGCCTCAACGGTTCTCTAAAAAGAATGCAAATGACCAGCAGTCTGCAAGGAGTATCAATCCTTCCATTCCCCCACCATCCAGTCAGAGCTGAAGAAGCTTCTTGGATGGGAAACTAAATGTCTGCCAAGAAAAAGAAGGAAGTCCAGTTGCCTCTTTTAAAAAAAAAGCACCTTTGGAATAACTATGACCTGGATCAGGGGTCCCCAACCTTGGCAACTTTAAGACTTGTGGACTTCAACTCCCAGAATTCCTCAGCCAGCTTTGCTGGCTGAGGAACTCTGGGAGTTGAAGTCCACAAGTCTTGAAGTTGCCAAGGTTGGAGACCCCTGACCTGGATGACTGAGAATATCCATAGACATCAAGAACTAGCTATATTTCCAATTCACCTTCTAATTTCCCCCTATTTTCTTTTTCAAACGTTTCTGTTTCTTAAACATCAGTGGTTCGTTGCCCCGGAGCATTAAAAATAATTTAGAACCCACGTACAACAGGAGGTGGTTCCAAATATTCTGGACAATTGGGGGAAGTGAATCATTCCCAATGAACACAACAGACGTTTTATGATAAATGTTGCATAATCTGAGTTTCCTGCTACATTCCTAAACAATGGCATATTTTCCCTCCATGGCCTTTTAAACTTTAAATAGTCAAACACCATTTTCAACAAATACACTGAAATGCCAATTTTTTAAAAAATATTTTAAAATATAGAAGTTTCTAAAAATCTCAGAAATCCTTTATTTTGCCCCGTTGTGTCATCATTTAATAAATAGGCCTTGTCTCTCTTTTCTCATAGCTGGTAACTGCAATATACAGGTATTTAGTGCTAATATAAAAATATTAACTACCTTGTAGAAATTTTTTTTGAAAGTCTACATTTGGCCAGAATGGCTGCAGTCCATACTTATGCACTTTTGTCTGCTTAGAGGTCAATTTGTCTAAATTGAGCAGACTGCTTACAGATAAAATAACATATAAGCCTAAAAGAATGAACCAAATAGTGCATTCCTTTGCATGTTTCCTCAGCAGTGAGACCGTTGAGTTCAGTGGGAGTTGAGCAATAATAACAATAACAATAACAACAACAACAACAATAATAATAATAATAATAATAATAATAATAATAACAATAATAACAATAATAATAATAATAACAACAACAACAACAACAACAACAACAACAACAACAACAACAACAACAACAACAATTCTTCACTGGAAACTATGCCAAAAGTTTGGATTTGAGTATGGTAACAACTACCGGGAACATCAGGTTTAAAAGGTTCTGGAAAATGAAAAAGCCAAGATCTTGTGGGACTTCAGAATTCAGACAGACAGGCATTTGGCCCACAACACACCTGACATAGCAATAGTTGAGAAGAAATGGGTTGGTTCATTGACATTGCAATACCTGGTGATGCACGAATTGCAGACACTCAGCAAGAAAAAAAAATCACAAAATATCAGTACTTACAAATTGAAGTTGAGCGACTTTGGAAAAAGAAATTGTGTGTTATCCCAATTGTAACTGGAATCCTTGGAGCAATACCTAAAGGGCTGCCTCACTATTTGGAAATCCTGAATTTATCAGACTTGAATACCCCGATTCTAAAAAAAGACCATCCTACTTGGAACAGCTTCTATCCTCCGACGCTACCTGAACAGTTCCTAGGTCCTTGGTTAGGACTCGAGGTTTTGAGCTACCAACCAGTCCCAAAGGCTGTGAATCTCACCAAAGATTTGATGATGATATGATGATGATGATGATGATGATGATGATGATGATGATATTTGTGATCCCTTTTTAAATGTTCAGTTGACTGAGTTTCATGTTTAATGAATAAAAGTTTATAATAATAACAGAGTTGGAAGGGTCCTTGTAGGTCTTCTAGCCCAACCCTCTGCTTGGGCAGGAAACCCTACACCACTTCAGACCAATCTCTTCTTAAAAACATCCAGTGTTGGAGAATTCACAACTTCTAGTGGCAAGTTGTTCCACTGGTGAATTGTTCTAACTGTCAGGAAATTTCTCCTTGTTTCTAAGTTGCTTCTCTCCTTGGTTAGTTTCCACCCATTGCTCCTTGTCCTGCCCTTAGGTGCTTTGGAGAATAGCTTGACTGCCTCTTCTTTGGGGCAGCCCCTGAGATATTGGAAGACTGCTATCATGTCACCCCTAGTCCTTCTTTCCATTAGACTAGACATATCCAGTTCCAGCAACCGTTCTTTAAATGTTATAGGTTGGTCAACAGCTGAGGGCAAAATATGAATCCTTCCGTAAGCTTTTTTTTTTAAATTGTGTTTACCCTAAAAGAATATGACCCTGAATTTATGATACCCCGCCTGCCACTGTGGCATCAGCAGACAGGAAAAATTTGTGTTTCTACTATCATATTTTCAGTTTTAGGAGTAAGTAATGAGATGGTATGTGTAGTTTTGGCTTTCAAACAATGCAATAATACTGCTTGTTGGGTCCAAGCAATAGAATAGAAGAATGATTGGGGAGGAACACGAGGGAAGGTTGTCGAATGTACAACTAACCATGGGAAGACTTCTTTGTGGTGTTGTTTGTGCTTCACAGTGGTCTTCTCGCTCTCCTCTCTCACCAAAACAATCACTGTTTTAGGTAGCTGTAGAAAATTCACTTTTTCTTCCAGGACCCTGGAAAGTAAGGTGACCAACTGTCTTCCTTTAGGGAGGACAGTCCTCCTTTTGTAAGTTCTGTCCTCTCTCGAAAAGTGTCCTCCTACATGTCCTCCTTTTGGATATTTGAAGACTAATCTGTAAATCTCCGTATTTGATTGATGCCGAGCCAATCCGTTGTGTGTGATGTGACGTATTTGTATTTGACATGACGATCCATCAAGGCATGCGCTCCACACAGGAGAATTGTTTTGAGAGCGTGCCACATGCAAGTGGCTTTTTTTTCTTCAATTTATTTGTGTCCTCCTTTTCATTGTAAAAATGTTGGTCACCTTACTGGAAAGGAAAGAAATGTTTTTCCTTTCCCCCCTCCTCCCAGAAGCCCAAATTAATCATTACTGTGTTCAATGTCCTTTTATTATGGAATATGCACAGGGGTGGGCTTTTAGAATGGGTTCCGCCTGGTGCTGGGTGGTGGCCATGGTGGCGGGTTGTCGCCTCCTGCAAAAGGGGGGGGGGGGGGGGGGGGGGGCGGGAGGCTGGGTTCTGAGCCCCGGTGGTGAAAACGGCCCCCGCCGAGGCTTGGAAGCCAGAAAGGCCGCCTTTCCGGCTTTCCAAAGTTCCGGGCCATTTTCCCCTCCCGCCCCCATGTACATCCTGCACTTAACTGCACCCAAAACAGGCTGCGTGGGGACTAGGGGCTCTCACGAACCCTGCAAACCCCAGCCACCCGCCCCCCTGAATATGCATCTGTTTTATTGTGAGCCTCTTAAGCAGGGGTCTTCAAACTTGAGAGCTTTAAGACTTGTGGGCTTCAACTCCCAGAATTCCTCCTCCAGTCATGTTAGCTCAGGAATTCTGGGAGTTGAAGCCCACAAAGTCAAAGTGGCCAAGTTTGGAGACCTCTGTCCTACAGATTTCATTATATTGACTAAAAGTCTACAGTACCTCATTGAGCCACCAGGGGCACTATTTATTTTACATTACATTATACCAGGGGTCTTCAAACTTGACAGCTTGAAGACTTGTGGACTTCAACTCCCAGAATTCCTCCTCCAGTCATGTTAGCTCAGGAATTCTGGGAGTTGAAGTGTACACATCTTAAAGTGGCCAAGTTTGAAGATCCTTGCTCTTAAGAGATGATTTGATGTAAGAAGCAGTCTTACTTCAAAACAAGGACTACCAGTACAGGTAGTCCTCGACATACAACAGTTCATTTAGTGACAGTTCGAAGTTAACACCGGCACTTAGTGAACAAGTGACTTAGTTTTATGCACTTACGACCATCACAGCATCCCCAAGGTCACGTGATCAAAATTTGGACGCTTGGCAACTGACTCATACTTATGACGGTTGCAAGTCACGTGATCCCCTTCTGTGAATTTCTGAGAAAGAAAGTCAACAGAGAAGCCAGATTCACTTAACAACCGGGTTACTAACTTAACACCGGCAGGGATTCTCTTAACAATGATGGCAAGAAAGGTCATAAAACGGGCAAAACTCACTTAACAACTGATTCACTTAGCAACATAAATTTTGGGTTCAGTTATGGATGTAAATCGAGGCTTACCTGTACATCAAATAAATGTGATTATTAACTCCAGGCATGTTTAATGGATGTTTCCACTTGGGTATGCTATTTTATTTTCGTTAGTTTTCCAGTTGTGTATGCTATTTTTGTTGTTGTTGTTTCTCAACCTCCTGCAAGAAAAATAAGCTATATATTTTTGTTCTTTGTCTAGTTATCTTCAGAATACACTGAACAAATGTGTGGTCTGTGCGGCAACTACAATGGCAATCAAGGAGATGATTTCCTCACCCCTTCTGGGCTGGTGGAAACCCTCGTGGAGGACTTCGGAAATTCTTGGAAGCTGAAGGGAGACTGTGAAGATTTGCAAAAACAAGACAGCAATTCCTGTAACTTGAATCCCCGTTTAGGTAGGTGCAGTGGTGGGATTCAACCAGTGTAACAAACAGTTTGGTGAGCGTGTACACACAAGTGTTCGAAAACTGCCCAGTTTCAGCCCTAATATTTACCTTCTACTGCAGCCCCAGTGAGTAAAACAGCGAAGGCAGGGCAATCGGCTGTGCCTCGTGAATCAGCTGACCTGCAAAATACAGAAATAAAGGACAGACCAGGGCAGGGGCAGGTGGGCAGGGCCAAATGATCACTGGAACTACCGGTTCGCCTGAACTGGTCCAAACCGGTGGAATCCCACCCCTAGGTAGGTGTGTGTCATGCCGCTGTTGGAGTCTGAATCCGAGGAGGAAGACAAACAGCTGACAGGGAGTGGGAATGTGGCTTCGTTGGCTGTGGAGGAAACTGGGGAAGGGCAAAGTCCGGCTGGGCAGAGCAGGGAAGAGGTAGAACAAGGGAGAGGGGGTTCACAGGAAGACCCAGGCCGTCTTCATCCTAGGGCATGCAGGGAGAAATGGAGAAGAGAACAATGTTGGTTGTATGGCTTACGGGGGAGGAAAGGGCCCTGATTCTCTTCATTAGCCACATCTGGGAATGAGAGTTTAAAAGAGATGCAAGCTTAGTGCGGCAGCTGCTGGGATCAAACGTGACTTTACCTTGTGTTGACTTTGGTTATCTGTGTTCCTAGTGTCTTCCCAAACATGTTGAGTTATTGCCGTGCCTTCACATCTGGAATTCTTGCTCCTGCCCTGCCGAACTAATTATCTAATCTTGCCTTGACTGGACTTATAGTTACAGTTTTTGTTGATCATGTTTCGGACTTGATTCTCTGCAGCCAAAGGCTGTTCCTGGGAGAGTTTTGCTCCAGCCCAGAAAGTAAACAGGACATTGGGGGCAAAGTTGGAGCTAATAAAGGGACTCCTACTGATTATCTGACTATGTTGCCTTTGTGCCACGCCACAGGTCATCAGAGTGTGCTTACACCAGAGCCCTTGTGGGCTATGATAATAAAAAATATCAGTGTGTTATTTTAATCCAGGAAAAACTTTTGTCCACATTAAAGGCAGACACAATTCTCTTAAGGAAGCTTTTAGGGACAAGAGTCCACTCCCTTCCATGCATTAAATCAGGGTTCTGGTTTTGTGCTGGGTTTTAGCTTTTAGCAAAGTTAGGACATAATTAAATGCATAAGGAATAATATCCAACGCCTTCCTTTTTTTTTTTCTGGCTGTGCCCACCTTAGGAACGTTGCTTTGGCAGGCTTACCCAAGGCTACATACACAGCAAAAAGATGAAAGGACATTCCTTTCCTCTCCCCAACGCGCACCGTTAAAAACACTTAGCAAGAGATTTCCTGATTCTGTTTCTCTGCCTGCAATTATCTGCCCCATTGCAGGAAGGTACATAGGTAAAGAAGGGTCCCTGTGCCAGGTGGCTTCCTTTTTTGGACAGTTAAATACTCAGCATTGAAAGATGTAGTAGGAAGCCAAGAGAGATGTCAGCAGGGAATATGGGAGTGAGTCCTTCTCTAGCAAATGGAGGTGGTGAGGAGTTGCAGAGCAAGTGAATAGCAATAGCACTTAGACTTATATACCGCTTTATAGTGCTTTGCAGCCCTCTCTAAGCGGTTTACAGTGTCAGCATATTGCCCCCAACAATTTGGTCCTCATTTTACCCACCTGGGAAGGATGGAAGGCTGAGTCAACCCTAAACCTGGTGAGATTTGAACTGCCAAATTTGTTCTGATCCAAACCTTGTTCCAAGGAAACAAACACAAAATGGAGGTAACAGCAAAACCTTTTAATGATTATTTACAAATTCCGTTCTGTCATGGTTAAAAGGCTGTTTCTAACTAATTGTCTCTGATAAGAACGAGCCTTGCCAAGGTTGTGCAAAGATGCCAAGAACACTAGATAAAGTTGCCAAGAACTATTTCAAACAGAGTCTCCAAACACAAACTAAGAGAGTCTGAATGTCCACAAGGCTTGAGTGCAAAAACTTATTTGCTTCCTGCAAAGAACTTCAGTCTCTCAGCTAGCTTTTATCTCTTAGGGGAGGGGCCATCACCTTGCAGCTTTACTCCTGAGTCGCCTTTGCTGCTGCAGCTGCTCTTTCCTTTGAGCAGCCCTGCACGGACACGCACAGGGCACAGGCTCCTCGGGGACCTCTTCATCACTGCTGCCAGACTCCACAATCTTCGAAGGCAGAACTCCACTCCCTGATGGTCCTGGCCCCATCCCTGCATCACACGCAGGCCCCTCATCTGAGTCCTTGCTATCCAAGACCTCAGCCATCTGCACCTGCTGCCGGCGAACCACAACAAAATTGTAGGCAGCCAGCAGGCAGCAAAAGTAGCCTGCAGTACTGCACTCTAACCACTGCACCACCGTGGCTCATAATTGCAATAGCACTTAGACTTATATACCTCTTTACAGTGCTTTACAGCCCCCTCTAAGCAGTTTACAGAATCAGCCTCTTGCTCCCAACAATTTGGTTGTTTGTGCTGATCAAAGGGTCAACAGGTGGTCCTCGACCTACAACAGTTCTTTTAGTGACTGTTTGAAGATTACAACGGCGCTGAAAAACCTGACTTGCGACCGTTTTTCACACTTAGGGACCGTTGCAGCATCCCCAGGGTCATGCGATTTATATTGGGATGCTTGACAACCAACTCACATTTATGACAGTTGCAGTGACATGATCCCCCTTTGCGACCTTCTGACAAGCAACCAGATTCACTTAACGACCGTGTTATTAGTTTAAGAATTGCAGCGGCTCACTTAACCATCATGGCCAGAAAAGTTCATAAAATGGGGTAAAACTTTGCTTAACAAATTTCTCACTTGGCAACATCAATGTTGGGCTCCATAAGCTGTGGTCGTAAGTCAAGGACTACTGCTAAGCCCTCCACACCCAAACAGAACATGATTGTGACGATTTGCCATTCATTCTTCTCTTCTGGTCCTCGGTTGAACCTGTTTCCCTTGCAGCCCGGTATGCTGAGAGTTCCTGCTCGCTCCTGCTGTCACCCCTGTTCGAGCCTTGCCACCATGAGGTCAGCCCTTCCCCCTACCTCAAGAACTGCCGCTATGACGTCTGCTCCTGTTCGGATGGGAAAGACTGCTTGTGCATGGCGGTCTCGGCCTACGCCATGGCTTGCGCCCGGAAAGGAGTGGTCGTCAACTGGAGGAAGCCAGAATTTTGTGGTAGGTGGCTCTTGCCCAAACTTGCACTCCCTAAACTCAGGTCTGTGTCTGTGTTACTATGTACACTGAGAGCTTATGCACCGAAGACAAATTCCTTGTGTGTCCAATCACACTTGGCCAATAAAAAATTCTATTCTATTCTATTCTATTCTATTCTATTCTATTCTATTCTATTCTATTCTATTCTATTCTTATTCTTATTCTTATTCTTATTCTTATTCTATTCTATTCTATTCTATTCTATTCTATTCTATTCTATTCTATTCTATTCTATTCCATATATTTTATTCTATTCCATTCCATTCCATATTTTCTATTCTATTCTATGCCATTCCATTCCATTCCATTCCATATTTTCTATTCTATTCTATTCTATTCTATTCTATTCTATTCTATTCTATTCTATTCTATTCTATTCTATTCTATTCCAATCCATTCCAATCCATTCCAATCCATTCCATTCCATTCCATTCCATATATTTTATTCTATTCTATTCTATTCTATTCCATTCCATTCCATATTTTCTATTCTATTCTATGCCATTCCATTCCATATTTTCTATTCTATTCTATTCTATTCTATTCTATTCTATTCTATTCTATTCTATTCTTCCATTCCATTCCATTCCATATTTTCTATTCTATTCTATTCCATTCCATTCCAATCCAATCCATATATGCTATTCTATTCTACTCTACTCCACTCCACTCCACTCCATTCCATATTTTCTATTCTATTCTATTCTATTCTATTCTATTCTATTCTATTCTATTCTATTCTATTCCATTCTATCCCATTCTATTCTTCCATTCCATTCCATTCCATATTTTCTATTCTATTCTATTCCATTCCATTCCAATCCAATCCATATATGCTATTCTATTCTACTCTACTCCACTCCACTCCATTCCATATTTTCTATTCCATTCCATATATTCTATTCTATTCTATTCTATTCTATTCTATTCTATTCTATTCTATTCTATTCTTATTCTTATTCTTATTCTTATTCTACTCTACTCTACTCTACTCTACTCTACTCTACCCTACCCTACCCTACCCTACCCTACCCTACCCTACCCTACCCTACCCTACCCTACCCTATTCTATTCTATTCTATTCTATTCTATTCTATTCTATTCTATTCTATTCTATTCTATTCTATTCTAATGTATGGTGAAGTTGTGTGAATGCGTAGCACTGGAATGTTTCTCATTCACCTCAGGTGGAAGACAAGATTTGGATCAAGGAGGCTATCTATCTATCTATCCATCTATCTATCTGTCTTTCTCTTTCTCTCTATCTCTCTATCAACGCTCTATCATTGCTCTATCTATCTATCTATCTATCTATCTATCTATCTGTCTGTCTATCTATCTATCTATCTATCTATCTATCTATCTATCTATCTATCTATCATCTATCATTTATCTATCTATCATCTATCTATCTATCTATCTATCATCTATCTATCTATCTATCTATCTATCTATCTATCCATCCATCCATCCATCCATCCCAGATAGGTGTCTGTCTACTCTTTATCTATCTGTCTATCTATCTTTCCATTCTCCATTCTATCACCTCTCTCCGTCTCTCCCTCTCACCCTTCCACCCATCTATCTCCCCATCCCTCCCTCCCTCCCTCTTCCCTCTAATCCATCCATCCATCCATCCATTCATCTCAGATAGACATCTGTCTGTCTACTTGTCCATTTATCCCTTTATCCTCCATCCTATTTACCACTCCTTTCCCATCCATCCATCCATCCATCCATCCATCTCAGAGAGATATCTATCTGCATGTTTGTCTGCCTCCCTGTCCATCTACCCCTCCATCCTATCTATCCATCTATCCTTCCCATCCATCCATCCATCCATCCATCCATCCATCCACCCAGATTCATAGAGTTGTCAAGGGGCCTAGTCTCACTCCCAGCCCAAATCAGGAATCATCATATCATCTCAGACAAATGGTTGTCCAATCTTTTTTTCTGAAAACCTCCACCAATGAAACCCTCACCAACTGTTTTCAGTCTTAAAAGTTGCTGGAACCATTGGGTCGCGCAACATTAAAAACACATTTTATTGCTATTTACTAGCTGCAAAACATGACATGTTGAACATCACTGCCCCTGAGCCCAACTGTAAGGAAGGGGGTCTGGGAAGCCTCTGAGGTTGACAGTTGGTGGTGGGATTCAATTTTTTTTTAACTACCGGTTCTGTGGGCGTGGCTTGGTGGGCGTGATGTGGCTTGGTGGGCGTGGCTTGGTGGGTGTGGCAGGGGAAGGATACTGTAAAATCTCCATTCCCTCCCCACTCCTGGGGGAAGGTTATTGCAAAATCTCATTCCCTCCTCACCCCACTAACCTGCTTTCCAGCTCCATTCTCCTGTGCAGGGCAATCAAAGGAGACCCAGCCAATCAGCTGGACTCAATGGGAGGCAGAGAAGAGATGGGGCTGGTGGGGCCAGTCAGAGGTGGATTGGGATTTGCCAGTTCTCCAAACTACTCAAAATGTCCACTACCGGTTCTCCAGAACTGGTCAGAACCTGCTGAATACCCACCTCTGCAACTGTCCCCTCCTGAAATAATAAAGCCTGGATGACTTAAAGTTCCTGGCAGAATTGCCTGAGTGGATCACGTTTTACCGAGAAGTATTAAACCATAATAAAGCTTTCTCATTTTATACTGAGGTTTAGGGGGTGGCTGTTATTTTTTTTTAATGGACTGCTTTCAAAATCTATAAGCCTAGAAGCAGGGTGTGATGCTACCAGTAATGTGCTTTCTGTTCTCTTCTATTATTTATGCTTTTATTGAGTGTTTTTTTTTATTATTATTGTTATTCTGAACTTCATAGCACTACACAACGTTCAGCGGTAAGAGAAGGGAAGAAAAACAGGGAGTGGATCAAAGATACTTGGATGGCAATTGCTGTAATTTAACTCCGGCTTTTTCATAATTCATCTTCTGGTGATGCTGCTTCTCTCCATGGTGGAGCTCATCAGGTCTCCTTTAAGTAAAGATACTCTTTCCTCACAATAACACCCATCAAAACTTCACGGCAGTTTTGAGACTGCAAGTACCTCCCACCAGAGTGGGGTAAAACGTTGCCCTCTCCAATGAATAAGTAGATGGAGATTGGAATTGGTGTGTGTGTGTGTGTGTATCTACCATTTCTCTCTCTCTCTCTCTCTCTCTCTCTCTCTCTCTCTCTCTCTCTCTCTCTCTCTCTCTATCTCTGTTTAGCCATCTATCTCTATCTCTATTTATATCTATCTATCTATCTATCTATCTATCTATCTATCTATCTATCTATCTATCTATCTATCTATCTATCTATCTATCTATCTATCTATCTATCTATCTATCTATCTATCTATCTATCTATCTATCTATCTATCTATCTATCTATCTATCTATCTATCTATCTATCTATCTATCTTCAAATGTTGACAACTTTCTTGGAGAGAGAGAGATTTACTTCCTGAAGCCAATGGAATAAAACCAGAAGGTTGGCCTTTTGTGGTTCGTTACTGATTCATTTAAGAGACTTTACATGGCTGCCCACTCACTTTCAGTGACCAGATCTGGTGTGGGGGTGGGGGGGCTTACAACCCACCTCTCTCAGGTTTTCTTACAGGCTTCATCGTTAGGATCAACTGATGTGGGATTGGGTTCTCCAGCTGGTGTCCTTCCTCTGTGGGCTCCATATGTTCCCCGCCCCCAGCTGAATGCTAACATTTAAGCCAATTATTTTAATTATCCAAGAAAAGTGGGGTGCTGGCATTCGGAAAGCATCCTCTCTCATTTCAAGAATGCCTCTGGCTCCAGTACAGGCATTCTCAGATGATGAAGTGGGTTGCTGCTTTGTTTAACAGATGCCCAACTCCCAGAAACAGAGTTGGGAGGGACCTTGGGAGTCTACTAGTCCAAGCTTCTGCTTAAGCAGGAGGCCCTGTGCCATTGTAGACAAATGTTTCTCCAATCTCTTCTTAAAAAACCTTCAGTGATGGAGCGTCAGCAACTCTGGGAGGCAAGCCGTTCTAGTGATGAATCATTCTCACGATCAGGAAATTTCTTCCGATATGCGGGTTGGATCTCCCTTGGAGGAGCTTCCATCCATGGCTTCCATCCAAGTGTTTTGGAGAATAAGTCAATCCTCTCTTCTCTGTGATAGCACCTCAAATGCTGGAAGGCAGCTATGAGGTCACCCCTAAGCCTTCTCTTCGTTAGGCGGAACATACATAGTTCCTTTAGTATTCAACAATATTATATTTAGGCTTCCAACCAGAGGTGCGCTTCAAAAATTGTAGCAGCCAGTTCTCTCCTAGTTTTGCTGAGTGGGCGTGGCCTAGTTGGCCTCCTGCACCACGGCGGAGGGGGGGGTTGCCCTCCCCGGGCTCCGGAGGCTTTCCTTGAGCCTCCGGGATGGTGAAAATGGCCTCCCCAGGGTCCGGAGGCCCTCTGTAGGCTGGAAACGGGCCTGTTTCCAGCCTTCCCAAACTTCAGGGAGGCCCATTTTTCACCCTCCCCGAGCCTCCACGTGGTCCCTGCACTTACCTGCATCCAAAACTGGCCACGTGGGGACTCCTGGGAGGGGTGGGGTGGTTTGGGAGGGGCCAGCCAGGAGTGGGATTTGGGGGTTCTCCAAACTGCACAGGATCTTAGCTTAGGGGCTCTCCTGAACCCCTGCGAACCCCCAGCATCCGACACCTGCTTCCAACCTCTTACCATCTTTCTTGCTCTTCTTTGCACTCTTTCTAGGACCTCATAGAACAATTGAAACAACAAGTAGACGGAGGAAGAAGATATCCAGTTTTCTTTTAGCATTCAGTTTTATCTCCCTGCGCGTGCTAGGAAGTATTTTTTAAAGCCAATACATATGAATATGAAATCCCAGTGAACATAAACTCCTTTCTCCTCAAAACTTCTATCTCGATGCTGTCAGGTTTTGGGGCAGCTGTTTTGTGAAAAAAGCATACAGTTGCAATTGCTGCCCTCTAGAGTTAAGACTGAGTTTGATGAGACTGTAAATTGTAGACATACTAACACTAAGTTCATCTAGTGTTTTACATCTCAGATGGACGTTGTTGAGGACATTTAATTGGTTTTGAACAATTTCAGAAAGATGTGAGTGGCAGGGGGGGAAATAGCCATGAATCGTAGCCCAAAACCCAGGAGTGGGATTCAACCTGGTCCGACTGGTTCTAGAGAACCAGTTGTCTGAGGGGGCATTTTTCACCCTCCCTGTGTCTTCGCACTTACGTAGCATCCAAAGTGGACACTCCTGGGAGGGGCAGGGCAGTGTGGGCGGGGCCAGTCAGGGGTGGGATTTGCAGGTTTGCTGAACTGTTTGCAGAATCTTAGCTAGAGGATTGCCCGAACCTATGCGAACCCGTAATAGCCTACCCCTGGTCGTAAGTCAAGGACTACTTGTATCATGTGAATCTCTCTCCTTAAAAGCAATGCCCCTTTTACCAAGCCACTTCATTCTTCCAAGCATCTAAAGAATTCCTCCTTTCAAAGAAAGTTATTGGTACATTCTTTTCATCCGGGAATCCTAGAATAAGTTCACCAGAGGAGGTTTTGATGAATCGACTGAGTAACTACTCCAAACATTCTCCGACCCATTTTTTAAAAATATATATAATTGTTTTACAGCCATGAGTTGTCCAGAAGGCCAACTTTACCAACAGTGTGGAAGTCCCTGCAACCAGACCTGCCGATCTCTTGCCCAGCCTGACACAGATTGCCGTGAATTTTGTACTGAGGGTTGCTTTTGTCCCTTTGGGATGTACCTCGATCAGCAGGGGGATTGTGTGCCCAGATCCCAGTGCTCTTGCTACTACGATGGGGAGATCTTCCAGCCAGACGATGTCTTCTCGGATCACCACACCATGTGGTAAGTGTTGGAACCTGGGTCTCATCTCACATATGAATTCACATGGAGAAGTATCAAATCTTAATCCCCTTCGTCAGTGGTGGGCTTCAAAAATTTTAGCCAAGGGTTCTCTGCCGGGTTGCTGGGTGGGTGTGTCAGCCTCCTGCATCATGGTGTGTGGGAGGGGGCGTTTTTGCCCTCCCTGGACTCTGGAGGCTTTCCTTGAGTCTCCAGGAGAGTGAAAATGACCTACTGTAGGGGGCGTGCATAAGCGCACCAACGTGCCTACCGTCCCTGTCCTATTGTTTCTCTTATTCTTCTTTTATTTTTCTTATATGTACCCATTTCATGTATTCACAACTATGTATACACTTATACTTATTATCTTGTAAACAATTGGCAAATCAAATAAATAAATAAATAAATAAAAAATAAATACCTCCCTGGGCTCCGGAGGCCCTCTGCAAGTCGGAAATGGGCCCATTCCCAACCTTCCAGAACTTGCGGGTGGCCCATTTGTTGCCCTTCCTGAGCCTTTGCACATGCCCTGCACTTACCTGCATCCAAAATGGGCCCTGTGGGGACTTCTGGGAGGCAGGGGTGGGATTCTACCAGTTCGGACCGGTACAGTAGAACCGGTTGTTATCATTCTGCACAGTTTGGAGAACTGGCAAATCGCGCCCCTGGCTGGCCCCGCCCCCTCTCTGCCTGCCCCTCCTCTCCCTGCTCAGTCAGTCCTTATTGCGCATGCGTGACATCGCGTGCATGCGCAACCTTGCTGACTGCGTTCTCCCCCGCCCCCACACAGCCTAGTCACTCCTTACAGTATTTGCATCTTGCCCTTGGTGGGAGGGGCGGGGTGGATGGGGTCGGCCAGGAGTGGGATTTGGGGGTTGTCCAAACTGCACAGAATCTTATCCAGGGGCTCTCCCGAACCCTTACGAACCCCCAACTGCCTACCCCTGCCTTTCATCCAATTTTGATTATATATATATTGATTCTCAAAATATATGATGAGTGGTTGCCGGAACTGGGTATGTCTAATCTAGCAAAGGGAAAGACTAGGAGTGACATGATAGCAGCCTTCCAATGTTTGAGGGGCCGTCGCAAAGAAGAGGGGGGTCAACCTATTCTCGAAAGCACCTAAAGGCAGGACAGGAAGCAATGGGTGGAAACTAATCAAGGAGAGAGGCAGAACGAAGGAGAAATTTCCTGACAGCGAGAACAATTAATCAGCGGGATGGCTTGCCTTCAGACATTGCGGCTGCTCCATCACTGGAGGTCTATGGAGATTCTCAGTCATCCAGCTCATGGTTGTCCCAAAGGTGCCCCAAACTCTTTTGCATTATTCAGGTGACCCGGAGTGCACAGATTAATCTCCAACCGGCCTCCACAACTCTCAGAGAGAGTGCTAATGACCAGATGGCTGCAAAGACTAGAAACCCTTCCACTCTCCACCATTCAGTCAGAACCGAAGAAGCTTCTTGGATGAGAAGCGAAATGTCTTCAAAGAAAACAACAAAGTCCAGCTGCTTTTTGAAAAAGCTCCACCATTGGAGGTTTTTCAAAAGAGATTGGGCAGCCATTTGTCCAGAATAGTACAGGTTCTCCGGTTTGAAAAGTGGACTAGAAGATTTCCAAGGTCCCTTCAAAGCCAAGAGCTTGTAGCCCAATAGCTATATTTTGACTCGCCTCTATTGAACCAATCTGTAGGTTCTAATCACCCTTAAGTGATTAGCAGTTCTACGAGAAGTAAAATCTCTTTCAGAGTCCTGCACAGTTTCCAAATACAAGGCCTTGATATTTTCCCTTAGTACGTTTAAGAAATGGAAGCTTGATTGCAGAATAAGCCATCTCCAGAACGGCCAAGAGTGAAAAGGGACCCAGTTCTGGAGCCTTCAACATGTTCGGTCCTCTTTGCAATTGTTCATAGCAGCCCTTCCAGGGGTGGGGCTGCTGGGGGTTCGCAGGGGTTTGGGAGAGCTGCTAGCTGAGATTCTGTGCGGTTTGGAGAACCCCCAAATCCCACTCTTGGATGGCCCCGTCCGCCACTCCCCTCCCCTCCCAGGAGTCCCCATGGGGCCCATTTTGAATGCAGGTAAGTGCAAGGCTCGGGGAGGGCAAAAAACGGGCCTCCTGGAAGTTCGAGAAGGCTGGAAATGGGCCCATTTCCAGATTCCAGAGAGCCTCCGGAGTCCGGGGAGGCCATTTTCCCCCTCTTGGAGGTTCAAGAAAAGCCTCTGGAGCCCGGGAAGAGCAAAAGCACCCCCCACCACCACCATGGTGCAGGAGGCTGACTAGGCCACGCCCACTATGGCCATGCCCAGCATGGCCACGCCCACCTAGCCACTGGGCAGAGAACCCTTGGCTAAAATTTTTGAAGCCCACCCCTGAGCCCTTCCTTCTTGCTGCATTGATTCATGCTGTTGGATGAAAACCAGCGGA
The DNA here is from genome assembly GCF_049901735.1 of Notechis scutatus. NCBI lineage: Eukaryota > Metazoa > Chordata > Lepidosauria > Squamata > Elapidae > Notechis > Notechis scutatus. The sequence continues at coordinate 25,163,484 of NC_142014.1, forward strand.
ATCCAAAAATGTCAGACAAAGAAGAATGAGGTGTTTCGTCATCCTCACATTAATTAATTGCAATTAGCTTTACATCACTCCCCAGGGAAGTGCAGGCAGTTCCCTCCAGCAATTCATTAAAGGTGCCTGTGGATAAAGTTCTCTCAAGCAAGTTTCCTAGACCCAATGTTGACATGGACCAACGGGGAAAATCGATATAAAGTCATTACTCAAAACTTACAAAATGTGCCAGATCAGATTATGTCACCGCCACTAATGAAGGAATGTCGTAGAGTGGTGCGGTGGCCTAGAGGTGGGGCTCCTGCCTCACAATCAGGAGGCTGTGAGTTCGATCCTAGGTAGAGGCAGATATTTCACTCTCTGGGCATACTGAGATTAGACTTGCTGGGGAAAAACAAAAACCGCATTGGCAATAGGAAGGGCATCTGGCCAGTAAATGCTCTGCTAGTTCCATTCAGTTGCCCAGACTCCACCCCACAGGGGATTATGGGGGTCAATAAATGATGATAATGATGACTAATGAATGAAAAGAAGGACTAGGGGTGACATATAGCACCATTTCATTTGAGCAGTTCCTACAAGGATGAGGTGGGGTCAACCTATTTTCCAAAGCACCAAAAGGCAAGATCAGAAATGATGGATGGAAACTAATCAAGGAGAGAAGCCACCTGAAACTAAGGAGAAACTTCCGAACAGTGAGAGCAATCAACCCGTGGAATGGCTTGCCCTCAGAAGTTGTGATGTGCTCCATCACTGGAGGCTTTTAAGAAGAGACAGGACAACCATTTGACTCGAATTGTATAGGATCTCCTGCTCTAGCAGGGGTTTGGACTCTTCCAACTCTGTTATTCTATATTCTGTGTTCACTAGAAGAGAATATTTTTATCTCAGGCTTGAAGTGTGGTTTGCTGCTCTCTGAGCGTGGTTGTTTTCTTGCAGACGTTTCGTTACCAAACTAAGTAACATCATCAGTTTCTAGAAGGGAGCAGGGCTTGCTCTCTGTTTATATGCTAGTGGCTTGCCCTGTCCAGGTTGGTGGGGAGTGTTCTTGGTGGTTCCTCCATTAGACTGTTGTCTTACTACTCGGAAAATGTTCTGCTGTCCCATGCCAGCATTTTCCCAGCATTTCTGCAAAATATGTTTTGGCCTCTAGAACTGGCAGCTTGCACGCTTGAGAGCTGGAGGTCACTGACCCCAGAGGTCAACCAGGAAAGCCCATGGTGGTTAAGGAAGGCAGGGCCATTATTTTAAAAAGCCTTCTGCTTCTTTCTCTTTCCAGCTATTGTGAAAATGGCATCATGCACTGCAGCTCGCAAAGACTTCCAGGAAGTTTCATTCCAGATGTTCTCTTCCAAACTCATCGCTCCGCCAGAGGTAAATTTGCTTTTTGATATGTGCCATCTATTTTTTTGTTTCTCTCTCTGTCCTTCTGCGGCCAGCAAGGCTTTCCTGAAAGCCTTTGCAGCCAATAACAGAACTCTGGATCGATCCGGAACTTTCTTATCAGCTACAGAGGCTTTCAGAAAAGCCTTGCCAGCCAGCAAGGCAGGTGTCGAGGTGTGTGAGGCCTGGCTACAATTGTCCAAAGGTAAGTAGTAGGGCAGTTTCACCCCCACATCCCTACCCTAGCTTAGTTTTTACCTGTGCACTTTGGAGTGGGCGGGATCTTAATTAGGGCTTATTTTGGGGGTAGGGCTTATATTGGGTGCACGTGTAAAAATCAAGCTAGGACTTACTTTCAGGGTAGGTTGTATTAACAAGGAAACAGGGTATCAGCAGTGCAATTGCGTATTTGCCACTGCAGTCATCTTGCTGTAACATTGTTGGACCCTTCTATACCTTTGCAAGAATTTCTCTTGGACTGACCGTGCCTTTCTTTCTTTCCTTAAAGCAAAGCGGAGTGTCTCCTGCAAGCATCCGATGACCATGTTTGTCTGTCCGGCAAATGACCCAAGAGTGAAAGGAGTGGAATGTATGAAGAGCTGTCAGAATTATGATCTGGGCTGCGTCAGTCATGGATGCATCTCGGGTTGCCTTTGCCCGACTGGATGGGTAAGAAAGTTGAGGTTCTTCAAGAAAACGTGTGGAAGAACCATCAAGGCAACCTGCTTATTCTTCTAGCCTTTATATGTCCCTCCTATCCAGCAGGGATCTGAGGGCAGGGGAAGGGATTCAGCTGGTTCAGGACGGTTCGGGCGAACCGGGTGTTAAATTTACATCCGGTTCGCCGAACTGGTCGTTGAATACAAGGGGTGCAATGGCTCAGTGGTTAAAGACGCTCCGCTTCACCCAGAAAACTGACAGCCAGGATTCGAGACCTGAGTTTTTACAATGGGTGAGCTCCCATTCTTGCCTCAGCTCCTGCCCGTCTAACAGTTTGAAAGCACGCGAATGTGAGTAGATTAATAGGTACCACTTTGTGGGGAAGGTAACAACGTTCCCTGTGCCTTGGCGTATGGTCATGCTGGCCACATGATAATGAAAAATGTCTTTGGACAACACTGGCTAAGAAACGGAGATGAGCAACACCCCCTAGAGTCCAATACGACTGGATAGGAGAAATATTTACCTTTATTATGTGAATACAGCTGAGGAGTAACCCCAGTCCTCTCAAAGATCCTGTGCTTTGTCTGAATGTACCTCTATAGGGTTAAAGAAGTCAAGATGGCAATTGCAGCTACACGACTGAATGCTTTCATCATTTGGGGTTTGCAAAATTATATGATGGGATCTAAAAGTAGGAGTAGAATTTTACTGCCACTAGAGGGCAATATTATTCAGCTTTTTTTACTCTGTTCTACTTCCAGAGTTTGCTAAGGACTTCTCTGTTTTAAAACTTAGGAGCAATTAGGAATTATTGCAGCTTTTGGTACCCCTGTGTGTCAAAAACAAAGGGAATTTTTTTTTTTAGAGAAGGCTCAGAATATCCAGAGTGTTAGAAGGGAATTAAAATCTTATTAGTTGCTTCAGGCTGCAAGTCACAGTTCATATTTTTTTAACCAGTTCTCATTTATATAGAGTTGTTGATCCAGAGTTTTGAATTGGACTTGGTCAAAAAATAATTGGTCAATTGAGCTGTCAAATAATCCTCCAACCATGACCAGATGCTCTTACAGTGTTCAATGTTACTAAAAACAAATCATCGGTAGATTCAATGTTTTTCTAATTAACGGAACAGTTACTGGAAAAAAATGGAACCACTTCTTTAAAAGAAACCTAATTATGAAATTAAGGTCAAGGGGATTGAGCATGACATCATACAGATGTGGTGGCTTTTTTCAACATATTTTGACTAGTCTATGACCCTGGCAGTTTTGATAGTCTTCCAACCAGGTACAACCATGCTTATACTTATACCTGTTATCTAATACTTGCTTGACAAATAAAATAAATAAATAAATAAAAATAAATAAATAAATTGAGACTAGCATAACTTAGCTTCCAAGATCAGCTAAATGCTGCCACCTAGCAAAGTCATTGTGGAATGGTGTGATTTTAAGACTTGGAAAAGGTTGGAAGAAGGAGAGCCGGTTTACTGTGGTTAAGTCACTAGCCTAGAAACTGGGAGACTGGGAGTTCTAGTCCAACTTTAGGCATTGTTGGAAGAAATATCCATCTGGTTCAGTTCCAATCTGGGAGAAAGACACTGGAAACATGGAGGCTGATTGTAAAAATGGCTTAATGATGAAGTAGAACCATCAAGCACATGGTTCTGGGCAGCTGACCACATGGAGTTAAGAGTGGGTGGCTTTTATACCTTCTCTTGGGCTTTGCACTTGAACTTTCTGTTCCTGTGCAAGAACATGTATTCTATTGGCTGTTGTAGGGGTTATGTAGGGGTCATAGCTGGCTCTATAGGTTGTCTGAACTCCCAAGTTTGGTTGAAGTTTGGACTGCTGGGGATGGTGCAACTGATATGATGCAATGAAGGGGCTTTGGGCAATTCTTATTATGGCTGAGGGCTAATCCTACCTTTGTTGGATCTTGGGTGAGGGTATTTGTTTATGAATAGAGCTATCTATCTCTTTATCTCTTAAGTGCTGACATAGGCTATTAAGGAAGGTGAGGGCTGCTTTCCAAGAGTATGTTTCTCCATTTCTCACCCAGGGAAATATAATATTCTGCCTTCTTAATATTTCTCAAAATATTTCATTCTTCCAGGAGAGGGCTGGGTGCTAACTTTCTACAGCATGAAACTAGCTGAGTGACCTTGGGCCAGTCCTTTTCTCTTAACCTAGGAAGAAGGCAATGGCGTATCACTTCTGGGAAAAAAATAACTTTAGTTAAGATAAACAATACATTCTTCATTTATTTTTTTGGGAGAACCACTAAGATCATGACACATTTAATTTAAAAAGACTATGTTTTATATTTGCTTTATTCCAGTTTTAACAGTAATTTTGAAAGACATTTGTATGAAATTACAGATTGTTTTCCACACTTGGTGTCCATCCATAATCTGGCCTCCTTAATTTCAGCTCTAGCTATTGATGGTTGTCTATTAATATTTATGATTTATTATTCCATCGAGCTGGCCAATTGCAATTCGTTCAGCAGACGAATGGTTTAAATGTAATTCATTATTGAAACATGCTATTTTGGATTAATTTAATTTCTTAATTTCATTTCATTTTTACAAATGTGAATTCAGTAAACTGCACACACTTAATTTAAGAAATTAAGCCAATGGTGGCTTTAGTGCACATGCCAGCATAGCCATGTCGTTAAGGGGAGCTTTGATGAATAGCTGAGGAGGGAAACGGTTGTCCTCAACTCTTCATATTAGAATGACACAATAATAACTTTTTAAAAAGAATATAAGTCACCAGGCTGAGTTGCTTAGCTTTGTGAGACATCTACCCAACCCATCAGGGCAAGGATGCAGGGAATATCTATGGAGATCCTCAGTCATCCAGGTCATGGTTGTCCCAAAGTTCCTTTTTTCAGGAGGAAACTGGACTTCCTTGCCTTTTCTTTTGAAGACGTTTTGCTTCTCGTCCAAGAAGCTTCTTCAGAACCGAAGAAACTTCTTGGATGAGGAGTGAAAGGTCTTCAAAGAAAAACCAGAAAGTTCAGTTGCCTCTTGAAAAGCACCTTTGGGATGCAGGGAATGTTATGGTCTCCTCACCTAAGAAGATCCATTTAGTGCCATGATGGCGAACCTATGGCACGCATGCCACAGGTAGCACGCAGAGCTGTTTGTATGGGCACGTGAGCCCTGGCCAAACTTACCTTCATTGCACATGCGCGCGCCTCCCAGCTGATTTTTGGCCTGTTCGAGGGAAGCCTCGGGAGGCCGGGAGGGAGGCCGAAAAACGGGCTTTCCGGAAATACCGGAAGTGCTGAAATGGGCCTGTTTTCAGCCTCCCGAGGCTCCAGAGGTTTCCCTTGAGCCTCGGGAGGTGAAAACAGCTTCCCCCAGGCTCCAGAGGCCCTCTGGAGGCTGAAAACAGGCGCTTCTGGTATTTCCAGAAGGCCCGTTTTTCGGCCTCCCGAGGCTGCAGAAGTTTCCCTTGAGCCTCGGGAGGTGAAAACAGCCTCAAACAGGCTGAAAATCAGCTGGGAGGTGCATGAATGCACAGTGCAGGTAAGGGGGTGGGACGGGGGTGTTGCGTGTGCATGTGCATGCTCGGGGGGGCAGGGCACATTGCACTGTGGGTGCCGGCATGCTTTCGGCCCACCACAACAAACAGGTTCGCCATCACTGATCTGGTGGGACCAAGAAGAAGGGCCTTGTCTGTGGTGGGTCCCTCCCTATGGAACGTCATTTCATTGTAGATAAGAGTGGGTCCCATCTTAATGCTCTTTCAGAAGGCTTTGAAAATATGGTTTTGTCAGTGGTCCTGACGGTGGATCACAGGGTGACGTGGAGGCCATTAAGTGGTTTGTTTAATTGTTGTCTCCAGAAGAGTGGGACTTTATTTCTACAATAGCAATAACACTTAGATTTATATATCACTTCATAATGCTTTAGAGCCCTCTCTAAAAACTCTTCCAAACTGTTTGTCTTCCAAACTGAAAGCAGTCAGGTTAAAAAATGCTTAGAACAAGAATCACTTGTGATCTCAGTTTACTGCTAGATGATGCTTGTTCCCATGAGTTTTTGTGCGGCCATATAAATATAAATTTATATGGCTGTGGTGGCTCAGTGGCTAAGACGCTGAGCTTGTTGATCCGAAAATGGTTGGCAGTTTGAATCCCTAGTGCCGCGTAATGGAGTGAGCTCCCGTTACTTGTCCCAGATTCTGCCAACCTAGCAGTTCGAAAGCATGTAAAAATGCAAGTAGAAAAATAGGGATCCCTTTGGTGGGAAGGTAACAGAGTTCCGTGCACCTTCGGCATTTAGTCAAGCCGGCCACATGACCATAGAGACGTCTTTGGACAGCGCTGGCTCTTCGACTTTGTAATGGAGGTGAGCACCGCCCCCTAGAGCTGGAAACGTCTAGCATGTGTGTGTGAGGGGAACCTTTACCTTTATCTTATAAGTTTTATTGGCTATAAAAGTTAAATATCCATCTATTTCCGTTCTAGGTGCGACATAGAAATAAATGCATGGTCCCTGAGAATTGTCCCTGTTTTCACAACGGACAGGAATATGCTCCAGGACAAACAGTGACAAAAGATTGCAACACATGGTAAGAAACTAATCTCTTTGACGTTGATCTCCCATTTGGATCTTTTTAAAAAAAGCACCATCATTTTGAGGCACGGCCAATAAATGTTCATCTTTTTTTCAGGAGACATAGGCAACAAATGTAAAGAAATAGACAGGCAACATAGGCTATTTATAACAAGCATTGATAAACATTGTGTTATCCTCCATCATCCTTAGAAAAAGGGAACGAAAGTTACACTTGTTCAGCAGAGAATCAACCTGCCTTGTTTTTCATTAGTTCTCCTTCAGTTTGAGTAAAGAGAAGTGCACTCTGTGGACTTGTCCTGACTCCTGTGTTTTTTTTAAGCAGAGTGACTCTTACAATGCTGTAGTAGTAGCAAGAGCAATAGCATTAGACTTAAGTAATTCCTGATACCTCTTTTCAGCACTCTCTGGGTGGTTTACAATAGAGAATATTTGCATCTTGCCCCCAACAATCTGGGTCCTCATTTTACTGACCTCGGAAGGATGGAAGGCTGAATCAACCTTGAGTCCTGTCAGGATCGAAATCCAGGCTGTGGGCAGAGTTTGCCTGCAATACTGCATTTTCACCACTGCGCCACCAGGGAGAGCCCTGGACAGTGGGTAGCTGTTTTGTCTGACTCTCCTTAACTCCCTGCCTACAAAATGCAGGGAATAGAAATAGAAATAGAGATAGGGATAGGGATAGGGATAGGGATAGGAATAGAGTATAGTATAGTATAGTATAGTAGAGTAGAGTAGAGTAGAGTAGAGTAGAGTAGAGTAGAGTAGAGTAGAGTAGAGTAGAGTAGAGTAGAGAGTTCTTTATTGGCCGTGTGATTGGACACACAAGGAATTTGTCTTCAGTGCATAAGCTCTCAGTGTACATAAAAGCTATAAATGATAAATTGCCTTTACAGTGTCATGAGGAAGGGAGTAGAGGACTTTTTGCCTCCAAAGCTCCATGAGATATTGTAGAGAAGATCCACAAGTCTTTTGGGATGGATGTAGAGGTTCTGAATCTGGAGAAATCCAAGGAAGGACAACTTCCTGTCTTTTCTCAGAATGGCAATAGCTCTAGCCCTTAGACTTATATACCACTTCATAGAGTCCTTTCCAGCTCTCTCTAAGCAGTTTACAGAGTCAGCCTATTTCTCTCAACAATTTTGGGTCCTCATTTTATTGACGTCCGAAGGAGGGAAGGCTGAGTCAACCCTGAGCCTGTTTAGGATTGAACTCCAGGCTGTGAGCAGAGTTTGCCTGCAATACTGCATTGTAACCACTGCACCACCACAGCTCTAAATTAAAATAAAACCCTGCTAGAGATTTGGGGGAAATGCTGTCAGAAAAGTGAATGAGGTGGGCAAGGAACATCTTTTTTAAAATATTTTTTGTCTTTTATAAAACATCTCATTAGGTGAACAATGTGTTTCCAGATTTTACATTTCCATACAAACGTGACCATAATTACATACCAACTTTTATATCCAAATTAAAATCATATTATTACTTATTACCTTTTTCTTTAAATATAATCTCATACATTATTTAACAATATTATCCATATTCTTATTCAATTTCTATAATAATTATACGCATATTCTTACATCTATCACATTTGCAATTTTTTCTACATGCAATTATTCCATTCAAAGGTTTTTCCCCTTTTATTACCAATTTGCATATATATATGGGACACTGACTGCTTCCAGAAGTTCATTTCTCTGGTGCTTTTTGGAATGGCCAAGTCACAGCAAAACTAGAGGTGAGCCTTGGGGACAAATTTGACCTCTGAAGCTGAAAAAATGGGGTCCATTGAGTAAGGATTAAATACATGCCACCCAGACCAGAAGTTACGAAGTTTCAGGTCATTGCATTTTCTCCAAAGCAGAGGCATCACTTTCATTCAAAACATCTGTGATGATCCAGAGCGTGGCACAAAAGCAACAAAGTCACAAAAGTAGGTATAAAGTCCCTTTAATTCCTCCAACTTCGCTCCCAATGTCCAGTTATCATCAGCTGGAGAGAAAACTCTCCCAAGAACAATTTTTAAAGGGAAGAAATTCAGTCCGAACCCAAAGTACATATAAATTATAAATAAAAACCAACACAAACCACGCTGCAGCAATTAACAAGAGAGGGCAGGATAAGGAATTGCAGACTTCAAAAAATAATGAAACATACACAGTTGGGAGGATGCCAGAACCCAGATAAGACTTGACAAACAAAAATAATTCACGCTTTGCTCCCAGCAAGGTGCTGTGCGCAAACACCCTTTTTAAATCCTGTTTTCCCAGCTGCAGCTAATGAAGGGAATCAGGGCCCTTTTCTTCCCCATAACTCATGTTGCTCCCTTCTCCATTCCCCCCTGCATGCCCTAGGATGAAGTAGAGGTGGCCCTGGATCTTCCTCTGAATGCCCAGCCGGACTGTGCCTTTCTCCAGTTTCTTCCACAGCCACCAGAGCCACACTCCCACTCCCTGTCAGCTGCTCAACCTCCCCCTCAGAATCAGATTCCAACAGGGGCATGACACATCAAAATACAAAACAGAGTTTTGGTGAGCTCCAAAACAGTAACAGCTTCTGGTCTTTTGCAGCACCTGCCGTGCTCGAAAATGGGAATGTACGAAAAATGTCTGCGATGGAAAATGTTCGGTGATCGGAGCCGCTCATTACTTGACCTTCGATGGACTGAAATACATGTTTCCTGGGAGTTGTCAATATGTGCTTGTTCAGGTAAGACTTGGGATGTGATGCTCTAAGGCAGGGCTGTCAAAGTCAAGTCCTGTGGGCCGAATCCAGCCTGTGGGGTGCTTAGATCTGGAAACAGCAAAGGACCAGCCCGCGGTGCCTCTACCAGTGAAAACAGAGTTTGGGGGGGGGGCTTTGTTTTCACTGGGAGAGGTCTGCAGGAGGCCATTGTGTCTGAAAACGGGGCCTGGGCTCTGTTTTCACTGGCAGAGGGCTCACAAAACAAACTAAAAACAAAACAAAAGGAGAAATGTTTCCCCTTTTGCATTTGAACATGCAAGAAGGGGCAGGAATGGAGAAAAGGAAAGAGGAAAGACAAAGAAAAAGAAGGGAAGATGGGAAGAGAGCAAGGGAGGAAAAAGAAGGGAAGAGGGGAAGGAAGAAGAAAGGAGAAGGAAGGAAGAAAAAAGAAGGAAGGAAGGAAGGAAGGAAGGAAGGAAGGAAGGAAGGAAGGAAGGAAGGAAGGAAGGAAGGAAGGAAGGAAGGAAGGAAGGAAGGAAGGAAGGAGATTATAATGAGAGTGAGGGAGGGTCTGAGGGAAATCCTGCCTTAGAACTTGGCCACCACAGGTGTCCACAACACGAGTGACGTTGAGCTGGCCATGCCCCTCCCCCACGGTCAAACACAATCCTGATGTGTCCCTCAATGAAATTGAGTTTGACACCCTTGCTCTAAGGGGAAATGCAGAGGTGGCTTGGGATCATACCGAGAGTAAAATTACACCAAGAAGAATGCAAATATTGCTTTTCTTGAAGTGCTTTAGTAGTGTTGTCAGAGGTAATGGACATCACTGCAGGTTTCACATCTGGTTACATGGCTGGGGATCTTCAGTGAAGCTCAGATCTTCGTGCTGTTCACTGTCAGCCACTGAGAAGAGGGAGGGAAGCAGATTCATGAAAATCAACGTTTGACTCCCAAGGGTTTCTCCGAGAAACCCCAAGGGTTAGATTTTGGTTTTGAGGCTGCCCATTCTCCAAAACTCTGAAGGGCTTACAAAGGTTAAAACCACCCAAGTACAAATAATATAACACACAACAGGGACAAATCATAGAATCGGGCTGGAAGGGACCTTGGAGATCTTCTAGTCTAACCCCATGCTCAAGGTAAGAGTCCTCATGCCATCTTGGACAAATGGTTGTGCAAACTCTTCCTAAAAACCTCCAGTGTTGGAGCATCCACAACTTCTGGAGCCAAGTTGTTCCACTGCTTAATTGTTCTCACTGTCAGGAAATTTCTGGGGCTTCCTGGAGGTTTTTAAGAAGAGATTGGACAGCCATTTGTCTGAATTGGTACAGGGTCTCTTTTTTGAGCTGGGGGTTGGACTAGAACAGGGGTCCCCAACCACCGGTCCGCAGACCGGTACCGGTCCGTGGAACAAGTCCTACCGGGCCGCTGAGTTTGCTAAGCCGCCATCTTTTGATGAAAAGTGCTTCCGGTGAGCTTTTCCGGTAGAAAGCTCACCGGAAGCACTTTTTCATCAAAAAAGATGGAGCACTGCTAGCGCTCCGGTGAGCTTTTCGGGTAGAAAGCTCACCGGAAGCACTTTTCATCAAAAAGATGGCGGCGCCAGCGCTTCCGGTGAGCTTTTCTGGTAGAAAGCTCACCGAAGCACTTTTCATCAAAAAGATGGCGGCGCCAGCGCTCGGTGAGCTTTTCCGGTAGAAAGCCATTTCTATCCGGAAAAGCTCACGAAGGAGCCGCCATCTTTTTGATGAAAAAGTGCTTCCGTGAGGTCACCGGAAGCACTTTTTATCAAAAAAGATGGCGGCGCCAGCTAATGCCTGTACCAGGCAGCACCATAAAAAGGTTGGGGATACCGGGCCGCGGCATAAGAAAGGTTGGGGATCACTTGACTAGAAGACCTCCAAGGTCCCTTCCAACTCTGTTATTCTGTTATCCTTTTAGACCAGCGGTTCCCAAACTTTTTCAGTCATGGAACCCCATGGACATTTCCTCCCCCCACAGAATTGTATGTATGTATGTATGTATGTATGTATGTATGTATGTATGTATGTATGTATTCAGACAGCCAGGCGGCCAGCCTGCCCTGATTTTTACTAGCTATTTTCAACCCACAACTTCTTTCATCTACCCCTATTGCCTGAGCATTTTGCATAACATAGTAAATTTGGAAATCACGAGAAAACGTTTGAAATAGAACCACAAACACCTTTATTTCGATGCAAGATGGCCGGCCTTGAGCGGTTTTATTTTAAAATACATTCTAAAGTTGATTGCTGAGATTTTCTTTTCGCGGAATCCCTATGATTCTGGGGTGGAAACCCTCTGGTTCCCCGGAACACAGTTTGGGAACCGTGCCTCGGACTTTCATGGCAACCTCCGGAGAGAGGAACGTTTTGAAGATGGAGTCCCGTAAGGCCTCTTTCCAAAGTCTGCTGTTGCTCCTTCTTTCTTTTCAAGGACTACTGTGAAGATGACGGGGCTGGGTCTTTTCGGATACTGGTGGCCAAGGAAGGGTGCGGCTTTACCGGGGAGACATGCACTCGTAGCATTACCGTTTTGTTTGATGGTGGAGAGATCGAGCTGCATGGTGAAGAAGTAAGTTCACTCACTCCTTCATTGTTTCCACAGGATCATGTACGGGGATGGGCTGCTACCAGTTCTCCCCCAATTTGGGCAAACCCGTAGCTAATTTTATGGCCGTTTTATGGCTGGTTTGGTGAACTAGCAAATCCTACCCCTGGCTGGCCCTGCCCACCCTGCCCCTCACCTCCCAGGAGTCTCTACACAGCCCATTTTGGATCCCAGGTAAGTACAGGGCCTGCGTGAAGTCTGGGGACAACAAAAAATGGGCCACCCGGAGGCTCTGGAAGGCTGGAAATGGGCCTGTTTCCAGCCTCCAGAGAGCCTCCAGAGCCCAGGGAGGCCGTTTTTGCCCTCCTGGAGGCTTGAGGAAAACCTCTGGAGCCCAGGGAGGGCAAAAAAGGGTCTCCTGAAAGTTACGGAAGGTCGAAAGTGGGCCTGTTTCCAGCCTCCAAAGGGCCTCCAGAGCCCAGATAGGCTATTTTCACCATCTTGAAGACCCAAGGAGAGCCTCTGGAGTCCAGGGAGGGTGAAAAATGGGCTTCCTGAAAGTTCCAGAAGGCCGAAAGTGGGACTGTTTCCAGCCTCCAAAGGGCCTCCAGAGCCCAGGTAGGCTATTTTCACCATCTTGAAGACTCAAGGAGAGCCTCCGGAGTTCAGGGAGGGTGAAAAATGGGCTTCCTGAAAGTTCCAGAAGGCTGAAAGTGGGACTGTTTCCAGCCTCCAAAGGGCCTTCGGAGCCCGGGGAGGCTATTTTCGCCATCTTGGAGACTCGAGGAAAGCCTCTGGAGCCCTGAGAGGGCAAAAATGCCCTCCCCACACCATGATGCAGTAGGCCGACTAGGCCATGCCCACCATGGCCACACCCACCCAGCAACCGGGCAGAGAACCGGTTGCTAAAATTTTTGAAGCCCACCCCTGATTCTTGTGTTGAAGAGGAGATTTTGAAGGCTTCCTTTGAGAGGGCTCCAAGAGGGAACTTCTATTGAAAACGGATCAAATCCTTGGAGCAAAATATTTCCCACTGTTGGGTCTTCACAAATTTTCTGCTCAGACCTGCTGAGGGATGAGAGCCGTGGCATTTGAAACACATGATTCAAAATGGCGCTTGTAAACAGATAGTCCTTGACATACGACCCCAATGGAGTCTAAAAGCTCCATTTCTAAGCAAGGACTTATTAAAGAGAATTTTGCCCCATTTTCGCGGGACTCTGCTGAGCAGATTCAAAGCTGAAGTGCAAAAGAAGAAGTCTACTTCAGGAGTAGTTAAAATAATGGCTCGGATGAGAAATAATGTACCAATAACAATAGCAAAGGAATACCATTCAAAAGATAACCAGTGGGAGTATAGGTGGTCCTCAACTTATGACCACAACTGAGCCCAAAATTTATGTTGCTAAGTGAGACCATTAAGTGTGACTAGTTAAGTGAGTTTTGCCCCCATTTTACGACTTTTTCTTGCCACCGTTGTTAAGCAAATTGCCGCATTCATTCAGTTAGTGACACGGTTGTTGAGTGAATCCAGCTTCCCCGTTGATATTCCTCGTCAGGAGATCACGTGACCCAAGACACTGCAACCGTCATAAAGATGAGTCAGTTGCCCAGTGTGATGACCCGGGGCATGGCACAAAAGCAAAAAAGTCACAAAAATAGGTAAAGTCCCTTTAATACCTCCAACTTGGCCCCCAATGTCCAGTTAACATTGGCTGGAGATCAAACTCTTCCAAAAACAGTCTGCAAAGGGAAGAAATGCAGTCCGAACCCAAAGTAAAGGTAATTAGAAATAAACAACAACAACACAAACCACACTGAAATAATTAACACGGCAGGCCAGGATAATAAATTGTAGACTTCCAAAAGATAATGAAGCGCAAACAGTTGGGAGGACGCCAAAACCCAGATAAGCCTCAACAAAGATAATGCACACTTTGCTTCCAGCAAGGTGCTGTGTGCAAACGCCTCACTTATATCCTGTTCTCCCAGCTGCAACTAATGAAAGGGATCAAGGCCCTTTTCTCTCCTGTAAGCCACATTGCTCCCTTCTCCGTTCCTCCCTGCGTGCCCTAGGATGAGGAGGGGTTGGCCCTGGGTCTTCCTCTGAAAGCCCAGTCAGACTGTGCCCTTCCCCCGTTTCTTCCACAGCCACCGGAGCCACACTCCCACTCCCTGTCAGCTCCCCAATCCCCTTCTGAGAATCAGACTCCAACAAGGGCATGACACCGAGCATCCGAATTTTGATCATGTGAAACTGGGGATTCTGCAGACTGCAATGTCAAATGTGGGAGTAACAATCACATGTCATGCTTCTCATGCCGTTGTAACTTCAAACAGTCACTAAGCAAGTGGTTGTGAGTCAAGGAATACCTGAACTTTTTCTTCACAATGGAATTAACATCAGCCGATGTTTCTTGCCCGTGGAATATTCTGTTTTTCATTAAAGTAGAAAGCAAACCCTTGGCAGGATTCCAGCAATTGCTCTAATTAAAAATCATGATTCTTGAGACAAACTTCAAAAAACTTCAAATGATTTATTAGAGGCAACATACTGGCACTGCCCTGTATGAAGCCAACTCTAGCATAAGTCATTTACAGTCCCCCATGACTCCGGTTCCCCCCTCCTCCCTGGGTATGTCATAAATCAGATTCTCCAATTGAGCACATTCATGGTCTGGGTGTCATCATTCACGTTCTCCAATTAAATATATTCGCGGGCAAAAGCTCTGGTATTTTAGTTACAATCTTTTAAACGTAAGAGCTGGAATGTACTTTTCCTTTCAAACTGCTGCACTGCTCTTCCAGATTTCCTTCCTCCTGTTTTTTTATGGCAACTACTAAAACAGGCATAGGAATATTATTATTTAGAAGCTGACATGGAATCCCGTTATTGAAAGTTCTTTATTTTATTTTCTCTCATGAAGGTTAATGTCCTCACACCTCCGAGAGAAGAAGGCAACGTGGAAATTTTGAAGTCTGGCCGCTACTATATTCTGATACTAGGACAAGGGAGAATCTCCCTGACTTGGGATCAAAACATGGGAGCTACTGTCACCTTGAAAGAAAACTACAAAGTAAGTTGCTTCTGATTTATTACTTAGTATTAGCTTGTAAGTTGATGAAGATTCTCAGTCAAGTTGTTCTGACCCACGCCCCTTTTCAAGAAATCAAACACAATCCAAAAGGAACAGAAACCTTGTAATGCTTTTACAAAATAATTAGCTTTGATAAGCACAAGTCTTGCCAAACTGTGCGAGACTTGCCAAAAGATAACAGACAAGAAATAATTTGCAATATAAGAATCTTCAAATACAAATTCAGGATACTGGAATGTCCACGAGTCTGGAGTTTCAAAACGTTTTTGCCTTCTGCAAAGTACGTTTGTTTCACAGCTGGCTTTTATCTTCTTGAAGGAGGGGCCATTACTTTGCAGCCTTACTCCTGAGTCACCCATGCTGTTGCAGCTGCTCTTTCCTACGAGCAATCCTGCGCGCATGCGCACTTAGCATAGGCTCCTTGGGAACCTCCTCATCACTGCTGCCATCCCCCACAATCTCTGAAGGCAGCAGTCTACTCCCTAATGGTCCTGGCCCCTCATCTGAGTCCTTGCTCTCCTCAGCTGTCCGCAACTGCTGCTGCCTAACCACAACACAAGTAGACAGAGTTGTCTGGAAGTGGAAGTTGTTATGGCAGTTGGGCTTGTTTTCTTTTTGCCATGAAAATGTTTTGCTACTTCTCCAAGTAGTGTCTTCAACCTGAGCAAGTTGGTTAGGGGGACCCTCAGACTGAAGAAGCTACTTGGAGAAGGAGAGAAACCATTTCAGAAAAAGAAAAAGAAAAGAAGTTCAGATGCCCATGACTTAGATTCCAGATTAGTAATCACTTGTTTACTTAGTTATGCACATTAGAACAAAACAGAACAGAACAACAGAGTTGGAAGGGATCTTGGAGGTCTTCTAGTCCAACCCCATGCTCAAGCAGGAAACCCTACACCACACTTCAGACAAATGGTTATCCAACATCTTTTAACAAACTTCCAGTGTTGGAGCATCCACAACTTCGGGAGGCAAGTTGTTCCACTGATTAATTGTTCTCACTGTCAGGAAATTTCTCCTTAATTCTAGGTTGCTTCTCTCCTTGATTAGTTTCCATCCATTGCTGCTTCTCCTGCCCTCAGGTGCTTTGGAGCAGGGGTCAGCAACCTTAAACACTCACAGAGCCACAAGGTCCTAACTGGAAGCCCCTGTTCAATTCTGGAGCTGACCGGAAGTCCGGTTTCCCCCACCATAGAGTCTCCTCCTAGAACGGCACCCTTTTTCCTCTACCTGTCCTAACCGAAAGCCCTATCAATTGTGGAGCCGACCAGAAGTCCAGTTCCCCCACCATAGAGTCTCCTCCTAGAACGGCACCCTTTTTCCTCTACCTGTCCTAACCGAAAGCCCTATCAATTGTGGAGCCGACCAGTAGTCCAGTTCCCCCACCATAGAGTCTCCTCCTAGAATGGCACCCTTTTCCCTCTACCTGTCCTAACCGAAAGCCCAATCAATTGTGGAGCCGACCAGAAGTCCAGTTCCCCCACCATAGAGTCTCCTCCTAGAATGGCACCCTTTTTCCTCTACCTGTCCTAACTATCAATTGTGAGCCGACCAAAGTCCAGTTCCCCACCATGAGTCTCCTCCTGTGGCAGCTGACCTGTCCTAACAAGCAACAAGGGAGCTGCAGGAGCGCAGAGAGGACTGAAAGAGCCCCATGCAGTTCCAGAGCTGCGGGTTGCCGAACCCTGCTTTAGATAATAGTGGATCAACTATTCTCTGTGGCAGTCCCTCAGATATTGGAACACTGCCACTCATTAATGAATAGTCTTAATTCATAGTCTTCCTGTTGAAGGAGAATGAAGATGACATTTCTTTGGCTTGTTCCTTGAAAGGATAAAGTCTGTGGTCTGTGTGGGAATTTCGATGACGTCCCAAACAACGATCTGAGAAGCAGCCGGAAGCAGATTGAGGTTGATCCGAGTGACTTTGGGAATTCTTGGAAAGTTCACTCCCAGTGTGCTGACGTCAGAAAGGTATTTGTAAAAAAGAAAGGTGTTGCACCTTTGAGGGTGGCAATATCTGTCTGTGTTTCAGAATGCTTTAACATCAGGGTAGGGAAACCAGAAGGTTATCCTAGATTCGTGATGGCTGTTAGGGATATACACCCTAGCAGAACGTGCAACGGCAGTCTAGCAGACAGGCAGATATGTGAGATAATAACGTTGTAGTAGCTTACATTCAGTAAGACAGATACACTGTGCAAGTTAAATAGTTTTTATTCCAGCAAGAGTTATAGCATAGTCAAAACAGTCCATATATCATACACTAAGTTCAGTCCATCCGGTGGTTATTCAGTTCGCAAAGTCCAGTGTCGAAAAAGAGGTCAGTAAACTTACAATCAATCAGTCCTGTGATATATCTCTTTTGCAGTCAGAGATATGAAGAAAATCAAACCTCCTTTCTTCTTCTCAGCAAACACGCAGTTTATCACCATCAATCCTTCATTGTCAGCATTCCAGTAAAAGCCGAGGAAAAACAGTGAGCTCTCTTGCTCCCTCTTATGGTGATTTTACAACCGCACCCAAAAACTTGGTTTACAGTTTAAAGTGATACATACACTTAAACTCACTAACATAGTTTATATATTATTTTACTCAAACTAAGTTAGGTAACCAATGTTATCCCTAACATTGGCGAACCTATGGCATGCATGCCAGAGGTGGCATGCAGAGCCCTCACTCTGGACACGCGAGCCATCGTCCTAGCTCAGCTCCACTGCGTATGCATGTGCGCCTCCCACTGGCCAGCTGTGTTTGGGCCTCCCATGCATGGAGGTGGGGCACATGCATGGGGGGGGGGACACCGGACAGCACATGCAGAGGGGCAGGGTGCATGCGGGGGGATGCGTGCGCATGGCATTTTGGTGATGCATGCATGCATGTGCATTTTGGGCACTCAGTACTGAAAAGGTTAGCCCTCACTGTCCTAGATCTTCCAACTCTAATGTGGCTAATGATAAAGAAGGAGAGCATGATGACTCGGGGAAAGACATAGAGGCAACACAGCCAGCTGAAAGTTCAAAATTCCCCTTTATTGCTCCAACTTTTCCCCCAAACGCTTCCACGTTTATGGCAAGTCTCTTTCTCTCTCTCTCTCTCTCTCTCTCTCTCACACACACACACACACATACACATACACATACACACAACACACGCCCCTCCAGCAGCCTCTGGCTGCAAGTAATCCAGCAAAATGCTGTTAGCACATTGGCTTCCAGGCAAGAAATCCAGCAAGGCATGGGAACAAGGCAATGAGTTCCACGAAGCAAAGGAATTAGGCAAGAATTCCAGCAGAACTCCAGACATCAGCAACGGCACACAAAACTCCATGAATTTCAGCGTTTGTTCCCGACACGCACCCCTCCCCACAGTGTCTCCTTAAGTCTCAGTCCCTGGGTGTGCCTTGTGAAGAGGGGCGGGGCGCTCTGCTCCTGAGTAGTCGGGTCAGTCTGTGCTGTTCTCGCCTTCTCTCAACTCTCCAAGCTCAAGGATCAGGAGGGGGCGGTCCTTGCTCATCGCCTGAGCTCTGTTGCTCCTCATCTCCATTGCCTGGCCTCTCTTGGTTGTCCTTCCCCCATTTTTCCCTGCTGGAAAACATCCGAAACCCGAGGGACCTGAGGCTGCCTTGTCTTGCTCCTCCCCATGTTCCTCTGAAGCCAACGAGGCTGCCCCCTCAAACTATTTTGGCCCCAGCTCCGGCTTGTCCTCCTCTGCAGACTCGGGCTCTGACGGGGCCATGACAAAGAACTCCTTCTCCTGGATGGTTAGAAGTAATCTGGAAAACTACATAATTTCTGTGTGTGGTTTGGAATGGAGGTTAAATCCCTCTTTCTCCATCTTTGGAAACATTAAGACGTATGGACTTCACTTCCCAGAATTCCTGAGGTCCACCCATCTTAAAATGGCCAAGGTTGGGAAAGGCTACCCTAGACCAGGGGGGCGGGTCTCCAAGACCCGGCAACTTTAAGAGATGCATGGCTGGCTGAGGAATTCTGGGAGTTGAAGTCCACAAGTCTTTTAAGTGGTCAAGTTGGGAGATCCCCGCCCTAGACCATTTGGAAGGCCAGAATACGAACAAGCATCTTTGTTTTTTAAATGAAGAGCCTTTCAGCCTCGGTGATTTTGTTCCTTGAAGGGTTAGTAAGTCATCTTTATACTATTCATAACACAAAATAATATAATCATCCTACTATCTCCGGGTAAGTGAAATGGAAACTCTACTCACTATCATGGTTTTCAAGTGCATAGAATTAGGGTGCTACAGAAAATTCAGAGAAAACCAAAGACTTTGCAACTTAAATTAGATTATTTATCCCAGGCAAAATGCCAGCTACCATGTCTTCAAAATGCAAGAGAAGAAAAACTCTTGGCTTTAGATTGTGTGAGAATCAGATTTTATTTTTTCCTAAGAAATGAAAGCCAGATCTTTTGATGCATTCCCACACATTTAGATGTATGTCTATGATTTCCGAGAAAGGAGGATTAGCTCTCATCTTTTTTTAATGACCCCATAATCCCTTGCAGGGTGGAGTCTGGGCAATGGAATGGAGCTGAGTGTTTACTGGCCGGATGCCCTTCCTGTCACCAATCTGGAGTTATATTCAGCAGATATATTCTCATTGTGCCCAGAAAGAGAAATATCTGCCTGTACCTAGAATTGAACTCACAGCCTCCTGATAGTGAGGCAAGAGCTCCATCGCTAGGCCACCGCACCACCCTTAGCTCTCATTGCTATGAAGATGCTAAATTGACAGGTAATCGAGGACTGCCGTATTTCTTGGCATTATAATGTATTTCTTCTCTTTTTGCAGCTTTCCCAAGGGCAGGACCTGGCGTCTTCACTGTGCAATGGTAACGTATTAAAAAGGGCGATGGTGGAGACATCGTGCAGCGTCTTGAACAGCGATCTCTTCAAAGAATGCAAAAAACTGGTAAGCCATTTCTTATCCAGATAATAATTCTCATTCTGGCTCCTGTGGCTGGATAACCATTTGTCACTTGAATTAATCACTAACTGTTCAACTATTACAAAGTCTGCACTACTATTACTGTTAATCTTCTCATCACTCCTTATCACCCATCCCCTCCCACTTGTGACTGTATGACTGTAACTTTGTCGCTTACGATTTATATTGACTGTTTCCTAGTATGATTTGATTGCTGATTGTACCCTATGACTATCATTAAGTGTTGTACCTTATGATTCTTGACTCTTGACAAATGTATCTTTTCTTTTATGTATATTGAGAGCATTTGCACCAAGACAAATTCCTTGTGTGTCCAATCACACTTGGCCAATAAACTATTCTATTCTATTCTATTCTATTCTATTCTATTCTATTCTATTCTATTCTATTCTATTCTATTCTATTCTATTCTATTCTATTCTAACCTCAATGCTTAGTATTAATAAAGATGAATATTTATTTTATTTTTATCTGTTTGTCAAACATGTACAAGATAACAAGTTATTAATATAAACATGAACAAAGGGAGTAAGTACAGATAAATGGGGACAGTAAGACAGGGACGGTAGGCACGCTGGTGCGCTTATGCATGCCCCCTTTAAGGACCTCTTAGGAATGGGGTGAGGTCCACGGTAGACAGTTTAAGGTTAAAGTTTTGGGGATTTGAGGATGTAACAACAGAGCCGGATAGGGTGTTCAGGCATTGACCACTCTGTTGCTGAAGTTGTACTTTCTGCAATCGAGTGTGGAGCAGTTTTCCTTGAGTTTGTATCGGTTGTTTGCCCATGTGTTATTGTGGTTGAAGCTGAAGAAGTTGTTGATGGGCAAGATGTTGTAGCAGACAATTTTGTGTACTATGCTTAGATCAGACCACAGGCGGTGCAGTTCCAGATTGTCCAAGCCAAAAATTTTGAGCCTGGAGGCATAGGGAATTCTATTGTGAGTGGAGGAGTGGAGAACTTTTCTCGAGAAATACCTCTGAACTCACTCGTGTTCATGTCCGATTTACAGTGCGGGTTCCAGGTGGATGAGCTGAATTCAAGAATTAGTCTGGCAAATATATGTGTCCAAGGATAATATTGTAGGATCCAATCTGGGTCAGTCACCAGGATCCGAGGTTCAGTTTTCCAAGCTTTCAGACTTGACAAATCCCAACAAGTGGACATGCGATAAAACAAAAAAAAAATGTGGAGTATGGTTCATATCTTAATACAGAAAATTTTGAAAATGGAGATAAAAATGAAACCAGAACTTTTCCTTTGGGGCCTAATGGAAAAAGAACTGGAGAAAAAAATTGGAACTTTGTTATTATATATGTTGACCGCATTAAGACTATTGTATTCACAAAATGGTTGCAGAAGTTGATGGAGTTGGCCAAAATGGCAAAATTGACCACTTTGATTGAAGAAAAGTACTTTTGTTTCCACATAGAAAATGCTTCAGAACTTCATGCTTGATGTGGAGAAGAATGAAATGTTGATTTTGGGTTTCAGAGTAGACTGATAGATCTTTATAGAAATGGCTTGTTCATATTATTATGAAAAAGCAAAAAGTTGTTATTTGATGTTAATATCTTATTTTACTGCAACAGAGAGTTGGAAGTCAATGCTTCTTTTTCTTTTTCTTTTTTTATCCTTCCTCACTTTTCTTTCCCCTTTCCTACCCCAATGCTTTTCTATTTACTTTTGAGTTTTGTATTTTGCGATATTTTATAACTCAACTAGCTCGATATCCGTGCTTCGCTATGAAACTATGTGGTCGGGCTTAGTTTTTGGGCAGGAAAATAAGGGGAAAAAATTTCTGCCTCTGCCTAGCAGCATCCATCGGTATTCATCTGGCTAGTGTCCTGTCAGTGTGTTTGGAAACTGAAAGGATATTTGCAGTGTGAGCAAGAAGGAGACGGCAAGGAGCCTGAGCGTGGCTTAGCTCAACTGTTCTGTGTTAGGAATCTGTACACCAATTAGTTGGGTTGGCAATATATAAACCAACAATGTATGTTTGTAGCTTTAAGACAAAATCACTGTATTGATTTATATTATATTCTGATTGGTTGATTATATTGCAAATTACCATAAAAGGGAGCTAGAGATCATAGCTTGCTCTCTCTGACATTCTGTTGCTATCTAAGGTTCTCTGTTGTATTTATGCTATGCTTATACTTTGATATCTTTGTTTACTGCAAATGACAAAGGCAACCGGTAAGAAGACTTTGTAATTGGATATTCTTTGGACTGTTAAACGTATATGACCTGGACCGTTTATTGGACTGTGATATTTCTTAAAGTAAACTTTAACTCAATTTAGTGTATCTGTGTGTGGCTGAATAATTATTCATAACTACTCTCATAAACGTTTCCATGTGCATATCAGAGGTGGTATTCAGCAGGTTTTGACAGTTCTGGAGAACCAGTAGCAGAAATTTCAGAGTAGTAGTTCTGACTGGAGATTTTACAGTCTCCTTCCCCTGCCACGCCCACCAAGCCACACCCACAGAACTGGTAGTAAAAAAATTTGAATCCCACCACTGGTGCATATCCTTGTTACTCAAGGGTTATTCTGTACATATCATAACATTATTTATTTATTTATTTGATTTGTCAATCGCTTACAAGATAATAGGTATAAGTATATACATAGTTATGAATACATGAAATGGGTACATATAAGAAAAATAAAAGAAACAATAGGACAGGGACGGTAGGCACGTTGGTGCGCTTATGCACGCCCCCTACAGACCTCTTAGGAAAGGGGTGAGGTCAATAGTAGACAGTCTAAGGTTAAAGTTTTTGGGGTTTGGGGAAGAAACCAATTATGTACTAAAGCTGCTTGGTGCTGTGAAACTGAAACTTCTCTGCTTGTGTTTTGCATTTGGAAGAGATTTCTTTTCAGGTGGGGAGAGGGAGTAGAACTCCTTAGCATCAGAGCATGTTAATAATAATAATATATGAAATACTAATAGCTTTGATGGTCATTTCGAAAAATCCTTTCTTAGTGAGCACCTAGAAACCAAGAAAAACATATGTGCCAAATTTCAACTTTATAGGCTTTATAAAGGCTCTGGAGATTTTGTGATGATGCATGCATGGTATTTCGCTTGTATATATGTAGATAAAAACATTAAACAAGACAAATCTTGACAAGTTCCCTGAGGATGGGCTCCATCACGAGTCCAAAAGCTCAGAAAACTAAATCTCTAGTCCCGGTGACCGATCCAGATTGGAATTGTGCAGGTGCTTAAGTGCTTGATGCTTAGTGTTGCAGAGTGCTCCTTCCTTGGTTTTCTGTAGCAGATGCTCTGTGGCCTCCCATTTCTTTCTAATTTGGCAATCTGAGATGAAGCAGTGGAAGAATCCAACTTCTTCTACCCAGCTGTGGAGCTGCTGTTCTGCCCTTAGAGAGGTTCCTTGCCCTGAAGAGCTGACTGTTGGCAGGAGCTGGTTTATGGGACCTCCTAAAATCTAGAGTGCAAAGACGAGTCACCTTGTTCCTTGCAGCTGTGGAGATCTTCTCAGGAGCATCAGAGTTTGACTTGTACTATTACCGTCACAGGTGGATCCTGAGCCTTATGTGGAAATCTGCACGTACGACACCTGTGTTTGTGAGTCCGTTGGGGACTGTGCATGTTATTGTGATGCCATTGCTGCTTATGCCCATGCTTGTTCCCAGAAAGGGGCAGTGATCCAATGGAGGTCTCCTACTCTATGCCGTAAGTACTGGGGAGAGAATGTGGGGAGAGGAAGGGGAGAAGGTGGGAGAGAGAGGCAGAGAGGGGGAGAGAGAGGGAGAGAGGGGAGAGAGAGAGAGGGAGAGGAAGAGGGAGGGAAGGAGAGAGAGAGAGAGGAGGAAGAAGCGGAAGAGGAGGAAAGAGAGGAG
This sequence comes from Notechis scutatus, assembly GCF_049901735.1. Classification (NCBI taxonomy): domain Eukaryota; kingdom Metazoa; phylum Chordata; class Lepidosauria; order Squamata; family Elapidae; genus Notechis; species Notechis scutatus. The sequence continues at coordinate 25,187,323 of NC_142014.1, forward strand.
GGAGAGAGAGAGGGAGAGAAGGGGGAGAAGGAGGCAGAGAGGAGAGAGGGAGAGGGAAAGGAGGAGAGAGAGGGAGAGAAGCGGGAGAGGGAGAGAAAGGGGAGAAGAGGGGGAAGGAGAAGGAGAGAGAGAGGCAGAGAGGGAGAGGAGAGGGGAGAGAGAGGCAGAGAGGGAGAGAGGGAGGGAGAGAAGGGAGAGAAGGGGGAGAGGGAGAGAGAGAGGCAGAGAGCGAAAGGAGAGGGAGAGAGAGAGAGAAGGAGAGAGAGAGAGAGAGAGAGAGAGAGAGAAGGAGGGGAGAGAGAGGGAGAGAAGGGGGAGAAGGAGAGAGAGACGCAGAGACGGAGAGGGAAAGGAGGAGAGAGAGGGAAAGAAGGGGGAGAGGGAGAGAAGGTGAGAGGGAGGGAGAGAAGGTGAGAGGGAGAGAGAGAGGGAGAGGGAGGGAGGGAGAGGGGGAGAGAGAGCACACAGAAAGGAGCTCAAAGATGATTAGGGGATTGGAGTCTAAAAGATATAAGAACAGTTGCAGGAATTGAGTACGTGTACTCTAGAGAAAAGAAGGACTAGGGGTGACATGATAGCAGTATTCCAAGTATTTGAGGGGCTGCCACAAAGAAGAGGGGACAACCTACTTTCCAAAGCACCAGAAGCCAAGATAAGAAACTATGGATGGAAACCAATCAAGGTGGGATCCAATCCAAAACTAAGGAAGAAATTTCTTAACAGTCAGAACAATTAATCGGTGGAACAACTTACCTCTAGAAGTCAAGAATGCTCCAACACTGGAAGTATTAAAGAAGAGATTGGACAACCATTTGTCTGAAATAATGTAGGGTTAAGCAGGCATTTTATTACCCAACTAGGTTGCATCATCAGTGCTAGTTCAGATCCTATCAGATGCTAGCACTGATGATTATTATGTAGTTTGGGTAGTGAAACATCTGCAAGAAAACAAGCAGGCTGAGAGAGCACCTCATCTACAGATGTTCACTTTTTTTAAAAAAAAATTGAAATGATTACATGGTGCAAGCATCCCATCATTTTTTATTTGGTTTATTGTAGCACAAAGTTGTGAAAGCATGAACAAAGTGGAGGAAGAATATCAATGCGAATGGCGATACAACAGCTGTGGTCCTGCCTGTCCCAGGACGTGCCAGCACATGGACCCAATAGCATGTCCCGTGAAGTGTGTTGAAGGATGCCATCCACACTGTCCTGCTGGTAAGCATCTCCACTCCATGCACTATGTCTGGTCAGGAGGACTTTACTCAGAGTTTCACTCTTACCTAAATAAGATGTGATGACCCAGGGCACAGCTCAGAGGTAACAGGCAGCTGGCAGTTCAAACTGCCCCTTTATTGCTCCAAATTTCCACAAATGCTTCCATGTTTCTGGCAAGTCTCAGAGCAAAGTGATCTCTCTCTCTCTCTCTCTCTCTCTCTCTCTCTCTCTCTCTCTCTCTCTCTCTCTCTCTCTCTCCTCCTCCACAAATGCTTCCATGTTTCTGGCAAGTCTCAGAGCAAAGTGATCTCTCTCTCTCTCTCTCTCTCTCTCTCTTTCTTTCTCTTTCTCTTTCTCTTTCTCTTTCTCTCCACACAAACACCTTAAGCAGCCTCTGGCTGCAAATAGTCCAGCCCAACACTATGAGCACCACGGCTGCAGTGCAAAAAATGCAGAAAGAATGCAAGGAATCTAGGAAGTCCAAACGTCGGCACTCAACACTCCATGAATTTCAGTGTTTATTCCCGACATGGACCCCTCCCCACAGCATCTCCTTAAGTCTCAGTCTCCAGGTGTGCCTTTTGAAGAGGGGCGGGGCGCTCTCCTCCTGAGTAGCTGGGTCAGTCTGTGCTGTTCCCGCCTTCTCTCCACTCTCCATGCTCAAGGATCAGGAGGGGGAGGTCCTTGCTCATTGCCTGAGCTCTGTCTCTCAAATTCACTGCTTAGCCTCTCTTGGTCATCCTGCCCCCCTTCCTCCCTGCCTACAAGCTCTCCTAATCCTGAAAGGCCCTGACCTGACTGGGCCTGCTCCTCCCCATTTTCCTCCCCTTGATCTCCATATGCTCCAGTTTCGGCTCATCTTCCTCTGCAGATTCAGGCTCTAACAGGGGCATGACATAATATGATTATTTTCTCTCGTTTGAAGGAGGGAGAAGCTACTTATGGGTTTTCCTGTTGTCCTTCAACTTTCCAATGCTTGGATCGGTAATGACATTTGGTCATGACTGATTGGAGATACAACATGATTCAGATTTAGGAAACGTGGTTGCGTGGTTACAAGGTTGGACTCTGCCACGGGAAGTCCCTCATTTATATTTCATCTCTCCACTCATCTTAGCTGAGTTGGTTTCAGCTAGTAGAGCAGACCCAAAGATAATACTCCTAACTTAACCTTCCTTTAGGAGGCTCTTGTAAATTTTACTCTGATGATGCATGCAAAGGATTTGGGATCTTGAAAGTGAGAAAGAATGAAGGGGAGGGGAGGGGAGGAGAATAGAATGGAATGGAATAGAATAGAATAGAATAGAATAGAATAGAATAGAATAGAATAGAATAGAATAGAATAGAATAGAATAGGTGTCCAGATTATGGATAGTTTTGGTATTCTGGCAGAGGCTTTCCTCTTTCTTTTGAAGAAATAAAATAAATGCAATTCTTTTCTCTGTATTTAATTCAGTAACAGACATCCGGGAACAAGAGAAATGAGTTGAAAAGATCTTTATCCATCTATTCTTTATTTTAATAAATTAAACTGTGTCCCAACATCTTTACAAATTATAATATGCGCCTATATGTGTGTGGGCAGTGTGAGTAAGAGAGAATAGTACAGATGTCAGGTATTAATTTCCAAAGGAAATATCAACAGGCTTCTGCCTCCTTATCTTGAAAGACCAAAATTCCAAGAAGTGAGTTCATAGAATTAAATTCATAAGAGTTACGATGCCCATCCTTGTTATTTCTTATTCTGAATGGAGAATCATATTGTGTAGATAGTAGCACCCCAGAGCAAAATATTTATGTTCCAAAGAAATTCAGAATTGTTTACAAATATTGGATCATATGGAACCAATTAATTTTTCATTTTAAATGAAAGGGGTATTTCATAAAGGTACGTATTTGGTCGCCATTTGTATCATCTTTTGACATTTTTGATCAGACAGGAAGACATTCAACATTTTGGTCAATGGGCCTCTATATTCCAGCCTGTTTTAGTATGTACTTTATTGGAAAACAATTCTATATCCTTTTCTCTTTCTGAAGTGATCCTGCAATCCAGATGTTAATAAATAGAAGGGGGGAAGAGTGTGTGTTGTTTGGCAGCTGGATTCAATTGTTGATCTTTAACTCAGTTCTAGACTTTGCTTTCTTTACTCCTCGTTTCCCAATGTCCTTCTTCCCCAGAAGTAGGAAGGAATGATCAATCAGTAAAGTTGCTATGGAACTAACTTGAAAAAAAATGTCACAGAACCAACTGAAGAGTAGAAGAATTGAAACATGGATGGCACCACTAGAATTGCTAATTGCCCTGTTTCCCTGAAAATAAGACCTATACCAAAAACAAGACCTAGCATGTTTTACATGTGTGCCTAATATAAGCCCTACCCCCAAATTAAGCCCTACTTAAGAGCCTGTGCAGCTGGCCACCTGCTCATTCTGTCTGATTGCTTGCAGTGGTGCAGCCATGAGATGAGGCGGAGTGGTGGTGGAGCTGCCCCACCTGCTCTGCACTGGCTTATCTCAGGCCCACCATATCCAGCCCATCCATACCCTGACAACTGCCTTGCAGTGGCAGCAGTGGAAGTAATGTGCAGCAGGAGCCTAGATGGCCACAATCCTACTAGTTCTACTTGCTTCCCACTGCAGCAGAGCAGGAGGGTGAACAGTATGTCGGTGCCGTGGCCACGAGGCAGGTGTCAGGGCATGGATGGCCTGGCCTGGCCTGAAGTAAGCCGGTGTGAGGTGCATGGGGTAGCTCCACCTCCCACCTCAACTTGTGGCTGCAGTACTGGTGTGTCGCTCAGCCTCCTGCCCTGCCACGAGCAAGCAGAAGCCTCCCATACTTGGAAAAAAATAAGGCACCCCTGAAAATAAGCCCTGGTGCTTATTTTGGGGCCTAAAAGAAAATAAGACCCAGTCTTATTTTTGGGGAAACATGATATTTGGGAGATGTGCCTGGCAGCTTGAAAGGAGAACCTCTTCTTGCTGTCTTTTGGTGTTATCTGAGCTTGGTTGTTTTGTTGCAGACATTTCATTCCCCCAAACCAGATAACATAATCAATGGAAGAATATCGACCTTTGCTGTCTATTGACAGTCCTGCAAACTTTGGAATTTTTACTAAGTTTCCAAAGGAGAGGCTAAATGTTTAAAATGTCGGGGTATATTGTTGCATTATTATAATAAAGAAATTAAACTCATTCTCCAACAATTTTGTAAAACAGGAAAAATTCTTGATGAGCTTTCTGAGTCTTGTATCAAACTCGAAGAATGTCCGGTGTGTGAAGCAGAAGGTCGCAGGATATCTCATGGCAAGAAGATCATTTTGAACTCGGAGAATCCTCAGCTCTGCCAATCCTGGTAAAATAGAGAATTTTGTGGAATTTAAGAGAGGAGACAGGTTGAATTAGGGAAGAGAAGAAATGGATATTATATTGCATGTATCCTCCATAGCTCTCAATTTTAGCAAAACTATATATGGGTTAGGATTTTGGCAAGCTTTTCTAAACGGATTAGTCTTAAGGGATCCTGGAGGATTGTTAATCACATAATCACACTTCACAAAACCAAAGCTACTCTCAACCGCTGTGTACTGGCCCAGACCAGAATATTTAACATTTTTTGAGGGTAGAGAATTTTCCCATTTTTAAAGCATGGAGTTTATTTTTAAAGTGAATACTCAATTTTTCCATGAAACAGGATTTCTTAAAAAATAGCTAAGTCAAGCCACTGTTGTTAATTTATAAATAGAATGGGATTGGCTTCTATTTATAAATCGAAGTTCAATCACTTTAATAATTCTTCTCTAGGGAGAAGACAATCCTCAGGATCTTTCTAAAAACATATTTTGGGAGTCCGGTTATGGGATGCTTATTTGAACCTCCCTTTTCCCTCTCAAGCTTTACATATCAATGTTTTTTTTTCTCCATCTCTGTTATCCACTTCTCAATAAAGAATTCAAATTATTACTCTCAGGTTGATCAATTATGTTGCATGGAATGAAAAACATCCAGCCATTTGCTTGTTTCAAATACTGAGCCATAATTTGGAAGCACACTTTTCAAAGCCTTGAAAAATTATATTGATTATCAAAATTGTCTTTATTCTAAAGGGGAAGTGCAGTGGCTCAGTGGTTAAGACATTGGGCTTGTCAACTAGAAAGCTGGCAGCCCCTGGTTCGAGACCCAGGCACCATGCGATGGGTGAGCTCCCATCCCTGCCTCAGCTCCTGCCAACCTTAGCAGATTGAAAACATGTAAATGTGAGCAGATAAATAGGTAGAACTTCAGTGGGGAGGTAACAGCATTCTGTGATGTCATGGTAGCCACATGATGGTGAAAATGTCCTCAGACAGCCCTGGCTTAATGGCCTTGAAATGGAGATGACCATCACCCCCTAGAGTCAGCAACAACTAGCAGAGTGAAATCCACAGGGACTCCTAACACTAAAAGAGTTAGAATCATTGAAATGCAAAGAAACATTTAAAAAATTAAAGTCAAGGACAGGAAGTCAGGAGTCTAGCAGTTCAAATGAATATAGGTTTATTGTATGCTAATGCTCTTTACAAGAATCTGAACTACTGACAGTCAAAGTAAATTGGTGGCATCAGATAAGAATCAACAGAATTTAAGGTGGGCTGGAGGCAGACCTTTTGTGGGCTCAAAGGGACTCGAGACTAATGACACGTTTGACTCCTCCCTCTGTTTGTTTTTCCTACTTGGTTAGCCATTGTGAAGTACGAAACCTGACATGCCGCCCGTGTGATCCAGAAGAGACTGTCAAATTCTTGACCACTGCTAGCCCAGATGAAGAAGAGGAAGAGGAAGAGGAAGAGGAGGAAGAAGAAGTCACACGTGAATATTCCTGTAGCAAAATGATGGACCTGGCCATATTAATGGATGGTTCCAATAAGCTTTCCGAGAGTGATTTTGATGAGTTGAAAAATTTCATAATTAGCATGATGGAAAAACTCCACATTACCCAAAAAAGGATTCGCTTGGCAGTTCTGGAATACCGCACTGGTTCGCACATTTACCTTGGCCTGAAGGATGTTAAAAAGTCAACTAAAATGAGGAGGATTGTGCAAAATATAAAATATACGGGCGGGGAGGTCGCCTCTGCAACCGAGGTGCTGAAATACGTCTTGTTCCACGTATTCGGCAAGGCGCCACGTCCAAACGTTGCCCGAATTGCTGTGCTGTTTATGGCAAGCAAGGACCCCAAGAGAATCCAGGGGATCTTCCCACTTCTGAAAAAAAAGAAAATTATTGTGATACCCATCGGCCTTGGGCCTCATGTGAGCACCGAGCAAATTGGGCTAATCGAACGGCAGTCACCAGAAAACAGAGCCTTCCTAATGAACAGCGTCCTTGAGTTAAGGCAACGTAAGGATGAAATCATCGATTACTTCTGTGGTCTTGTGCCTGAAGTCAGTGCGGTCCTTTCCACCCAACGCCCAATCCCGACTGTCCCCAGTGTGGAAGCAAGGACATACCTCCCTCATGGCTTGACAAAGGTACCCGCAACGGAGATGTCTATTTCTATTGAAAAGATCCTTGAGGTTGTCTTTTTAGTTGAAGGCTCCCACAAAGTCGGCAAGAGCAATTTTGACACCATCAAAGAGTTTCTCATCCGTACGATCCAAGAGTTGGAAGTGGGAGAAGAAACTGTTTATATTAGCATCCTCCAGTATTCCTTTACCATCACTGTGGAGCATTCTTTCCAGGAACGTCAATCCAAGGAGTTCCTGATTAAGAAGGTGCGGGAGATGAAATTCCAGGGAGGAAATGCAACCAATACCGGACAGGCGCTCAACTTTGTCTCCCAACAGTCGTTCACTACCAAAAGGAGGGAGCAAGTGCCGCACTTGGTTTACATGGTCACTGCAAATCCTGCCACAGATACCATCACCCGCCCACCCAAGGATGTCCATGTGATTCCTATTGGCATTAGACCTAATGTGGACATCCAGGAACTCCAGGAATTAAGCCAGCCACAGGCTCCTATTATCATAGAAGGCTTTAACAACCTCATCAAGGAAGGGCCTGACCTGGTATTCAAAACTTGCTGCTTAAAGAAAGGTAATGTCTGGTTTATTTGTTGTTGTTGTTGTGTTTTTTAAACTTGAGAATAGAAGCTAAAATGGTTGTCCCGAAGGTGCTTTTTCAAGAGACAACTGGACTTTCTTTGTTTTTTCCTTGAAGACGTTTCATTCAGTGGTGGGATTCAAAAAATTTTTACTACCGGTTCTGTGGGCATGGCTTGGTGGGTGTGGTGTGGCTTGGTGGGCGTGGCAGGGGAAGGATACTGCAAAATCCCCATTCCCTCCCCACTCCTGGGGGAAGGTTATTGCAAAATCTCATTCCCTCCCCACCACACTAACCTGCTTTCCAGCTCCGTTCTCCTGTGCAGGGCAACCAAAGAAGACCCAGCCAATCAGCTGGGACTCAATGGGAGGCAGAGAATAGATGGAGGCAGGGCCAGTCAAAGGGGGTATTTGCTGTTTCTCTGAACTACTCAAATTTTCCACTACCGGTTCTCCAGAACTGGTCAGAACCAGCTGAATACCATCTCTGATTTCACTTCTCACCCAAGAAGCTTCTTCAGTTCTGACTGAACGGTGGGCAATGGAAGGATTTATATTCCTTGCAGTCATCTAGTCATTAGCCCTCTTTCTGATGACATTTTTAAAATTATTTTCCCAAGTTTCTATTTGTGTGTTTTTTTTTATGAAGTTATGCTTGCCAGTTGTCTAGCCTAGAACCCTTGATAATGAAAAGATTTAAAACTCTCCTCAGAAACTTGCACCAAGCCAATGGATGTGATATTTCTTCTGGATGGAACTTCAGTCGTTGAAGAAGCTCAGTTCGAGGAAATGAAACATTTTGTGAAAGCATTTATTGAACACGCTGACGTGGGTGAGTATCCCTTCGTTTTAGACTTCAGGATGTTCTAAATTTGTTATCCTCAAGGAGAAGCTTTGAAATAAACCCATAAGCTCATCTTAAAAGGAATGTTGATCTATCTTTGTGAAGCATTGTAAACATTAGCGCAAGAATCTACCTCATCTTAAGGGCCCTGCTGGCACAGTGATTAGAATGCAGTATTGCAGGTTAACTCTGCCCACAGCCTGGAGTTCAATCCTGACCAGCTCAAAATTAACTCAAGCTTCCATCCTTCTGAGATCAGTAAAATGAGGGTCCAGATTGTTGGGGCCCAAAGGCTGACTCTGTAAACCGCTTAGAGAGGGCTGTAAAAGGACTGTAAAACAGTATATAAGTCTAAGTGCTATTGCTTTGCTATTGCAAGGGCCTTGCTCTTCAGAGTCACTTCTGGTTATTGTAGCCTCCTTCATACAAAGATGATTTCTGTGCCAGGGGATGACAGTTCCTTGGAACTGAAAATTATATCTTCCTTATTTGATACTCTGATGAAGTGCCAAAACAGAGAACAGATATCTTTTTGCATTGACTCTTTGGGTCAATTGGATTAGCCACAAATCTCAGCCATATAGCTGTCTTAGTTTTGATGTAACAAAACCCAGACACATCTTCAGTCACTTGGAGGAATAATTTATTTGCTAACGTTAAAAGCTTTTGGAAAGTGAACAATTTCCTGCAGGTATTAATTTGTTAATCTTCAAACCGCTACAACAGAAAGCTTTTTGTTGATTAACAAATAGAAAGGTGCAACTTCTTCTTCTTCTTTTTAAAAAGTAAAATGTGTCTTGATATGTGTCTCCAGAGTGGGGAAATACAGTAAAAGCAACCAAGGGCAAGGTCATTCAACATTCACTGCATCATATACATCATGCAGTCCTCCAGCTAATACAGGAAGTCAAGAAGTTGTTCTGTCAGAGGACAGCTAAGTGTTGTGGTTTGCTGGCAGCGGTGCAGATGGCAATGGAATTGGACAGTGGGGAAGAACTGGGACCAGTCTGGGAGTCTGGAGAGGACTCGGGTGAGGATCCTGCATCCGATGCAGGGATGGGGCCAGGACCATCTGGGAGTGGGGTGCTGCCTTCGGAGCCTTTGGAGTCTGGCAGCAGCGAGGCAGAGGAACAAGGGGAGCCTGTTCCCAGTCCGTGTGTGCACAAAGCTGCTAGAAGGCAAGAGCAGCTGAAACAAAAGGGGCAACTTGGGAGTAAGGCTGGGAGTTGATTGCCCCTCCCATAAGGGATAAAAGTCAGGCCAAGAGAACGAAACCTTTGCGGGAAGCAAAGTAGTTCAATCGGTTCAGTCATTCTTGAAACTCTTTGTACTTTGTTTGGTTTTCTTTCTAGTTCATTTGATACTTTTGTTATTGGCAGCACTTCACAGGAAAGAAAGGTGTGTGCTTATCTTGGGAGACTGAGATTAATTCCAGCTGGGAATGAAAACAATTCCCAGCATTGCAATAAAATAAGTATTGTTTTTAAAATAAGTGTGTCCGTGATTACGATTCAGGAAGCCTGGGTCAGAACACTGAGCACAGTGGTGGAATGCTGCTGGTTCGGACCGGATCAGGTGAACTGGTAGTTCTGACAATCAGCCCAACTGCCCCCGCCCTGTCCTGTCCTTTATTTCCTGCTTTCTAGCTCATCTCAATTGTGCGGCACAACTGATTCTCACCCCCCTCGCTGTTCTACTTACTGTTGCTGACTTAGAAGGTAAGCAGTTGAGCTTCTAAATGCTCCATTTTCAGCACTGTGCGCAAGTGCCTTAGGCATGCGCGCTCGCTCACCAAACCGGTTGTTAAACTGGTTGCAGCCCACCACTGGCTTAGTAAGCATAAAGAAATCTATATTCTTTACCGAAAGACAGTGGGGAAGGCAGACACTACTTTAAAGTCTGGTTCAATCACTAATACAAATCAAGCATGCTTAGATCTACCAAGAATCCAAATTGATCAAGATTGGTTCAAGTTTTTGAAGCCCTCGAAGTATCATTGAGCCAACAGTGTGCAGCAGCAGCCAAAGAAGCCAATGCAATCCTAAGTTGCATTAACAGAGGGATACAATCAAGATCAAGGGAGGTACTAATACCACTCTATAAAGCCTTAGTAAGGCCATACCTAGAGTACTGCACCCAGTTTTGGTCACCACACTATAAAAAAGATGTTGAGACTCTAGAAAAAAATGCAGAAAAAAACCCAACCAGGATGATTAGGGGACTGACTGGAGGCTAAAACATACAATGAACAGTTGCAGGAACTGGACAGTGAAGAGAAGGACCAGGTGAGACATGATAGCAGTGTTCCAATATTTGAGGGGCTTCCACAGAGAGGAAGGGGTCAAACTATTTTCCAAAGTGCCCGAAGGCCAGACAAGGAATAATGGATGGAAAGTGGTCAAGGAGAGATTCAACCTGGAAATAAGGAGAAATTTTCTGACCGGGAGAACAATCAACCAATGGAACAGAAGTTGCCTTTGGATGTTGTGTGAGCTTCATCACTGGAAGCTTCATCACTGGAAGAAGAGCTTCATCACTGGAAGAAGAGCTTCATCACTGGAAGAAGAGCTTCATCACTGGAAGAAGAGCTTCATCACTGGAAGAAGAGACTGGACTGCCATCTGTCAGAAATGCTTGGGCAGGGGAGGGGTGTTGAACTAGATACCTACAAGGTCCCTTCCAACTCTGTTAATCTGTTAGAACCTCAAAACCAAGCTTTTTTTTTTTTGGTGATCAGGGCCTTCAGAAAGCCAGATCCTGCTTCAGAAAGCCAGATCACACTTAGATGACCAGATGTGCCCATTTGGTAAGACAGTTCCAGTTGTGTGGGAAATGTTCTGGACTCCAGGCATCCTCCCAAAATTGGAACATAGATTCCTTCTTAGAAGCCCAGCCATCTGGGAGCAGTATGATCTTTGCAAGTTCTGCTCATTGTGTTGGTCCAAGTACTTGAGAAAGTAGACTAGGTAGAAACACAGAAGTCAATAGTAGACATGCACCTGGTAACCAGGCTCTCTTTTTCACTGGGCTTTTGGTGCCATGTAACCACGGGTTATCAGTTGCAATCCTGCTGATGGCTGCTTTTCTAATTGTTTGTCTTTTCCTTTGCTTGGTGGATTGATGAAGTGAAAGAGACTGTGGATGGGTGGGAAATGCACAGATGGAAGTGTGGCTGAAAAAAAAGTGACAAAAAACATACTGTTTGCTGTGTAGATAAAGAATAATAAATGAGCAACATGGTGGCCTAGTGGTAAAGACGTTCAACTCCCACTCAGAAGGTTCAAAGTTCAATCCTAGGTAGAGGCAGATATTTCTCTCCTAGAGCACAAAGAAAAAAAAATATCTGCTGTGAACATCGCATAGGTGTCAGGAAGGGCATCTGGCTAGTCAACGCTCAGCTCCATCCAGTTACCCAACTTTAGCCAGAATTAAGGATCATAGGGTTATAAAAAGGGAGTTTTTAAGCAAAGAATAATAAATGTCAGGTGCAAGAAATCAGGAACCAGGATTGTTCAAATGAGTACTAACAGTCAAGGCAACCTGGTAGTAGATAAGAGTCAATGGAATTCAAGAAAGGATGGACTTAGATCTCTTGTGGGCATGAAGAGACTCAAGACTGATGATGTGCTTGGCTCTTCCCTCAAGCTCAGCCTGGTCATCAATACTGTAATGGCAAAGACTCTAGTCAAAGAACATAGAGAACAGTTAAATTCCAAGAGACAGAAAAAAATGCAAATTGATTTTGGTGGAAATTTAAAAAAAAGAATGTTTGGAAAAGAACTAAATAATAAGCCCTTCATTGTTTCAGATGGAAGCATGGATCAAAATGATGAAATGTTTTTGGCACAAAATTGAAATGAGACAATGCAGGAGTATTTTAGATCCATATGTGGTAAATGCTAATGAAATGCTAAAGGGTGGCATTGAAACATATGTTAATTTTAATATCAAATGAAGTCATAAATGTCTTGCAAATGTTGAAAAATCGTGAGGCTGCTGGTATTGATGGCATAACAGGAGAAATGTGTTAAAATATAGCCATGGTTTGCTTAGGGAGTGGCTATGTAACTAGTTGAATGTATGAATAAAAACTCCACATGTCACAATTTTAAGGGACGGTATGGGATTGGTTATTAGAAGCGACACCAAGCCATGATTGGGAAGTGCAAGACAGATTTGTGGAAGGCAGACAGTGTGAAAATCATGTTTTAGCTCTTCCCCACATTACTTGGAAACAAAGTGGGCTGCAACTTTGTTGATTTTGTGTGTGTGATTGTGAGCTTTGGTTATGGTCAGCTTTTTGCAAATATTGTAAAGTTGGTTGCTGAGTGGTGTACATGCAGGAGAAGCATGCATAAAAATTAAACGGAATGTTTACTGAATGTTTCAACAAGGAGCAAGAGGCCCTTTTGTATGTTTAAAAGTATTTAGGGTTAAATCTGTAAGGAATACTTGTAGTGTGACCAGAGGTGTGTTGCTTGGGAATGTGAATGTATGTGTAGTTTTACAAGCAGATAATTATGCTGCATTCATTAAGGTTAATTGCATTCTCTCGTGCTGCCATGAAGTCCTTATGTGTACACTGATTGGGGCACAAAGGACAGGAATACATATGTGTTGTCTGCATGTCACCACAATCGCAAAAAAATAAAGCAACAGAGTAGCTCCATTTGTTCACAGTGTCTCTGGATCTTGTACCCAGGCACAGTCTATTCAATGATTTCCATACTTCCCAGCTTATAGACTGGGTTGACACATAGTCACACTGTGCACACTCTGACAGAATATTATACTGCAGTGAAAGCAAATATATATACAATCACAAGATCACAAGCAAAGCAACAAATTGCAATAGCTGGCAGGTTAACATCACCTCCTAGAGATAAGCATTCCAGGCTGGATCGGACGAAGCAACAGCAAGAGATAAACCTCCTTTGACCAACATGACGGAAGCAAAAACAACAGAGCTAATTACAGATGGAGGTGGTTGGAAGGGTCTATCATGCGTGCAAGGGCTAAATTGATTAATAATATATAAAACTCATCTAAATATATAGTCTGAGGTTGTTGGAGTCAAGTGACCCAAAATGGTAATCAACATTAATATGCTTTTCATGTCCATCAATTTACAAAGGTGTCTTCTGTTTTGACTTTGAGGTCTAGTAAGCCATAAGCAAGTTTTAATCCAATCTTTTTAATTTCTTGATCCCTGAATCTTTTGGCTTCCTCCCCAGGTCATTTTTCAACTCAAGTTGCAGTACTTCAATATGCAAAAGTGAACTCTCTGGAAATTTCATGGAACGCATTCCAGGAAGAAGCAAACCTTCTGAAAAAGGTGGACTCCATTCATCAAAGAGAGAAAGGCCCAAGCAAACTAGGTATCGTCTTCTCTGGTCTGCAGTGATAGGGGAAAGGTTTTCCTTTGATCAGTTCTAAGAAAGTTTATTGAATACTCATTTGAGTATTCGGGGGTGGGCTGTTACTGGTTTTCACTGGTTTGGGTGAACCAGATGTGAATTTTACATCTGGTTCACTGATCCAGTAGTTGCAACGACTAGCTGGCCTCCGACTCAGAAGATTGAGAGTTCAATCCCAGAGAGTGGCAGATATTCGTTTCTTAGGGCACAAAGAAAAAATATATATCTGCTGCAATTCTGGGAGTTGAAGTCCACAAGTCTTCAAATTGCCAAGTTTGGAGAAAGGAATGGTAGGGAAGACTACAGAGATGCAAATCATTCATTTGAGAGAAGGAACCGAATTCATGTCCTTGGAAAACAACACCCATCTTTGTAGAAGAAACTTAGGTAGGGAAGAAAGAGGAAATAGGGCAGGAAGCATGAAAGATCATAATGTTGGGATGGGAAATGAATTTTGTGGGAATCGGCCTCAGTGTTAAGTATTTGTATACCTGATGATCACAATTAATCAGCTTGGTGCAGGGAAATAAAATGAAAAAAAATGCATGAAGCAAACGCTTAACTTAATATTATGTTGGTAAGTTAAAGAACTAAATAACACACCCTTTTTTTAACAGTGCTAACAATGGGTTATCATAGTACTGAATGTCACATTAAGCAACTATTTTGAACCACAACAATTATAGCAAGTATCTCCAGTCCAGGAATCTGGTTTTTTTGCCTCCTTTGAACTCTAATTAAATTGTCCTTTAGGTTTCCATCTGAAGAGGTTTCCAATAAAGGTGGAAGAATAAAGACCTTTAAGCTCTGATTCTTCCTTTGTCCAAATTATTGGAAAGGTGTTTATTGATAGAATTGTATATCCAGTTTTAATGAGGCGATTCAAGCGACTAAGGAAGGAACCTTGCTTTGCAGAATCTCTTGCCCTAGCTTCTAACAGAGAAGAAATATCTTCATGCAGTTTAATATTTTACCCTTCCTCTTACCAAGATACACAAACCCCTCATTTCTTCTTTCTGTTTCTCTCTGCTTCAGTTTATTGGAGTTTTTCCTTCCTACTGTTAGTTATTATGCTCTTAATTTCCTCTCCTTCATTCTTTTGTTTTTTAGAGCCAAAGCTGCTTAGTTTATGATTTATCTGCCTTCAGGGGCAACTCCCCTTAAAATGCAGAAGGGTCACACCCAAATCCAGTTATGATTAAGTCATTCCTTCTTTCTTTGCACCACAGTGTGCCACTTGGTTGTGCTTGGGACAGCTTCAGTTTTGCTGGATGTGCACTCCAAAAAAAATAAAATAAATGAATAGGTATTAATCAAGCTGCTAACTACTGCTTTAATGGAATTTCATCCACATGTAATCAATTAGTGTCTTGTAAATTAAATTGTGTCTTCCTTCAGTTCCTTTACTCATTAGCTGAGTAACTTCATATGGGGAAAAACTTGAATGAAAGTACATATAGTCCCACAGCTTTTTCTACAAACGACTTCTGCACACACACATACAACATACCATACACACACCCCTCTGATACATACAGACCACAATGACAATCCTCCTCCAGTGGGGTGGTCACTCCTGATTTCCTCTTTAGGTGAGGTTTAGCCAGGATTCATGAGCCATTAGAGAGCAGTATTGCAGCGGTTAGAGTGCAGTATTGCAGGCTAATTCTGCAGATTGCCAAGGGTTCAATCCTGACCGGCTCAAGGTTGACTCATCCTTCTATCCTTCTGAGGTTGGTAAAATGAGGACCCTGATTGTTGGGGGGGCAATAGGCTGATTCTTAGAGAGGGCTGCAAAGCACTGTGAAGTGATATAGAAGTCTAAGTGCTATTGCTATCCTCTTTCAGCAGAGGGCAGTGTGTAGGTTCTCCAGTCCTTCTCTTCCTGACCTTAGCAACTCATGTCAAGAGATGGTAAGATGGGCGTGGCAGGGGAAGGATACTGTAAAATCCCATTCCCTCCCCACCCCACTAACCTGCTTTCCAGCTCTGTTTTCCTATGCAAAAGAAGACTCAGCCAATCAGCTGGGACTTGGGAGGCAGAGTGTAGATGGGGGCGGGGCCAGTCAGAGGTGGGATTTGCCGGTTCTCTGAACCACTCAAAATTTCCACTACTGGTTCTCCAAAACTGGTCAGAACCTGCTGGATACTACCTCTATGCACAGCCCTGTGGAGATCTTTCCGCTACATATAATCAAAATCAGACTCTCTCCTCTCGTCCTGTGCTACACAGCATGACAACCTAAACCCACTCCCCTATTTATTTTATAATTTGGAGGCTTCTCAACTCTACAAGACTCTGAGAGGCTTTCAACTGTAGCAGCAAGAACAATAATAAGGAAGCAAAGATCACAGATGTCCAGATAATATAACGCACATACGCAACCTACAAAGAATTTGAATAGATAAGTTTTCAACAATTTTCTAAATATCACTGAGTTGCTAACAGGTCATCCCAACTGGCAGCAACATAACCTGGTTGTGTTGATTGGATGAGGGTAGACCAAACTCACAACTGATAAATGTTCCCTTCAAACTACAAGAAAAAATTAGTGTTAGGACTGTTTAATCAAAATAGGTCTAGCACACACAGTCCTGGTGAGGGAGTGAAAAATATTTGTGTCTATTTCTTCTCACTTACCACTGTATCTTCATTAAGATGTTTTCCTTACATGGGACAGAAAAAATACAGTATTGGCAGATGTTTCTTCTCCTGCTATTGGCCCAAAGGACTCAATGGTTCTTCAACAGTAGGAAAATAAGTTTCAGAATGGACAATAAAGCTACCGTTAAGATTTGCTTTATAAAGGATTACTTGGGATACTTTGCCATTTCATTTTTACTTTTTAATGATTGTAACTATGATTTATGATATATGGCCTACCACTTTGTTGTTGTATGTGTGCATGCTGAGAGCTTCTGCACTGGAGAGAAATTCCTTGTGTGTCCAATCACACTTGGCCAATAAAGAATTCTATTCTATTCTGTTCTGTTTGGTTCGGTTTGGTTCGGTTCGGTTCTGTTTGGTTCAGTTCGGTTCTATTCTATTTTACCCTACCCTACCCCACCCTACCCTATTATTATTCTATTCTATTATTCTATTCTATTCTATTCTATTCTATTCTATTCTATTCTATTCTATTCTACCCTACCCTACCCTACCCCCTACCCTACTCTACCTTAGTATTATTCTATTCTGTTCTGCTCTAGCTTAGCCTAGCCTAAAGTCTAGTCTATTATCTTGATCTTTTCTTGTTTTTTACTCTTCTCATAAGCTATGCTTGTCCTGTATTATTTCCAGGAGAAGCAATAGACTTCATGGTTCAGCATGCCATTTCTGAAGCCAACGGAGGACGACCCAATGCATCTAAAACGGCCGTGGTTATTGTGGCAGACACCTCAAAAGACGCTGTGGAAGCTGCTGCGTATTCCGCCAGAGCCAATAGTAAATTTGTTATTTTACCATTACTTTTACAGTGCAGTGATATTTTGGAAACATGCCTCCAGCTTGTGGGGCATAAGGCGTCCCTATTCTTTTGTTACTGAAGTCTATTTGCCCTGCTTCATACATGGTTGGATGTCCCAAAAGTCCATACAGGTAGTCCTTGACTTATGACTGTAACTGAATCCAAAATTTCTGGTGCTAAGCGAGACAGTGGTTAAGTAACACTCCCCACCACCGTGGTACAGGAAGCTGATGAGGCCACACCCACCATGGCCACGCCCACCCAGCAACTGGGCAGAGAACCCGTTGCTAAAAATTTTGAAGCCCGCCCCCTGGTTAACAGTAGAGCGTACATTTTTCAGTACCTGCGAATGTTTCCCAAGGTGCTCCCAGGAGAAAAAGCTTTTTCAGAGAAAGGGAGGAGGTACTGTGTTAACGTCTCTTTCTCTGGCTTGTTGAGAGACACTTATTGGCTTTGCCATTTGGTGTTCTGGACATTGCATACAGCCTACAGCAGGTAAACCATGGTGAATTCCTTTGGGGAGAACAGAAAGTTAGATGGTCGAAGAGAAGGAGAAGCAGGCTCTTTTCTCTTGTGGAATATTGTGCAAAATCCAAGCCTCCACAGTTGCCATGCAAGAGAGAAGAGGTCACCGTGCATAATTTACATGTGGCCGGTAGTATAACATGTAGCCTAGCCGTGACCTTATCATCTACTCATCAGTCCTGGGGTAAATCTTCAGGTAGGATTACCACTCCATGCTGTGTCATGAAAGATAATCAGAAGTTTTTAAAGCGGATTGAAAAAAAAGGAAAGCGGGATGATTTTCCTTGATGATAACCTTATCCAATGCTCTAGTTGACCAGCTTGGGAATTCCATCATCTTTGTCTACTTGCGGACATTAAAACAAGCTCTATTAAAAAAAATAAATGTGGTTATAACTCTTGGCTGAGCAAAAATGGATCTAAAATGGCATATTGAAAAATCCTGTATTGGTCCATAAGCCAGTTTTCTTTTCTTTCAAACGGTCTAGATATATTGTGAAATTATATTATTCTTGTGATGCAATAAATTTAGATTCTGAGTACAGCTGAAAATATATAACTGTCCAATCAGATATTGGATGTGGATCTCAAATTATGTGGTTCCCCCACCCTTAATTCTCTGCTCTTGGCTAGAACTGTGATTAAAGGTGATTAAATTAAAGTGGGAGCAACTTTAAGCATTTTAGGGCTAATTAAGCTTCTTACAAAAACTACATTCGATTTTAAAGCTGTAGGGTCAGCTTTTGAGTTAAGGCTGAATTCTTGATTGACCTAATTATTATTGCTACACAGAGCCTTGGGGTGTGGGGGAAAGTGTTTGCAGCAAAACTAGGTTCTTGATTGTGCAAATCCTTTTAGATAACTGACAGTGTTCAATCCACACTAATTTACACAGCAATTTAGGATTATTTTAGTGACATGAATTCATTGTAAAATGAGACTAGGATCTTTACAATAATGGTGTTTTTTTTCAATCTTCTGAGAATATAGTTTGTCATGATTCTGTTCTGGTGAGCAGGGGGAAAAAAAATCTTGTGCTGAAAATAGAGAATGGAAATAATTACCATTATTATGCCAAAACTGATTTTAACCAAACTGTGTGTTTGTTTGTTTGTTTGAACACTTGTATTGAAGTTCAAATTGAATTAAGGAGGATTTCAATCTGTTCTGCTTTTTCCCAGGAGTTTCACTGCTTCCCATTGTCGTTGGCACCAAATATAATGCGGAACAATTGAGTGCTTTAGTGGGGCCATCTGCTAAAGACACGATCATCAAGTTGCAACATTTTGAAGATCTTTCTACGATGATCACGTTGGGTGATGAATTTATGAAGAAGCTTTGTACAGGTAAGCCCCATATCACTTCACACTCTGTGGTGGGTTTCCAAATTTTTTCCTACTGGTTCTATCATGAGAGTGTGCGCGAAGCACTCAAAAACTACCCTCTGTCAGATTTCCAAGGGATGAAATCCATTTAAAAAGAAAAGAGCAAAGTCCGTCTTCCAAAACAATTTCTTTTATTTAGGAAAGCATCAAATTGGCAAAGTCTGTTGTAATTCCGGATCTTGCATGACCCGGAATTATACCATATAATATTGGAAATTAGAAACAGCCCCTCAAAGTCACGTTCCCCAATAGAAGTAAATCCACGTTGCCTGGTGTCAACAATCTCCACCTCCAGGTCTCAACAGGGTCAGCTTTCATTCCCACGGGAAGGAGAGCCACCTAGCCTAAACAACTCTCTCTATCTCCACTCCTCTCACCTTAGGAATGTGGCAAGCCCTAAACCCTTTCCCCCCATAACCAGCAAAGAGAAAGAAAGAAAAGGAATATATATTAGGGCTAAATAAAATGGCTACATGTGTGTCAGTTTCGGGCTTGGCACCCTCTGTGTCAGTGCTAGTGAGGTGAGCTGTTTTTTACCTCAGCTGAGGCACCGTAATTCGCTCTGCCATGCGAATCAGCTGAGCTAAAAAACAAGAGAATAGAGGACAGGAAACGGCAGAGGTGGGTGGGCAGGCCCAGCCACAGGTGATAGTTGCCGAACCTCCAAACTAGTCAAAACTAGTCAGTTCATTTAGTGATTGTTCAAAGTTACAAGGGAATTGAAAAAAGTGACTTATGACCATTTTTCACATGCATGACCATTGCAGCACCCCCATGGTCACATGATCATAATTTAATCGTTTGGCAACTGGCTTGTATTTATGACGGTTGCAGTGTCCTGAGGTCACTTGATCCCTCTTTGCAACCTTCTGACAAGCAAAGTCAATGGGGAAACCAGATTCACTCAACAACCATGTTACTAACTTAACAGCTGCATTGATTTGCTTAAGAACTGCACCAAGAAAGTTCGTAAAATGGGGCATAATTCACTTATGTTTCACTTAGCAACCTAAATTTCGGGCTCAGCTGTGGTTGTAAGTCAAGGACTACCTGTATATCTGCTTCAGTGTGATTATTATCTCACGTTTTATGATGACGTCTTACAAATGTCTTTGGGTGGCTTTCTTTTCAGAGGGTGCTCAAGAGTGTATCGATGAAGAGGGGAATATCAGAGCAGTAAGTATGTCATTCACACATTCTGTGACTTTTAGAGACATCACCTGTTATGAATGGCCAATTCACAGAGTTGGAGGGGATTAGTTTGGGCAGGAAATCAAGGTGCAGATCTTCTGTTATGGTCCGCCAGTGGCCTGTGGAGCTGGTGGCAGACATGGGCCAGTCCTGGAGTCTGGGGAAAGCTCTGACAAAGGCTCTGCATCGGAGGCAGAGCTGGGGCCAGGGCCACCTGACAGTTATCAGCTGCCTTCAGAGTTGGAGGTCAGTGGGGCAGAAGAACAGCTGGAGCCTGTTCCCGATGTGCGCATGCGCAGAGCTGCCAGGAGAAGGGAACAATTAAGGAACAGGAGTCGACTCGGGAGTAAAAGCACAAGTGGATGGTGAATGGCCCCTCCCATAGGAATAAATAGGAGTGAAAGGGGAGTGGTGTTTGCAGGAGACAATTAGTTTGTTTAATTAGTGTGAATATTCACTTGCCTGAGTTCGTGACTCACAGAGACTCCTTGCCAAGATTTTCCTTGTACAGCATTGCACTTGGAATCTATCGGTCTGGCAACCCTCCAAGCCTGATAAAGTCTGTGTTTGTAATTCAGATAAGGTCTGTTTGCCTGGACTTTGCTGGATATGAATGATAGGAATTCACTTTAGCCAAATAAAAAGGGGTTTTGTAGAGACAAGGAGTCTGTTTCGTGATTTTGTCAAGCCGAGGTCAGAACAGCTTCCACCATCTTGCATTCCTATGAGGTAGCCAACCTGAGTCCTTTCCTACAGGATGAAGTTGGAGATGATGGTCACCATGATTGTCCCAAAAGTGTTTTTTCAAGAGGCAACTGGGTTTTCTGGTTTTTCTTGAAGACGTTTAGCTTCTCATCCAAGAAGCTTCTTGGATGAGAAGTGAAACATCTTCAAAGAAAAACCAGAAAGTACAGTTGCCTCTTGAAAAAACATCTTTGGGACAACCGTGTCTCCCTACACCAGTGGTGGCTAACCCTTTTGGGCTCCTGTGCCAAAAATTGCATGTGCACCAGCGTGCATGCACTCGCATGCCAGCACCCAGAATGCAATGTGCGCCCCTTCTGCCCATGCCCCCTGTGCATGCACGCACAATCCCCCCGCCACCCCCTCACAGCTGATTTTTTTGGCTGTTGTGAGGCCTTTTTCGGCCTCCCAGAGGCTTGGAAAAAGCCTCTGCAAGACTTTTCAGGCCGAATTATAGGCCTGTTTTGTCACTTCCTGATGAAATGGGCCTATAATTAGGCCTGAAAAGCCTTGCAGAGGCTATTTCCAAGCCTCTGGGAGGCCGAAAGAGGCCTCAAACTAGCCAAAAAAAATCAGCTGTGAGGCACGCGCATGCGCAATGAGGTAAGTTTGCCTACGGCTCGCATGCCAGCACAAATGGCTCTGCGTGCTGCTTGTGGTACGCGTGCCATCGGTTCGCCATCACGGCCCTGGACATTCACCATGACTGTGTTTGTGACTTTCCGTCTGTAGGGGGAAGACTTGCATTGTATCAATGCTGTCGATTTTGTTGGATTGCTGGAGCCCTTGGCTCATTCAAGACATTTTCCCAATTCTTTCTTTTAGACAAATTTGCCTATTTTCCCCTATAAAAATCTTAAATGATTTGGCATCTCATAAATGGAGCGCACGCTAATGAAAGCAACACAAGAACCTCTTCTGCCAAACTCATGCATTAACCTTTTTTTAGTTCCTTTATTTCTATCAGGCAGAGGAATTCGTGGAACTAAATTCTTCCATCTCAGCCAAGTGCAACCAAGCCACTTTTTATTTATGAAAAAAAAAATGCACCAATATAATTTTCTTCACTGTGTTTGGGTGGGCAGAGTGTCCATTTTTATTTTGAAGTTGGCTGGTGATCACATAACTTAGGACATTGCAACTATTATAAATCAATGCTGGTTGCCAAGCGCCCGAAATTTGATCATTTGACTGTAGGGAATGATGCAACAGTCATTAAGTGTGAGGACTTTTTTAGCAGTGTCATAACTTTGAACGGTTATTAATTGAATAGTTGTATCTGTATTCATCAGCGGTCTGAATTAGCACTATTTCTGTCTGGCATAGCTCAAGTTTTTTGGCTAGAATCGGCTAAATAGTTTTGTGTTCCTTCCTAATGTCAGTTTTCCTTTTCCAGAGTTGAGAATTTTTTTTCTTATACCATTTTTGTTTTAAAAATATATATATGGAAGGTATGCCAGCCAGCATAACACTAAGCATTCTTCTCGCCCATCAAACTGATTCCACATGGTCATTGTTTAGCAACCTTAGCACATAATGAATCAAAGTACAATAATCAAATCCTATGGATTCCAGGGTGAAGGAATGGTCCCACTGAAATCAGTGGAAAATAAAGTCACTTCGACTGGTTTAAGTCCAGAATTTCTGTATACCCATTTCTCCCAATTTGGAACTCTTCCAATTGCATAGATGGCTCAAAATTCTCAGCAATAGCCATGCTGGCTGTGAATGAAAGTCTAGACATTAGGAAAGCACCCAAATTTAAGGCAGCAATTCTACACTGTTAATCTTTTCCAGGCAAAAAAATATGCTGAATTTTGTTCCTTTGTTAATGTCTTTTTTCCCATGGACATTCAGATCAGGGCTGTCCAACTTTGGCAACTTGTGGACTTCAATTCCCAGAATTCCCCAGCCAGCATGGTTCGCTAAGGAATTCTGGGAGTTAAAGCAGGGGTGGGCTTCAAAAATTTTAACGACGGGTTCTGTGCCCGGTTGCTGGGTGGGCATGGCCTAGTTGACCTCCTGCATCATGGCAGGGGTCACTTTTGCCCTCCCTGGGCTCCAGAGGCTTTCTTCGAATCTCCAGGAGGGTGAAAACGGCCTCCCCCAGACTCCGGAGGCTCTCTGGAAGCCAGAAACAGGCCCATTTCCAGCCTCCCCAAACTTCTGGGAGGCACGTTTTTTGCCCTCCCTGAGCCTCCACACACACACCCTGTACTTACCTGCATCCAAAAGGGGCCACGTGCCGACTCCTGGGAGGGGAGGGCTGGGCAGGGCCAGCCAGGAGTGGGATTTGGGCGGTTCTCCGAACTGCACAGAATCTCGGCTAGGGGCTCTCCCGAACCCCTGCCAACCCCCAGCAGTCCACCTCTGAGTTAAAGTCCACAGATCTTCAAGTTCCCAAGGTTGGACATGAGTTAAAGTCCACAGATCTTCAAGTTCCCAAGGTTGGACATCTCTGCTTTAGATTCTAAATCAGAGTTTGGTGCCCATTGGATGGAGACCACCGAAGGAGATCACCTTGAGGATTTCCTTAAACCTGGATGCTATTTTTTTTAATGTGGATGTGTCTTTTTGTGCAGCCTGGTGACAAGTGGCAGTTGCTGGATCAGTGTTATAGCGTGACCTGCTTACCAGGTGGCCGCACAGAACTGAAAAGCCACCGGCATCTTTGTGAGAAGATGGCCAAGCCAACGTGTCACAACAATTTCCCTGCAGTTAAAGTGGAGGAAACCTGTGGCTGTCGTTGGGTGTGTCCATGTGAGTATTTTTTTTTACCCCCTGTAAAATCTGATCAAGGGAGAATTAATAACTCGGAGGACGGGCTTCAGCTGATTGGAACAGAATATGGAATACCAGGTAACATCATCCAGGAAATGACCATCTATCTGAACATTGAAGATATCTATCCTTGGCAGGAAGGAAGGAGGGAGGGGGGAGGGAAAGAAAGCATGAAAGAAAAGAAGGAAAGAAAGAAAGAAAAGAAAGGAAAGGAAGGAAGGAAGGAAGGAAGGAAGGAAGGAAGGAAGGAAGGAAGGAAGGAAGGAAGGAAGGAAGGAAGGAAGGAAAGAAACAGAAAGAAATTATGAAAGAAAGAAAGGAAGAACCAAATAAAGGAAGAAAGAGAAAAAGAAAGAAAGGAAAGAAAAATAAGAAAGAAAGGAAGAAAGAAAGAAAGAAAGAAAGAAAGAAAGAAAGAAAGAAAGAAAGAAAGAAAGAAAGAAAGAAAGAAAGAAAGAAAAAGACATGAAGGAAAGAGACAGACAGACAGAAAGAAACTAGGAAAGAAAAAGAAGAAGAAACAAAGGAAAGAAAAGAAAGAAAAGAAAGGAAGGAAAGAAAGAGAAAGAAAGAAGGAAAAGTATGAAAGAAAGAAAGGAAAGAAAGAAAAAGAAAGGAAAGAAAGAGAAAGAAAGAAAGAAAGAGAGAGAGAGAAAGAAAGAAAGGAAGAAAGGAAGAAAGAAAGAAAGAAAGAAAGAAAGAAAGAAAGAAAGAAAGAAAGAAAGAAAGAAAGAAAGAAAGAAAGAAAGAAAGAAAGAACCACCAACCCAAAATAAAGGATAATCTTGCCAATATTGTTTGGGGGATGGAAAGGAGAGGAAAGAATTTCATTTATTATTAGAAGGAGGGGCTACTAGAACGGGGGATATCTTTTTGTATGTCAACTGCCCCGCCCCGCTGGGGGGGGGGGGTTATAGTGCATCTCTGAACTTACAACACACATGTGTCACAGCCCCTAGCTTGCTTTGGAGACATCACTGACCCAGAATATGTAGGGAAGGACTGGGAGAACCTAGGGGGCAGAGTTAAAAGAGGTATCAGTCTAGAATCCCTGTGTAGCCACAATTGAACTAAATCCAACCTCCCTTGAGTTCCATTCATCCTTATCTAACTCTAACCAGATGCTAACTGTTAGTTGAGAAGATTCTCGGGCATAGACTGTAGCAATAAATAAACCAGTTTAATTAGACCTTCATGTGGAGACCTGGTCTTTTGAACCTGACGGAACCTCTTACGTAAACTTCAGATTTTCATTCTGCTGTGGGAAAATCTCAAGATTTCATAAATCTTTCCAGAGATTGATGGTCTTCAACGTACTTGCCCTGGGATCTGCCACAATGTTCTGGAGTCCAACTGCCTCAAACAGGTGGATTTCTCCACTTAAGAGACCAGAGCTGTAATTTTCAGCTGCGCTTTCTGCTCTTGATATGCAAGTGCAGAGCTTGTGAATTATTACAAGGGGACAAATATAGAGTGCCATCTGCCAATCACATGGGACACTTGTGCTCTTGAAAGCAAAGAATTATGTGACAAAAACCGCCATGCTGAGCAACAGCACTTAACACACAGGCTTTACAATCAAGTGCCAAGGATGTGATTTGTATTTATTGACACAGAAACAAGAAAAAAAAAACTTCACAAAAAATAAGTTGCTTTCAAGATGATAGGAATCCCTTTGCCAGCTGTCAAGGATACATATAAAACTGGATTTTTCTGACAAGATTTGCATTTCTGTTGTCATTTTCCTTGTTATGCATGTGTCTTCAAACGTTTGTTTTATAAGTTTTAATGCTCTTTTTTGGGGGGGAGGGATTTGGACATTTAAATTGTATTAAATTGAGTTTGCCTTTGGAGGAGAGGTCAACAGGAAAGAGGTAGGACAGGGATATCAAATTTGATTTCATGGAGGGCCGCCTCAGGGTTGTGTTTGACCTTGGAGGGCTGGGGTGGGCGTGGCCATGGATGGGTGTGGCCATCTTGACATCACTCATTTCCGGGGCGCCTGTGGCGCCCAAGTTCTAAGGCAGGACTTCCCTCAGACCCTCACTCCCTCTCATTATAATCTCCTTCTTTCCTTTCCTCCTTTCCTTTCCTTTCCTTTCCTTGCCTCCTTTCCTTCCCTTCTTTCCTTCCCTTCCTTTCCTTTCCTTTCCTTTCCTCCCATTCTCCTTCTTCCTTTCCTTTCCTTTCCTTTCCTTTCCTTCCCTTCTTTCCTTTCCTTCTTTCCTTTCTCCTTTCCTTTCCTTTTCTTTCCTTTCCTTCCCTTCCCTTTCTTTTCCTCCTTTCCTTTCCTTTCCTTCCCTTCTTTCCCTTCCTTCTTTCTTTCCTCCTTTCCTTTCCTTTCCTCTTTCTTTTTTCCTTCCCTTCCCTTTCTTTTCCTCCTTTCCTTTCCTTCCCTTCCTTCTTTCCTTTCCTTTCCTCCTTCCTTCTTTCCTTTCCTCCTTTCCTTTCCTTTCTTTCTTTCCTCCTTTCCTTTCCTTTCCTTTCCTTTCCTTTCCTTTCCTTTCCTCCCATTCTCCTTCTTCCTTTCCTTTCCTTTCCTTTCCTTTCCTTTCCTTTCCTTTCCTTTCCTTTCCTTTCCTCCCATTCTCCTTCTTCCTTTCCTTTCCTTCCTTTCCTTTCCTTTCCTTTCCTTTCCTTTCCCTTCCTTTCCTTCCTTCCTTCCTTCCTTCCTTCCTTCCTTCCTTCCTTCCTTCCTTCCTTCCTTCCTTCCTTCCTTTCCTTCTTTTTCCTTCCCTCTTCATTCTCCTTTCTTCTTCCTTTCCCTCTTTCCTTCTTGTTCCTTCCTTGCTCTCTTCCCATCTTCCCTTCTTTTCCTTTGTCTTTCCTCTTTCCCTTTCTCCTTTCCTGCCCCTTCTTGCATGCTCAAATGCAAAAGGGGAAACATTTCTCCTTTTGTTTCGTTTTTAGTTTGTTTTGCTAGCCCTCTGCCAGCGAAAACCGAGCTGGGGTGGTGGTTTTCATTTGGTTCCCTGCAGCTCCATTTTCCCTGGCAGAGGCACCACGGACTGGTCATTCATTGTTTCCAAGGTGGCCCTGCAGGCCGGATCTAAGCACTCCACGGGCTGGATGCTGATATAGGGGGAGGGCTTTAGAGATGTCATTCAACCCTTGGTGAAAAAAAAATTACACTGCATGGTAAATGACACATATGTTGAACAAAATAAGGCAGTTCATTTCTAAATTTTAAGGAATGCAAGTTGATTTTAATGTCTCTTCTTCCAAAGAAAATTATTTGCTGCCTTTAAGGGTGTGTTTCTGAGGAGGCTTTTATGGAGAGAAAGAGTACATGGCAAAGGTTGCATATCCCAGTGCATAATTGAAGACATACTTATTTTCTCACTGAGGGAAGATGTTTTTTTTCCCCTAAGGCTTGCAGTGGGGTGCATTTGTATAAAAAGTCTTCCCTCTGCGAGAATTGCTTCCCAGGACTGTCTTCACAGTAAGATGCAGAAAACGTTCTGAAAAGCCATTTGATGCTACTATTGGAAGAAACATCCATCTGGGAGAAAGACACTGGAAACATGGAGGCTGATTGGAAAGATGGTTTACACATGGAGCTGAACACATGGAGTTGAGAGAAAGAGCGGTATTTATACCCTCTCTTGGGCCTTGCCCTTGAGCTTCCTGTTCCTGTGGCAAGGACATGTATTCTATTGGTTGCTGTCAGACTCCCGGGGGGCTATGCAGGGGTCTGCATAGACAACTTTTTACGTTGTCTGGATTAAGTTTGGTTGAACCTTGCTGTGTGATGTAATGCCCCCAGGTGATTTCGCAATGCAGTGAGTCCTGCTGCTAGATGGGTAGCAGGCTAATCCTATTATGTCCTGAGGGTCATGTCTTAATCCATCCCCCTGGAGCTGAAGTTCTATTTGTCTTGTAGATAGACTGACCCAGTCCTGCTCAATGGGCACCAAATATCTGTTAGGAGCAGGGAGCTGCAGGGAGCTGTCTTTAAAAACAGGTTTCTCCTTTTTTCATCCAGGGAAATAATCTTCTGCCTTTTTAATATTTCCCATAATATTTCATTCTTCTAGGAGAGGGGTGGGTGCCAGCTTTCTACTGACCTTAATATATATTCGCACGTGTTAGAAAATTCTACAAAGGAATCCTGCAGACAGATCAAAGTAGCAGCACAGGGAGAAATGGCATGGAACAGCAGTTGGGAAGTGGTGGCCCACCAGAGCTTTCTGATCTCTTAACTCACAACCACCCAGCCACATGGAGGGTAGTAATAGAGAGGTGCAGCTTAGCTGATTTTGGACCAAAACTTCCCCATGTCATGTCCAAAAGCAAGATGCTGATTGAGCTGGGAGGTAAGCTTGAGCAGTTTACTAGCAACTGAGCTCCTTTCTGCATTGAAATTTTTTCAGACCAGGAATTTTGATTGGAGAAAGCTCCAGCTCGCAAAGTCCTTAAAAAAAAAATCTGCGGCAGCTGCCAAAAAAAGCCAATGCAGTCTTAGGTTGCATCACAAGAAATATAGTATCAAGATCGTGTGAAGTGTTAGCATGGCTTTATACTGCCTTGGTAAGACCACACTTGGAATATTGCTCCCAGTTTGGGTCACACGCTACAAAATAAGATGTTGAGACTCTAAGAAAGTGTTCAGAGGAGAACAACAAAGATGATTAGGAGCAGTGGTGGGATTCAATTATTTTTTATTATGGGTTCTGTGGGTGTGGCTTGGTGGGTGTGGCAGGGAAAGGATACTGCAAAATCCCCATTTTCTCCCCACCCCACTAACCTGCTTTCCAGCTCCGTTCTCCTGTGTAGGGCAACAAAAGAAGACCCAGCTGATCAGATGGGACTCAGTGCGAGGCAGGGAATAGATGGGGGCAGGGCCAGTCAGAGGCGGTATTTGCTGGTTCTCCAAACTACCCAAAATTCCCGCTACCGGTTCTCCAGAACTGGTCAGAACCTACTGAATGTCACCTCTGATTAGGAGACTGGAGGCTAGAGTATATGATGAATGGTTGCGGGAACTAGGTAGGTGTAGTCTAATGGAAGAGAAGGATTAGGGATGACATGATTGCTGTCTTTCATTATTTGAAGGGTTGTCACAGAGAAGAGGGGGTTGACCCATTCTTCAAGGCACCTGAAGGCAGGACAGGAAGTAATGGATGGAAACTTTTCAAAGAAATATCTGTTGTGGTTAGCCGGCAGCAGGTGAGGACAGCTGAGGAGAGCGAGGACTCAGATGAGAGGCCAGGACCATTAGGGAGTGGACTGCTGCCTTCGGAGATTGTGGGGGCTGGCAGCAGCGATGAGAAGGTTCCCGAGGAGCCTGTGCCAAGTGTGCGTATGCACAGGGTTGCTCGCAGGAAAGAGCAGTTGTAGCAGCACGGGCTACTTGGGAGTAAGGCTACAAGGTAATGGGCCCTCCTTCAAGAAGATAAAAGCCAGCTGAGACACTAACCTTCTTGGCAGGAAGCAAAGATGTTTTGAAATTCAGCCTCGTGGACATTCCAGTATCTTAAGTTGGTATTTCAAGACTGTTGTGTTGTGAAATATTTCTTATCTGTGATTCTTGGCAGTTTTGCAGTTTTGGCAAGGTTTGTGCTTATTCAAGTTAATTAGTTTGCAGCAGCCTTTTAACCAGGGATTCGTAAGACTCATTAAAAGGTTTCTGTTCCCTTTGGTTCGTGTTTGTTTTATTGGAAAATGGTTTGGGTCAGAACAATATCCAAGCTAGAACTAAGGAGAATTTTTCTGTCAGTCAGAAAAATTAACCAGTGGAACAGCTTGCCTCCAGAAGTGGACACTGTATCACTAGAGGTTTTTTAAGAAGAGTTTGGGCAGCCATTTGTCCAGAATGGTATAGGGTCTCCTGCTAGAGCAAAAAGTTGGAATAGAAGATCTCCACGATCCCTTGCCTCTCTGTTAGTCTGTATTCCTATCAGACATTAGGTCCTCTGACTCAGAGGTCCCCAGCACCCAGTCTGTGGACTGGCACCAGTTCTCAGTATGCCAGAAACTGGGCTGAGCAAACAAGTGAAGTCCCATCCATGGAATGCAGGCAGCACATGAAACCACACTACCTCTGATCCACGGAAAAAAAGTATTTCCATGGAACCAGTCCCTGGACCCCAAAAGGTTGGGGGTCCACTATTCTAACTATTCTATTCGGAAAGATGCATACAATAGCAATAGACTTATATACCGCTTCAAAGGGCTTTACAGCCCTCTCTAAGCAGTTTACAGAGTCATCCTATTGCTGTCATGCCCCTGGTGGAGACTGACTCTGAGGAAGAGGAGGAACAGCCAACAGGGAGTGGAAGTGTGTCTCCAGAGGTGGTGGAGGAGGCTGAGGAAGGGCAGAGGCCGGCTGGGCAGTCAGAGGAGGACCCAGGCCCATCCCCTCTCCATCCTAGGACATGCAGAGAGGAGAGGATCAGGGTAAAATGTGGTCTACTCGGGAGGAGAGAGCCATGATCCTCTTCATGGGTTGCAGATGTGAAATCTGCATAAAAGGTTGTACCTGCATGCTAACAGACACTGGAGACAAATTAGTGTTTTATTCCTAAAGAAGGCTTATGTTGGTTGGCGTTCTTCCAACAGACTTTCCCTGGTTATCTTCCTGAAGTTGGCAATTATCTATCCTGGTCTGTCGAGAAACTTTATTCAGTGTGGTTTGTTTTTGGTTTTTGCTTCGTTATCGGCTCTTTGAATGTGAACTGTGTTTCTTGCCTTTGAAATGTTATTTTGAAAATAGTTTACTCCTCCACTGTGAACAACTCAACAGTGAAGCCAAGTTGAAGACATTAAAGGACTTTTATTTACGTTTTGGTTTTTGTTAAATTTCTGAGATACTCTGGGTCATCACAATTGCCCCCAACAATCTGGGTCCTCATTTTACCCACTTTGGAAGGACAGAAGGTTGAGTCAACCTTGAGCCCGGTGAGATCTGAACTGCCAAATTGCAGGCAGCCAACACTCAGCAGAAGTAGCCTGCAGTACCTTATTCTAACCAGTGAGCCACCGCAGTTCTATGGAGTTCTATGGAGTGTGCCTCACATGTGTGCAGCAAAAAAAAGAGAGAAGGGTATGTAACAAATAAGTAGTGTCCTCTGAAGATCATCTTTTAACTTCCTCTTTATAGGTACATGCATGGGAAGTTCAACCAGGCACATTGTCACCTTCGATGGGCTGGATTTTAAGCTGACAGGCAACTGCTCCTACACCTTGTTTGAAGACAAAGAAGAAGGCGTTGAAGTGATTCTTCATAATGGCGCATGCAGGTCGGTCCCCAAACTCAACTGCATGAACGCCCTTGAGGTCACATACCAGGGCTTCTCTGTGCAGCTCTATGACAACATGACGGTAAGAGACCAATGTGAGAGAAAAAAAAACGAGAGTAGGTCAAGGAGGCTCCTGTTTATTTTGATTTAATTATGATGGATCCACGAGAGATGACTCAAAAAGCACAATAGAGTTGCTAAAATGCCCCATAGGCTTCATTTCAAGACAAATAATTGAGAGTCAGTTTGGTCTTGTGGTGACAGACACCAGGCTAGAAACCGGGAGACTGAGAGTTCAAGTCCCTCTTGACCTACTAAAGCCAGCTTAGTAACTTGGGGTCAATCACCAGGAGACTGAGAGTTCTAGTCCCACCTTAGCCATGAAAGCCAGCTGGGGTGACTGTGGGCTAGTCTCTCTTTCTCTCTCCCTCTCCCTCTCCCTCTCCCACTCTCTCTTTCTCTCCCCCTCTCTCCCTCTCTATCTCTCCCTCTCCCCAACCCACCTCACAGGGCTTTTGTTGTGGGGAAAATAGAAGGAGGAAAGTCCCAATGGTGCTTTTTCAAAAGGCAACTGGACTACCTTTGTTTTCCTGTGAAGACGTTTCGCGTCTCATCCAAGAAGCTTCTTCAGCTCTGACTGGTTGGTGGGGAATGGAAGGAGTAGTGCAAATGGGTGTGGAGCCTTCTTGGAACTGCTGAAAGGACTGTATTGTGGAGCTGTGCTTTCTGCAGGATGTTTTCTGCAGTGAAGGGACACAGGTGACGCCGAGGACATAGACCAACCTCCAAGTGGCCTCAACGACTCTCTAAAAAGAATGCAAATGACCAGCTGTCTGCAAGAAATAGAAATCCTTCCATTCCCAACCAACCAGTCAGAACTGAAGAAGCTTCTTGGATGAGAAGCAAAGCATCTTCAAAGAAAAATAAAGCCCAGTTGCCTCTTGAGAAAACACATTTGTGACAATCATGACCTGGAGAGCTGAGAATCTCCATAGACAGAGGGAGGAAAGACGATTAGCTACATTCACCGCCTTGAGTTATTTATACAAATATAAATTTGAATATGTTATTGTTCCATTATTTATGCAAATGTATATATGTATGTTATTTATACTGTACAAATATAAATACAAATTTGTTATGGCTCCCCCTTCAGAGTTCAAACAACACAAAACCAAAAGCAGCCGTTCCAAAACTTAAATCCAACAGAAAGGAGTTCTACAAGATTATATTCCACACGCCCTGTTTATCAAAACAGTCCTGGTACAAATTCTCAAAACTCCGAGCCTCTGCTGAAAAACCTCTGCACGTAATCAGTCACTTTGTTCCTGACAATCTTCCCCCACACAGCTGTGTTCTTTTATACACTTTGAGGCAACGTGCTAATTACTGACTCACCCTCCCTTCTAACTGAGTTTGCCTCCGTAAACCACCTAGATGGGCATGTCAATCTCCTAAATCAACGTCTGGCCTGATGTCTCCCCACAGCTTGACGTTTCAGCCTCTTTCTTGTTCTGGCATCAAGCCACGATCTGTCAGCTTCTTCGCTCGACTCTTCTGACTCATTTTGTGGCTCAATTGCAGGCATGAATGAGGTCGAGGTTCAGGCGAAGAATGTCTGTGTGATAACCTCTCATCCCCTGGCTCACATCTGTGTCTTCTAACAATTCAGACTCCAAATTCTCAGCAGGCTCCAGCCTTTCATCCTCAGAGTCATCAGAATCAAAACTCACAGCAGGATCGATCCTTTCAGTCACAACACAAATTTATACAAAGGCGGGATAAAAAAAATCAAACCAATCAATAAAATAAGTGAATTGAAGCCAGTGAAATGGAAGGAAATAGAAGTCAAACGGGGATGTCTCACTTGAATGCCAGCTCACATTTACAGCCTGTGCATTTCATGAGCTCACAGTGTCTCATCAGAATCCGCGAGGTCAGATAGACAAGATTTATTCTTGATAGTAGGGGAGACATTATAGCAGTCCTCCAATATTTGAGGGGCTGCCACAGAGAGGAGGGGTTCAAGCCATTTTCCAAAGCATCCAAAGACCAGACAAGGAATAATGGATGGAAAAGGGTCAAAGAGAGATTCAACCTGGAAATAAGGAGACATTTTCTGACAGTGAGAACAATAAATCCATGGAACAAAAGGTGCCTTCAGAAGTTGTGGGAGCTTCATCACTGGAAGCTTTCAAGAAGAGACCGGACTACCATCCGTCAGAAATGGTATAGGACAAGGGTCTTCAAACTTGGCAAGTTTAAGACTTGTGGACTTTAACTCCCATAATTCCTGAGCTAACATGACTGGAGGAGGAATTCTGGGAGTTGAAGTATACAAGTCTTAAAGCTGTCAAGTTCGAAGACCCCTGGTATAGGATCTCCTGCTCGGGCGGGGGGTTGGACTAGATGACCTGCAAAGTCCCTTCCAACTCTGTTGATCTGTTTAAACTTCAGGTGAACAGTTTCCCCAGATTCTCCCTCTACTTCCTTTTAGAGCAGAAAAAAAGGGCTTTCATTCATTCAGAGCAGTACAGACTGACTTAAAGAGAGATCGTGTTCCAAAAAGGCCCCAACCTCATTTGCAATAATCGGTCTTTATGAGCAAGAGCAAACCTCTTTCCATATAAAAGGAATAGACTGTCAGGCTATGCTCTGGGATTGGCCAAAACCCAAATTTCAGGACAAAACAGGGTAATTCAGAACAGATTGCCATTTAATTGTGGTGGGTTGCACTAAGACGGCAGTAGCTGCTCCAGAAGTCTCGTACGCTGCAAACGTGGCACCACAACTATGCCAGAAATTATTATTTTCCCCCTCTTCTTTGGGGCTTCATGTCACCTGCCATCTTTCTGGTGATTGGGGAAACAAGTTTTGCTTCCCACTCAAGACGGCTGTCCTTCCATCCAAGCATCCTGTCATGCCCCTATTGGAGTCTGACTCCGAGGGAGAGATGGAACAGCTGACAGGGAGTGTGAGTGTGGCTCTGGTGGTTGTGGAGGAAACTGGGGAAGAACACAGGCCATATGGGCATTCAGTGGAAGACCCAGGCCCATCCCCTCTTCATCCTAGGGCATGGAGGGAAGAGCAGATAAGGGAGAAACGTGAGTGATGTGGTCTATGGGGGAGGAAGGGGCCCTGATCCCCTTCATGGGCTACAGCTGGGAAGACTGGTTAAAAGGACAAACTGCACATGGCAAAATTGCTGGAAGCAAAGTGTGCATTATTCTTGTCGGAGCTTATCTGTGTTTTGGCTTCCTCCCAACTGTGGTGGCTGTGTTATCTGGTAGAAGTCTGCAATTAATCATATTTGCCTGCCATAGTAATTCCTTCAGTGTGGTTTGTGTTGGGGTTTTTTAATTTCACATTAACTTTACTTTGGTTGTGGACTGCATTTACTCCCTCGGTAAACTGTTTTCTTTAAGAGTTTGATATCCAGCCGAGGATAATTGGACATTGGGGCCAAGTTGGAGGCATTAAAGGGACTATTTTGGTGACTTAGTTATTTTTGTGTCACACCCCGCGTCATCACACATCCTCTTGTATGCAGCTAGTCCTCAACGTAACAAGCATTCGATTAGGGGACCATTCAAAGTTGCAATGGCACAAAAAAATAGTGACTTAGGACTGTTTTTCACACTTACAACCAAATCACCTGAGTGCAGGGATGACTCAAAGGTCGTTAAGTGTGAAAAACGGCCACAGCTCACTTTTCTCAGGGATGGTGTAACTTTGAACGGTCGCTGAATGAACTGCTGTAAGTCAAGGACAACCTGTATTTTGCTTTCAACCTCCTGGTGGATTTTAGCTTTCCCTTCCAATCCCCGTTGCTTCCAAGTTGATGTGCTCGACCTCTGTGGTTTAATTCAGAAGTTGTGGGAGCTTCATCACTGGAGGCTTTCAAGAAGAGACTTGTGTAGGGTCCACCAGTGTTGTGGCCCACCAGTGGATCTGGCAGCAGATTTGGACAGTGAGGAGGTTGGGGAGGAACATGGGCCAGTCCTGGAGTCTGGGGAAGGCTCTGATGAGGGCTCTGCGTCAGAGGCAGAGATGGGGCCAGGGCCGTCCGACAGTTATCCAGCTGCCTTTGCAGTCAGAGATCAGTGGGGAAGAAGAACAGCTCGAGCCTGTTCCCAGTTGCACATGCGCAGAGCTGCCAGAAGAAGGGAACAGCTAAGGAACAAGGGTCGACTTGGGAATAAAGCCACAGGTGGACGGTGAATGGCCCCTCCCAGAGGGAATAAAAGAGGAGCGAAAGGGGAGTGGGGTTTTGCAGGAGACAGTTCATTTGGGTGAAGATCTGTTCCTGCATTCTTGCCAAGTATTGTCTGCTACAGTGTGGTGTCTGAAAGATATCGGCCTGGCAACTCTCCAAGCCTGATAAAGGTCAGGGAAATACCTTGAAAGATTGTTGGCCGGAACTTTGCTAGAAAGGAATTCACTGTAAACTAAATAAAAGGGGTTTATCGGGATGAGAAGTCGGCTTCGTGCTGTTGGGGAAGCCTAGGTCAGAACAGGTCTCCTGCTTGGGCAGAGGGGTTGGACTAGATGACCCACAAGGTCCCTTCCAACTCTGCTAATCTAACCTAATTCTTCTTTAACCCATGTTCCAAAACAGGTTGCTGTGAATGGTCTTGCAGTTATACCTCCTTATAATAATGGTCAATTGGAAGTCAACATCTATGGGACAATAATACACGAAGTCAAATTTTTGCAACAGAACCACACGCTTGCCTTCACTCCAAGCAACAATGAGTTCACCTTACAACTTAGCCCGAAGAGCTTTGCCTCAAAAATGTATGGGCTTTGTGGTACGTTCGAAAAATCCCTCCCTGAGTGCCATTAGTGATCGTTTAACAACGACCGAAGCCTTTCGAATGTTAATATCTCGACAGTAAATCTTTGGTTTAATGGATCTCTCTTCAATGCATTCAGTCTCTATGAGGCCTTGTGGTAAGACCATACTTGGAATACTGCATCCACTTTTGGTCGCCACAATATTCAAAATAATGTTGAGACTCTGGAAAGAGTGCAGAGAAGAGCAACTAAGATGATTAAGGGACTGGAGGCTAAAACATACGAAGAACGGTTGCAGGAACTGAGTATGTCTAGTTTAATGAAAAGAAGGACTAGGGGAGACATGATAGTATTGTTCCAATATCTGAGGGGCTGCCCCAAAGAAGAGGGAGTCAAGCTATTCTCCAAAGCACCTGAGGGCAGGACAAGAAGCAATGGGTGGAAACTAATCAAGGGAAGAAGCAACTTAGAACTAAGGAGAAATTTCCTGACAGAACAATTAATCAGTGGAACAGCTTTCCTCCAGAAGTTGTGAATGCTCCAACACTGGAGGTTTTTAAGAAAAGATTGGACAACCATTGGTACAGAATGGTATAGGGTCTCCTGCTTGTGCAGGGAGCTGGACTAGAAGACCTCCAAGGTCCCTTCCAACTCTGTTATTCTGCATTTTACAAATGTGTAAAATTCCATTTGGATTTCATAGAAATTCAGCTGGAAGCCACCCTTTCCCTTATTAATCTGTGAGTTCCCTGTATTCCTCAGCATAACAAGCTGGTAAGTTGAAAAGAAATGAATACAGGTAGTCCTTGACTTACAATCATTCATTTAGTGACTTACAATGACACACAAAAAAGTGTCCTATGACCGTTTTTCACACTTATGACCTTTACAGCATCCTCATGGTAACATGTTCAAATTTTGGATGCTTGGCAACTGGCATGTATATATGACAGCTGCACTGTCCTGAGGTCACTTGATCCATTTTTGCAACTTTCACACAAGCAAAATCAAAGGGGAATCCAGATTCACTTAACAACCGGGTTACTAACCCAGCATTGCAGTGATTTACTTAATAACTGTGGCAAGAGTGGTTGTAAAATGGGGCAAAACTCGCTTAACTCACTTAGCAAAGGAAATTTTTGGCTCAATTGTTGAGGACTACCCGTAAAAGTTCACATTGGCTTTATTATGAAATGCCAACATGCAAAACTCTACACAAAAATATTTTATTATTGTTATTGAGGGGGAGACCTATTGGGTCCAGGAAAGAGGGTAACAAGTCAAGTAGATTAGCAAACACTCTGAGTGGATTTATTTTATGCCCCATAAGCAGAACATCTTTTGTTCCAAAGGTGTTTTTCCAAGAAGCAATTGGACTTCCTGGGTTGTTGTGTTTTTTTTAAGACGTTTCGCTTCTCATCCAAGAAGTTTCTTCAGCTCTGACTGGTTGGTGGGGTATGGAAGGATTGGTACTCCTTGCAGACAGCTGGTCATTTGCATCTTCTTAGAGAGTCGTTGAGGCCACTTGGAGGTTTATCTGTGTCCCCAGGGTCTCACCTGAGTGGTGCAAATGGGTGTGGAGCCTTTTTTGGAATTGCTGAGCGGACTATATTGTAGACTGGAGATAGAGGATGTCCTATTCCTCCTCCTCTGTTGAGGGAGGGCTGTTCGGTTTTGACATAGATGGCCTCTTTGATCCCTCTTTCAAACCAGTGATCCTCTCTTTCCAAACTCTGGACTTTGCTGTCTGCAGGGGGCCTCAATGTCTCTCTAAAAGAATGCAAATGACCAGCTGTCTACAAGGAGTATAAATCCTTCCATTCCCCATCATCCAACAAGAGCTGAAAAAGCTTCTTGGATGAGAAGCGAAACATCTTCAAAGAAAAAACAGAAAGTCCAGTTGCACCTTTGGCACAACCCTGGCCTGGATGACTGGGAATCCCCATAGACAGAACGTGTTTTTTTAAGTACCAAAGGTCTACGCCAGGGGTATCAAACTCAAGGCCCGCAGGCCAGCCTGCAAAGTGTTTAGATCTGGCCTATGGGGCCACCCTAAAAACAGCAAAGGATGGGCCCACAGTGCCTCTGCCAGCGAAAATGGAGCGTCCCCTCCCCAGCTGCATTTTCATTGGCAGAGGGCTATCAAAACAAACTAAAAACAAAAACAAAAGGAGAAATGTTTCTCCTTTTGCATTTGGGCAGGCGAGAAGGGGCAGGAATGGAGAAAAGGAAAGAGGAAAGACAAAGAAGGGAAGATGGGAAGAGAGCAAGGGAGGAAAAAGAAGGGAAGAGGGGAAGGAAGAAGAAAGGAAAAGGAAGAAGGAAGGAAAAAGAAGAAAAGGAAGGAAGGAGATTATAATGAGAGTGAGAGAGAGTCCAAGGAAAGTCCTACCTTAGCACTTGGCCACCACAGGTGCCCCCAACACGAGTGATGTTGAGCTGGCCATGCCCATGCTGGTGATGTCCACCCTGGCTACACCCTTCTCAGCCACTCCCATCCCAGCTCCACAAGGTCAAACGCAACCCTGATGCTTCCCTCAATCAAATCGAGTTTTGACACCCTTAATCTTTGCAATCGCTTAATTTCTTTCCTCTGTGTTTCCTTTAGGGGTGTGTGACCAAAACAGCGAGAACGACCTGCTCTTAAAGAATGACTCCATTACTCGTGACGTCACTGGTTTCATCCAAGACTGGACCATTCAGCAACCGGGAAGGGTTTGCAAGGAGAGAAGGCCTGAGGTTTGCGTCGAGCATGCAACCAGGCACTGCAGCATCCTGCTTTCCACTCCTTTTTATGAGTGCCATCAGGTCATCCCTCCCAACATATTCTACGCAACGTGCGAAGAGAACAATTGCATTGGGGAGGAAGTGTGTGAGATTATAGCCTCCTATGCCCATCTTTGCAAAGTGCACGGGGTTTGTGTGGACTGGAGAACGCCGGATTTCTGCGGTAAGGGTTGTTATTCCTTTTGATGAAAATGCCGTCTCTGTTTTTTGCAATACCTTTAATTTCTTTAGATGCAGAGGTGGGATTCAGCAGGTTCGGACTGGTTCAGGTGAACTGGTTGTTAAATTTACATCTGGTTCGCCGAACCAGTAGTTGAAATGACTGGCTGGCCATGCCTACTCTGCCTTTCCCCTCCAAGGAGTCTCCACGTGGCCCATTTTGGATGCAAGTAAGTGCAGGGTCCGCATGGAGGCTCTAGGAGGGTGAAAAATGGCCCTCCTGGAAGTTACAGAAATGGGCCTGTTTCCAGCTTCCGAAGGGCCTCCTGACCCTGGGAGAGGCCATTTTTGCCTAAGGGAAGCCTCTGGACTCTGGGGAAGGCAAAAAACAGCCCTCCCGGAAGACTGGAAACAGGCGTGTTTTTGGCTTCCAGAGGGCCTCCGGAGCCTGAGGGAACCCATTTTTGCCCCCCCAGAGGCCCGAGGGAAGCCTCCGGACTCTAGGGAAGGCAAAAAACAGTTCTCCCGGAAGTTCCGGTAGGCTATGACCACCATGGCCACGCCCATCCAGCAACCTGGCAGCGAACCGATTGCTGGGATTTTTGAATCCCACCCTTTCTTAGATGATCCTTACAAGTTAAATAAAAAGGCATCTGCCAATACAGGTAGCCCTTGCCTTACGACCACAATTGAGCCCAAAATTTCTATCGTTAAGTGGGACTCTTCTTTTGCCCCATTTTATGGGGAGCCCGGGGAGGGCAAAAACAGACCTCCCAGAGGCTCGAGGAAAGCCCCTGGAGCCCACAAAATGGGCCTCCCAGAGGCTCCAGAAGGCTGGAAATGGGCCTGTTTCCAGCCTCTAGAGAGCCTCTGGAGCCTGGGGAGGGCAAAAACAGATCTCCCGGAGGCTCGAGAGAAGCCTCGGGAGTCCAAAAAACGGGCCTCCCAGAGGCTCCAGAAGGCTGGAAATGTGCCCATTTTTGTTTTCCTCAGGGTGATGCAGCGAGGCTGACTAGGTCAAAAACAGGGCACGGGGACACAGCTCCCAGGGGGCCGACTAGGCCACGCCCGCCATAGCCACGCCCACCCAGGAACCAGGCAGAGAACCAGTTGTTAAATTATTTGAAGCCCACCCCTGGTTTGTTCTCATCCATGCTGCTATTTTAACTACTCCTGAAATACTGTAAACTTCTTTTGAGCTTCAGCTTTGAATTTGCTTGGCGATCAAAATCTGAAATGACATTCTTGGCATTTCTCGCTGTTGGCAAGAATTGTACTTAGCCTAATTAGATTCCCCCCTTCCCACAACCTATTTCGAGCATCTAGGGCAGATTAGAGGTGGTTTATTTTTAGCACGATTTTACATTGATCCTTTCTTAACTAATTTATGGTCTTCCTGGGCCACCCTGCTTATTTTTCTAATGGACTTTTGTTGGGCTTCTATTGTTTGCTTGACCTCTGCAGCCATGAAATGTCCAGACTCTCTGATATACCAGCATTGCCAGAAAGGCTGCACGAAACACTGTGAGAATGGGACCAGCTTGCAAGTCTGCACGGACTACCCCACCGAGGGCTGTTTCTGTCCACCTGGACAGGTTTTCCTGGATGGCACCTGTGTTCACGAAGACATCTGCTCCCAATGCATCAGCGAAGATGGAACTCGTCATCAGGTGAGGCTTTCATTCTGGACTCCCATCATTTACTGCGGAGAGGGCCCTTTTATGACTTGTGGACTTCAACTCCCAGAATTCCCCTGGCTGGCTCGGGAATTCTGGGAGTTGAAGGCCACAAGTCATAAAAGGGCCATCGTTCCCTACCCCCTTATCTACTGAGAAAATGAAAAGCCTTCAGAGAGAGAGGAACTTTCAGATTTCATAGGATCCGGTCCATATATCAGTGCCATCCACAGAGTATCAACTTCAGCAGATACAGGTAGTCCTCAACTTACAACAACCCATTTTTGTGATGGTTCGAAGTTACGACAGCACTGAAAAAAAGTGACATGACAGTTTCTTTGTTTTTAACATTACACCATGAGTCATGGTGGCGCAGTGGTTAGAATGCAGTACTGCAGGCTTCTTCTGCTGACTGCCAGCTGCCAGAAGTTTGGCAGTTTGAATCTCACCAGGCTCAAGATTGTGATGGCCTGGGGCGTGACACAAAGGCAACACAGTCAAATAAGCAAGAAGTGTCCATTTAATACCTCCAACTTTGCCCCCAATGTCCAGGTTACCTTCGGCTGGGGGGATAAACTCTCCCAAGAACAGTCTTTAAGTGGAGGAAATTCAGGCTGAAAACAAAGTACATACAAACTGTAAATAAAAATCCAAACAAACAAAGCTGCAGTAATTAACTTGACAGGGCAGGAGAAGGAATTGCAGACTTGAAAACCCAGCAAAACACACACAGTTGGGAAGATGCCAGGAGACCAGATAAGCCTCGATGATACAAGATAATTCATGATTTGCTCCCAACAGTTTGCTATGCGCAACTTCCCTTTTTAAACACTGTGTTCCCAGCTGCAGCTAATGAAGGGAATCAGGGCCCTTTCCTCCCCCAAAAGCCATGTAACCCACATTACTCCATTCTCCGTTCCTTCCTGTGTGCCCTAGGATGAAGAGGGGGTGGGCCTGGGTCTTCCTCTGAATGCCCTCTGCCTTGCTCTACCTCTCTACCTGCTCTGCCCAGCTGGACTTTGCCCTTCCCCAGTTTCTTCCACAGCCAACAGAGCCACACTCCCACTCCCTGTCAGCTGCTTGGCCTCCCCCTCCAAATCAGAGTCCAACAGGGACATGACACAGGTTGATTCAGCCTTCCATCCTCCTGAGGTGCATAAAATGAGGACCCAGATTGTTGGGGGCAATAGGCTGACTCTGTAAACCTCTTAGAGAGGGCTGTAAAGCATTGTGAAGCGGTATATAAGTCTAAGGGCTATTGCTATTTTGGATCGTTGCAGCATTCCACATGGTCACTTGATCAAAATTCAGAGGCCAGTGGCCACTGGCACGTATTTATGACGGTCGCAGTATCCTGAGGTCACATGATCCCCTTTTGCTACCTTCTGTCAAGCAAAGTCAATAGTGAAGCCGGACTCACTTAACAATCGTGTTACCAACTTAACAACTGCAGTGATTCACTTAACAACTGTGGCAAAAAAGGCAGTAAAATGGTACAAAACTCACTTTTCAACCATCTTGCTCAGCAACAGAAATGTTGAGCTCAGTTGTGGTCGTAAGCCGAGGCCTACCTATACTCCAGCTGTTTATTATTTATACAGTATTACTTTGCTACTGTTATTATTATATTTGCTATCTTTTTTTTTCCATTCCAGAATAGCTCCACAGAGAAATAAGCTATTTTTAAATTTTTTAACCAATAAATAAACAAATAAATGGCAGGAATCTTATCCTTATTTTGTTGGGCCTTGTCATGCCCCTGTTGGAGTCTGACTCTGAGGGAGAGGAGGAACAGCTGACAGGGAATGGAAGTGTGGCTCTGGAGGTTGTGGAGGAAACTGGGGAAGGGCACAGGCCAGCTGGGCATTCAGAGGAAGACCCAGGCCCATCCCCTCTTCATCCTAGGGCACGCAGGGAGGAGTGGATAAGGGAGAAATGTGAGTGGTATGGTCTATGGGGGAGGAAGGGGCTCTGATCCCCTTCATGGGCTGCAGCTGTGAGGACTGTTTAAAAAGACAAACTGCGCATGGCCCAGTGCTGGTAGCAAAGCATGCATTATTCTTGTTGGAGCTTATCTGTGTTTTGGCTTCCTCCCAACTGTGGTTGCTCCATTATCTGGTAGAAGTCTGCAATTAATCATCCTTGCCTGCTGTGGTAATTCCTTCAGTGTGGTTTGTGTTGGGTTTTTTATTTCGAATTAACTTTACTTTGGGTGCGGACTGCATTTACTCCCTCCGTAAACTGTTTTCTTTAAGAGTTTGATATCCAGCCGAGGATAATTGGACATTGGGGCCAAGATGGAGGCATTAAAGGAACTATTTTTGTGCCTTAGTTATTTTTGTGTCATGCCCCCGGTCATCACAGGCCTTTTCTCCCTGACCATCACTACATAATTTTCCACATAGTTTTTCAAAATGCCATATAAAGAAATAAATATTATGTCACGGGGATATAATTTTCAAAATGGAACCTGAGGCAAAAAATATCCTAGGTGTCCCTCAGAAATGAAAATCTCAGCTTTTGCTTTGTGAGCAGGGGTAGCCTTAGGCTATTTAATATTTTCCTCTCATTTTATTTCCATCTGTGGAACACCTTTGGTGTCCATTGCTCTCTGGAGTTATTTATTGCTTTTTATCAGCCTCTCCAAGGAGTTACAGTTATGTAGTTCCATGTCTGTTTACCATCAGCCTATATTCTTAGGAAAGGATATGCTCATGGAAGAATCTGGAACGTTTTTAGTGAAAAATAGGCTGGTGTGCCTTTGTTGTAAAATGCATGACCAAGGAAATAATGCGAAACACTATATGTCCTGAAATTTTCCAAAGTCTGGCTTTACTTGTCTTATTGAGTTAATATTTGGTATGCTTTATTTAATGACACGTTTCTCTTTCTTCCAGTATTTTCAGGAGCGTGCTGGTGCAATTGGGGGAAAGAGCGAGGCCCCGAAATTATTTGTACCTCGGGTCAAAGGCGGTAGCTTTCGTTTGCATCCAAACCAATTAGAAAGACTCATGTATCCTTCTCTTTTTTTTTCCCCAACAGCCCTTGGAAACATGGATTCCTTCCACTGAACCCTGTAAAGTCTGCATGTGCCTGGAGAATAGGACAGTTAGTTGTGCAGCTCAGCCTTGTACGACAGCCAAACGTAAGCCCAAATGTCTTTTCAAAAGGCCTCGAAACAGCAGTGGGATCCTACCCGTTTCACTACCGGTTCAGTGATCACACACGCACACCAGCTGAGGCCTGCAGTGCCAATCAGCTGAGAGGATAAAGAAGAGAAAAGCACATGGCTGGGTGGGAGGGCCAATCAGAGGTGGGATGCTACCACTTCAGCCCAGTTCTATTGAACTGGTAACTCTGAAGAGCAGCTGACACTGAACTGGTTCACTGTAATGACCTTCTGGTCGTCTGTTTGGCCCACCCGCCCGCCTGGGCTCTTGGCTGTCCTTTATTTCCTGCTTTCTCAACCTCAGCTGCTTTGCGCAGCACAGCTGAGGTTGAAAAAGCAGGAAAGAAGAGGCTTTTCAAATGCTGCACACCAGCGTGCAGCGCTTGTCAGCTGTCCGGGTGGCACAGCTGATGTTTTTTTTACAAGTGTTGTACACGCAGCAAAATGCACTCTCACTGAACTGGTAGTAACACTCGTTGAATCCCACTCCTGGGGCCGATCCTGCACTTTTCTTTTCTTTCTCCACTCAGCTGGTTGTCTTAAGCTTTTTTCCCCTCCTCTCAGCTGATGTTGGAGGCATTTTTTTACTACCGGTTCAGATGAACCAGTCCGAACTGGTAGCATACCACCACTGCCTTGAAGGATCTTCAAACA
Organism: Notechis scutatus; assembly: GCF_049901735.1. Taxonomy (NCBI): domain Eukaryota; kingdom Metazoa; phylum Chordata; class Lepidosauria; order Squamata; family Elapidae; genus Notechis; species Notechis scutatus. The sequence goes on from NC_142014.1 coordinate 25,231,458, forward strand.
AGGCTGCATTGCGTGCAATTGAACAACCTGCCACAGCCATCTTGCCACGGGGCAACTTGCCACAGGATGGCTCAATGTGATAAGCATCATCTGCCACATTCTCTTCGACATGATGTCCCTTGACGAAAACAAGGGACATCATGTCAAAGAAACCATGGCGGAGAACATGGATCAGATTTGAGTCATCCCACGTGGATTGTCCTGCGACTAGATGGCCGTGGCAAGATGGCTGCGGCAAGATCAGAATACAGAATAACAGAGTTGGAAGGGACCTTGTAGGTCATCTAGTCCAACCCCCCGCCCAAGCAGGAGACCCTACACCATTTCTGACAGATGGCAGTCCAGTCTCTTCTTGAAAGCCTCAAGTGATGACACTCCCACAACTTCTGAAGGCAACTTCTGTTCCATAGGTTGATTGTTCTCACTGTCAGAAAAGTTATCTTTATTTCCAGGTTAAATCTCTCCTTGGTCAGTTTCCATCCATTATTCCTTGTCTCGCCTTCAGGTTCTTTGGAAAATAGCTTGACCCCTTCCTCTCTGTGGCAGCCCCTCAAATATTGGAAGACTGCTATCATGTCTCCCTTGCTCCTTCTCTTCACTCGACTAGCCATGTCTAGTTCCTGTAACCGTTCTTCATATGTTTAGCCTCCAGTCCCCTAATCATCCTGGTTGCTCTTCTCTGCACTCTTTCTAGAGCATCGACATTTTTTTTATCGTGTGGTGACCAAAACTGGATGCAGCATTCTAGGTGGGATCTTACTAAGGCTTTATAGAATGGTGTTAGTACCACTCTATAAAGATCTCCACAGCAAGTCTTATGAAAGCTCTTTCCATTTTCAAAGGAGGGACGAAGATGTCCCACTTTCATCTGAAGGGTTATGCATTTCCTGTGTCTTTTTCAAAGTCCTGATTTGAGATCCATTTTTGAAGTGCCGATGTGAAACCCAGGCCCGATCTTTCAGGAAGCAAATCTCCCCATCTTTTCTCCCTTCTTCCAAACTGAGGCACCTATTCTGAACCCGTGAAATTCTTGTTGTTAGATGAGTTTCAGAGGGATGGAGTCAAGATCACATGACGTGTTAATACGGCCTTATACTGCACTGGTAAGCCAGACTTGGAATATTGCATCCAGTTTGGTCATCACGATACAAAAAGATGTTGAGACTCTAGAAAGAGTGGAGGGAAGAGCAACAAAGATAATAAAGGGACTGGAGGCTAAAGCATATGATGAACATTGCAGGAACTGAGTATGTCTACTGTAACAAAGAGAAGGACTAGGTGTGACATGATAGCAGTCTTCCAATGTTTGAGTGGCTTTCCCAGAGAAGAAGAGGGGCATTTAACCAAAAAAAAAAACCTGGGGGCAGGACAAGAATGCAATGAATAGAAACTTAACAAAGAGAGAGCAAACCCAGAACTAAGGGTAAATTTCCTGACAATGAGAACAATTAACCTGTTGAAGTGCTTGCCTTCAGAGGTTGTGGGTGCTCCATCACTAGAGGTTTTCAAAAAGAGACAGGAAGGCCATTTGTCCAGAATATTATAGGGTCTACTGCATGAGCGGGATGGGTTGGACTAAAAGAGCTCCATGGCCCCTTCCAACTGTTGTTATTCTGTAATTCTGGATCTTCAGTGGGAATTCGCCAAACACATGTACTCTATTGTTCTGCTTGCTTGAATCTTACAAGTTGGCTTATCCTGGTTGAATATTGATGCTTATATTTCTCTCTCTCTCTCTCTCTCTCTCTCTCTCTCTCTCTCTCTCTCTCTCTCTCTCTCTCTCTCTCTTTCTCTCTCAGCCATTGACTGTGGTCCCTGTGAGATTCCAAGACTCCAGAGGAGTTCCAATCAGTGCTGTCCAGTCTTTGAATGTGGTAGGTCCCTGAGAGTCATTGCCACGTTGCAGTACCAATAGTCCTCAACTTACAACCATAATTGAGCCCGCAATTTCTGTGGAAAAGCCATCCATCCATCCATCACATCCATCTCATCCATCCATCTACATCCATCCATTATCTATCTATCTATCTGTCTGTCTATCTGTCTATCTATCTATCTATCTATCTATCTATCATCCATATCTCCATCCATCCATCTATCCATCTATCCATCCTATCTATCTATCCATCCATCCTATCTATATCTATCTATCCATCCATCCTATCCATCCATCCATCTATCTATCCATCTATCCATCTATATCTATCTGTCCGTCCATCCATCCATCCATCCATCTACATCCATCTATCTATCTATCTATCTATCTATCTATCTATCTATCTATCTATCCATCCATCCATCTATCCATCCATCTATCCATACATATCTATCTGTCCCTCCGTCCATCCATCCATCCATCTACATCTATCTATCTATCTATCTATCTATCTATCTATCTATCCATGCATATCTATCTGTCCCTCCGTCTCATCCATCCATCCATCCATCCATCTACATCTATCCATCCATCCATCTCATCATCTATCTATCTATCTATCCATCCATCCTATCTATCATCCATCTTTCCATTCTATCTTCTATCATCCATCATCATCATCATCTATCTATCTATCTATCTATCTATCTATCTATCTATCTATCTATATCTATCTATATCTGTCCATCCATCCATCCATCCAGTGTACCACCCATCTCACCAAAGGCAGCTTAAGAATTGATGGTCTTAAGCCATCTCTTCACAACAGGCAACAGGCCTTTTGGCTCCTTAATGCTCTGAATGGATCCTGCTCTGTGGTTTGTTGCAAATAATATTTTCCCTTGTTTGTTTGTTTTTCTGTGCCTAGTCTGCGATCTGATCTCTTGTAAATTGCCCCCCATACCTCACTGCGAAGATGGTCTCCAACTGATCCAGACAAATCCTGGAGGATGTCGGCCGGATTATGCTTGCGGTAATATTCCTTTCAACCACCAAATGCTGGGTTGACTTCCTAATATTTCTCCTATTTGGCATCAGCTATAAGTTTTCTATTTTCATTTTCTTTCCCCATTTCCTATAACATGGGGGAGGGAAATCCTCTCCGGCTAACTATTTGGGTTTTCCGTTTTGATTGGCAGTCTGCAAACAGGAAGAATGCAAGCCACAACCCACCCTGATCTGCCCACCACACCGTAAACGGATTTTGGTGAAGACTCAGTGCTGCGATGAATTTCGTTGTGTTTGTAGCTGTAACAATTCAATGGTGACATGCCCACCAGGTTATCTCTCATCGTCTGTCACCAATGACTGTGGTTGTACATCTACTACATGCATTCCTGATAAGGTAAAAACCAAAACCAAACCATCAATCCAGTCCTTGCCATGGGACTTTTCCCGAATGCCATCACTCTGCTAAACAAATAATTCCCTCAACACTGTCCAACTATTTACAAAGGCTGTACTACTATCACTACTAATCTTCTCATCACTCCTATCACCCATCTCCTTCCACTTGTGACTGTATGACTGTAACTTCGTTGCTTGTATCCTTAAAATTTTTATTGACTGTTTCCTAGTATGATCTGACTGCTTATTTGTACCCTATGACTATTATTAAGTGTTGTACCTTATGATTCTTGACAAATGTATCTTTTCTTTTATGTTTTCTGAGAGCATTTGCACCAAGACAAGTTCCTTGTGTGTCTAATCACACTTGGCCAATAAAGAATTCATTCATTCATTCATTCATTCATTCATTCATAAAAGAATTCATAGTCCATATCTGTCAATCCCCCCAAACTTTTGGTTTTTAGTCAACTCTTTGTGAAGAGGAGGATTGTTGGCCAATAAGAGCTGCTTTGAGATCTTGCAAACTCTTGATGGGTGTCATCCGGGAGAGAATCTAGAGTCTTTGCCTTATTTATTGTGGTCTCTTTTTCAAATGATTTTGATTTTTCTATAATTCGGGGACTTTCTGGGCCCCAATTCTATATGCATTAGCTTCATGGTCTGCCCTGTGATTTTACTTTGTTTGGGATGGAATTATTTGACTTCCTTGCTCTTCAAGGCAATCGGAACATCAAGATTTATTCAAGTGTAGTCAAACTACTTTTCTCTCTAATATCATAACCCACTGCCTTTCTGGATCAGACCACCTTTTCAATGGTAGGATTCAAAAAAAATTACTACCGGTTCTGTGGGCGTGGCTTGGAGGGCATGGCAGGGGAAGGATATACTGCAAAATCCCCATTCCCTCCCCACCCCACTAACCTGCTTTCCAGCTCCGTTCTCCTGTTCAGGGCAACCAAAGAAGACCCATCTGATCAGCTGGGACTCAATGGGAGGAAGAGAATAGATGGGGGAGGGGCCAGTCAGAGGTGGGATTTGCCGGTTCTCCGAACTACTCAAAATTTCTGCTACCAGTTTCCCAAAACTGGTCAGAACTTGCTGAAGACCACTTTTGTGCCTTTTCCTCAAAATGGAAGCCAGAACATTGTACAGGGAGCATATCATGGGGTATACTACCTCTGAATATGGAGGTTTTCTAAAGGCTGTGAACTTATCTGATAGTTTTGTAAGGCAAACTAGTGACAATGGTATAAGGACTTTGTTGTTTAAAGTCTTTAGGTTTAGGAGGAGTGTCAGAACCTGGAGGGTGGAGTCAAAAGAGGGATCAGCCTAGAATCCCTACGTAGCCACAAGAGAACTGAGTTCAACCCTCCTTGAGTGCCGTTGACCCTTATCTAATTCCAAGCAGGTGCCAGCTGTTAGTGGAGAAGATTTCTTTTAGCAATAAATCAGTTTAATTGGACCTGTCAATCTTTCATGCCTGATATTAGGAAAAGCCTTTTTAAAAATTTTTCCCAGAGGTGAGAAGTATTAAGCATATTTAAACTGAGCATATTTAAAGCCGTAGCCATCATTGCAAAATTTAACATAACAATCTGAAATAGAAAAGGGTTTCCTGCCTGAGCAGGGGATGGACTAGAAGACCTCCAAGGTCCCTTCCAATTCTGTTGTTCTATTCTATTCCATTCCATTCCATATTTTCTATTCTATTCTATTCTATTCTATTCTATTCTATTCTATTCTATTCTATTCTATTCTATTCTAATTCTAATTCTAATTCTAATTCTAATTCTATTCTATTCTATTCTATTCTATTCCATTCTATTCTATTCTATTCTATTCTATTCTATTCTATTCCATTCCATTCCATTCCATTCCATAGTTTCTATTCCATTCCATTCCATTCCATTCTATTCTAATTCTATTCCATTCTATCTTCTCTTCTCTTCTCTTCTCTTCTCTTCTCTTCTCTTCTCTTCTCTTCTCTTCTCTTCTCTTCTCTTCTCTTCTCTTCTCTTCCCTACCCTACCCTACCCTACCCTACCCTACCCTACTCTACTCTACTCTACTCTACTCTACTCTACTCTACTCTACTCTACTCTACTCTATCTAATTCTCCACTCTACTCTATCTAATTCTTATTATTCTAATTCTATTCTAATTCAAGGATGGTTGAAGCCAAGCATGCCACAAGATGTCTAGGAAATGAACTGAAACTATTTCTCCTTATTGGCAGGTGTGCGTCCACCGCAACATTGTCTACCCTCTTGGCATGACCTGGGAAGAAGAGTGTAGGGAGTGTTCTTGCACCAACATGAAAGATGCAGTTACAGGACTCCAAATTACAGAATGTCTCGAGAAAAGATGCAGTATGTCCTGCCCAGCGGTACGTAAAGTTCTCAAATATTGTTTAGAATAGAATAAAATTTTTTTTTTTATCTAGTTGGATTCTTCCAGGGGGAAGAATCAAGGGGGAAACACAAGGACAACCTTGGCTGGTCTTCAAAGAATGGTTTAGTCCTTGAAGACCAGCAAATCCTAGGGAAAAGAATACTGGCAGTCCTTGACTTACAACCACAATTGAGCCCAAATTTCATATTGATAAGTGAGACTTTTGTTAAATGAGTTTTGCCCCATTTTATGACCTTTCCTGCCACCGTTGTTAAGTGAATCACTGCAGTAGTTAAATTAGTAACACGGTTGTTAAAGGAATCTGTCTTCCCCGTTGACTTTGCTTGTCCGAAGGTCTCAAAAGGGGATCTCGTGATCCCCAGCATCCGTCATAAATACGAGTCATTTGCCAAGTGACTGAATTTTGATAATGTGATCCTGGGGATGTGGCAATGGTGATGTGAAAAACGGTCCTAAGTCACTTTTTTCAGCGCCGTTGTAACTTCGATTGGTCACTAAACGAACTGTTGTAAGTTGAGGACTACCTGTACTGTACTGTAGTTGCTACGAAGTCATAGCCATGAAGTTAGCTCCTAGGAGACTTAACTTTTACTTACCTCATGTCTCCTCTTCTAATCGAGTTCTGCCTTAAACAAGCAGTATTTTTTCTTCATTTAAATAAAAAAGAAATGAAATCAGTTTATTGCAGCCTGAAGGCCAGACAGCAATAGCGCTTAGACTTATATATCGCTTGACAGTGCTTTTACAGCCCTCTCTAAGAGGTTTACAGACTCAGCCTATTGCCCCCAATAATCTGGGTCCTCATTTTACTGACCTTGGAAGGACGGAAGGCTGAGTCAACCTTGAGCTGGTGAAGATCAAACTCCAGGCTGTGGGCAGAGTTAGCCTGCAATACTGCATTCTAACCACTGTGCCACCAGGAAGAAAAATAAGAAAGGAATAAGGGAGGGAGGGAAAGAAGGAAGGAAGGAAGGAAGGAAGGAAGGAAGGAAGGAAGGAAGGAAGGAAGGAAGGAAGGAAGGAAGGAAGGAAGGAAGGAAGGAAGGGCAATAGCAGAGTTATATACCAGTTCACAGTGCTTTACAGGCCTCTCTAAGTGATTTACAGAGTCAGCCTCTTGCCCCCAACAATCTGGGTCCTCATTTTACCAACTTCGGATGAATGGGAGGATGAGTCAACCTTGAGCCGGTCAGGATTGAACTGCTAGTAGTGAGCAGAGTTAGCCTGCAATACTGCATTCTAACCACTGGACCACCGCATATACAATAAAATATCTAACATATATACAGACAGACAGACACATACAGTAAGTATAATAGGACCCAAAAATAATTAAGAACGTTTTACATATAGTAAAAGAAAATGGAATCACAAGAATATTTATAAGAAGCGATAAGTAAATGAGCATCCAGATTTAATTAATTGCGAGGCACATGGTCCAGATGGGTAGGACAGAACTGATTGACTTGGGAAGATATTTTTGACTCCTTGTCGAAAAATAGTAGCTTTCAGTTTGGAAAAATAATAGTCCAGAGAGATTTCACTGGTATGGACTCTCTTCACCCTGTGAGAAATCTTTCTCTACAAGATGGAGTTTAAGGAATAATGAAACACTTGCGTGAATAAAACGGTTAAGAAGTGTTACCTCAGGTGCTGAGGTAGCTTCACTTCATTTTCTAGACGCTTCTAAGAAGTGAAGATACAGGAGATGGCGACACCCAAAATAAAGTGTTTTAATAAGGTGACCAACCATCCTCCTTTAAGGAGGACAGTCCTTCTTTTGTAAGTTCTGTCCTCTCTCGAAAAGTGTCCTCCTATATGTCCTCCTTTTTGATATTTGAAGACTAATCTGTAAATCTCCGTATTTGATCGATGCAGATCCGATCCATTGTGACGTATTTGTATTTGACATGATGATGCGTCAAGGATTGGTACAGTGCACCCATAGTTTGGAATTTTGTTCCGGTGAGCTGGGATTTAAATTCAGTTGGAACACCATGTAAATACAGACTGAACAGATGTCAGACTTCAATGGTGGGAAACAGAAAGCTAAGATTTCATTGATTTGCATTATCCTAAAAATATCACCTTTTATCAATGAACACTTTTTTAAAAAGTTTTTTAGCTCTAGAAAGGTGATGAAATCCTGCTAAAGTAGATTTCTCGTAGATTCTGTCTTTAAACTGGTGATGTTCCTCAGTTCTGGGAGTGGTTCCTATTTGATAATGTGGGTAGTCTTGGACTTACGACCACAACTCAGCCCAAGATTTATGTTGCTAAGGGAGAAACTTGTTAAGTGAGCTGTGCCCCATTTTAGGATTTTCCTTGCCACATTTGTTAAGGGAATTGCTGCAGCTGTTCAATTACTAAGACGGTCATTAAGTGAATCTGGCTTCCTGATTGACTTTGCTTGTCAGAAGGTTGCAAAAGGGGGACCCCGGGACATTGCAACCATCATAAATGTGAGTCAATTGTCAAGCATCCAAATGTAAATCATATGACCGTGAGGATGCTGCAGTGGTCGTAAGTGTAAACAATGGGTATGTTGGGTTTTTTTTCCGGTTTTTTTCAAACGGTCACAAAATGAACTGTTGTAAATCAAGGACTCCTATTGCAGGGGTGGACTTAAATTTTTTTAGCAATGGGTTCTCTGCCCAGTTGCTGGGTGGGCGTGGCCATGGTAGGCGTGGCCTAGTCAGCCTCCTGAACCATGGCTGGAGGGGGGCACGTTTTTGCCCTCCACGGGTTCCGGAGGCTTTCCTTGAGCCTCCAGGAGGACAAAAATGGCCTCCCCCGGGCTCCGGAGGCTTTCTGGAAGCTGGAAATGGGCCCATTTCTGGCCTTCCCAAACTTCCAGGAGGCCCATTTTCCACCCTCCCTGAGCCTCTGCACACGCCCTGCACTTACCTGCATCCAAAATTGGCCATGTGGGGACTCCTGGGAGGGGTGGGCGGGGCCAGCTAGGAGTGGGATTTGGGGGTTCTCCAAACTGCACAGATTCTTAGCTAGGGGCTCTCCCGAACCCCTGCAAACCCCCAGCAGTCCATCTCTTGCTCCTATGTATATACATGCCAGCAGCAGAAATCCTGAATGTGGGAAATTTTCTTCCATAGTTCCTTCTTCTTCCTAGCTTAAATATTTTTCCATGGTTTAATTCCCCATTTCAGACCAAACTGTAGAAAAAGAACTAGACCTGCTTATTTTATCAGCTTTGTCACAAAATACTGCTATACAAAAGGCTATTGGTGAGGTTATAAAATATATTAATAGCTTGACTGAAAATAATTTAAAAAAAAACCAATTTTAGTTTGGCTTCTGTCGTATTCAAGGCCAATTGCCAGTTACAATTGTATGTGTGTATGTGTGTCAGAGAGAGAAAGAGAGAGAGAAAACGAGAGAAAAGATGCAGCAGGTAGTTTAAAAAAAAATGTTCATTTGCACTATTTTTTTTATTTTTGCTTAGGAGGGAATTTTGGATACACTGCCCCAACCAAATGTAATAGCTTTTTAATAGGAATTGATACCTAAAAAGGTTAAATCGTGGCAGTTGGATCAAAGCTTATTAAACTGAGATGTTTCATTACTCACCTAAGTAACTTCTTCAGTCAAAATGAAAAATTTAAATTAGGCAGGGAGTCAGAGAGTCATTGAAATGTACTAACACTTGCCATACCAATTGTAAGGATTTCTCCCCAAAATATATGGCAAATGTAAATGAGGATTCAATCATCCAGACCAAAAGCATTATAAAAAGGTCAAATCATGGCAACTGGACCAAATGATTGATTGACTGAATTCATCGAATTGATTGATAGTACAAAAATGAAATTGCTTTGTGATAGGAATTGATTTCATGCTACATTTGTTGACTTCCCCAATATTTATTTATTAGTTTGCCGCGTATTGTGTCACAAGGTGACTGGGAAGCTTACAACATTAAAATGAAATCATAAATATATGCATAACTACAGTATATAAAGTTGCGCTAAAACTGCAATAAATACAAATATCCACCACTTTTTTCTTCAGAGTAAGAGGGAGATATTAAACATCTTTTTCAGAGTAAGAAGGAGATATTTATAGAGGAAAAAAACCTACTCTTTGTGATTGTGAACCATGTCTGAATCCATTTTCCATTTGAAATAAGCTTTTGTTCCCAGCCACACAACATTTTGAATATTGGAGTAGTTAAATTATAGCATGGAAAGTTTAGGGAATGCAGTGTGTGATGGATCCCTGAAGAGGAAAAAGTGTCCAGAAAGCCTCCAGGTGTGTTTACAGATGTTCTGCAGGTACCATGTTGGATTATATACAACTTTACCTCAGAACTCCAAAGTGTAGCGAAAAAATATCTTCATGGACGGAAAGACACTATAATTCCTCCTAACCCAAAGGTGCTTTTTCCCCCCAAAAAGGCAACTGGAGTTTCTTGGTCTTTTCCTTGAAAATGTTTCATTTCCCATCCAAGAAGCTTCTTCAGTTCTTTGAATTGAACAGAACCAAGAACTGAAGAAGCTTCTTGGATGAGAAACAAAACATTTTCAAGGAAAAGACCAAGAAACTCCAGTTACCTTTTGGAAAACAAGCACCTTTGGGACAAACATGACTTGGATGACTGAGAATCACATGTGAATTGCATGTAGACTTGCAGTGGTGGGATTCAAAACATTTTACTACCAGTTCTGTGGGCGTGGCATGGCTTGGTGGGCGTGGCTTGGTGGGCGTGGCAGGGGAAGGATACTGCAAAATCTCCATTCTCTCCCCACCCCACTGACCTGCTTTCCAGCACCGTTCTCCTGTGCAGGGCAACCAAAGAAGACCCAGCCAATCAGCTGGGACTCGGGAGGTGGAGAATAGATGGGGGCGGGGCCAGTCAGAGGTGGGATTTGCCGGTTCTCCAAACAACTCAAAATTTCTGCTACTGGTTCTCCAAAACTGGTCAGAACTTGCTGAAGGCCACCTCTGTAGACTTGTTTCACCTTTCCTAGGCCCGCTTACATTCTGAAATCTACCCGGTTCCAGGATCTTGCAAAGCAGTTTTGCAACTAGGTTGTTTGCACATGATGTAACTAGATCATTTACGCAACACATAATGGACATACAACAGAGTTCAATCTTCCTGCAATTTTTGGAGGTGGAGAGGTGGGACAAAGACAAGCAGCACAGATGTCTAGAATCAGCGACTAATTTGCAATGTGGAAAATCAACAGTTGGACAAAATTGTCACTCACAGCTTTGCCTGAAAGCTGGAGCAAGGTTTTTGATATTGCAACTGATAAAATACAACCCACCAAAAATAATTCTTTTTCTGAATTTCAGGAATACCCATTTTTAATCCTATTCCACCGACCAACAACTGTGCAACATGGGGAAGTCACAAACCTTGTCTCTTTGGTGAGGCGGATTGTAAAATCTGAGCACAATCCGTAATATTTCATGCTGACAGTTTTCTTTTGAAGTAGCAAAGTTTGTTCTTCCCCATGTGGTCAACGTGAACGTAAAAGGCCTTATTATTAGAATCCATAAAAATTTCAGGAAGATGGGATTTTAAAGGGCTTATGAAAATACTATTTTTAAAGTCCATATTTCAAGATGCTGTAAGCTTTCAAACATGAAACACTAAGCATTGCAACTGTTATGAAATATAGTTGCCATGTCCAATGGTTGGGAGTACATGCCGTGACAAACGGCTCCGTGTTGCTATGTCCACATTGGAGAAGGGAGAAATATTGACCAGATGAGGGCTTGATAGTCGCTTGTGATGTATATTTTTTGATCTGAAGTTTGATGATCTTATTTTGGCATAAATATGATCTTAGCTTTTGTTCCTGCCTCTGATAAATTTGTTATTTAGAACATAGAATAACAGGGATGGAAGGAACCTTGGAGGTCTTCTAATCCAACCCCCTGCTCAAGCCATATATCGTTCTGGAAAACAGTTGTCCAATCTCTTCTTAAAAACTTCCACTGTTGGAGCATTTACAACTTCTGGAGGCAATTTGTTCCATTTATTAATTCTTCTCACTATCAGGAAATTTCTCCTTAGTTCTAGGTTGCTTCTCTCCTTGATTAGTTTCCATCCATGGCTTCTTGTCCTGTCTTCAGGTGCTTTGGAGAATAGCTTGACCCCCTCTTCTCTGTGACAGCCCCTCAGGTCCTAGAAGACTTTTATCGTATCATCCCTAGTCCTTCTCTTTGTTAGACTAGGTAAAAGTAAAGGTTCCCCTCGCACATATGTGCTAGCAGTTTCTGGCTCTAGAGGGCGGTGCTCATCTCTGTTACAAAGCCGAAGAGCCAGCACTGTCCGAAGACGTCTCCGTGGTCATGTGGCTGGCATGACTAAATGCCGAAGGCACACAGAACGCTGTTACCTTCCCACCAAAGGGGTCCCTATTTTTCTACTTGCATTTCTTTACGTGCTTTCGAACTGCTAGGTTGGCAGAAGCTGGGACAAGTAACGGGAGCTCACTCCATCACACGGCACTAGGGATTTGAACCGCCAAACTGCCGACCTTTCTGATTGACAAGCTCAGTGTCTTAGCCACTGAGCCACCACATCCCTTTTTGTTAGACAGTTCCCTCAATCATTCAATAAATGATTTGGCTTCCAGACCCATTATCATCTTTGTTGTTCTAATCTGTACTCGGAGAAAGTTAAAGGCAGACGGTCTCCGAGAAGGTCTGGATTTCTGGATTTTGTGCTTGTCAGATTACAAAACTGGACATGGAAGGGGATATCAACTTTGAGAAGATGGTGCTTTGAGAGAAGCCATTGTCAAAATTCCTTCCCAAGGAAGGGATGAACCAGTGGGATTCCTTTGAGGAATTCATGGTTCCTTGGAAAGAATAGGAATCTTGGGACCATTATCTTTCAAAGCCCAAGAAGTTCTTTGTACCCCAGAAAACTACTAGATTACTAGATATGCCCTTGCCTTGGTTTGACTAGAGATATGGTCTAGTCTTGATTAGTCTAGTGAAAAGAAGGACTAGGGGTAACATGATAGCAGGATTCTAATATTTGAGGGGCTGCCACAAAGAAGAGGGAGTCAAGCTATTCTCCAAAGCACCTGAAGGCAGGACAAGAAACAGTGGATGGAAACTAACCAAGGAGAGAAGCAACCTAGAATTAAGGAGAAACTTCCTAATAGTGAAGACAGTTAACCAGTAGAACGGATTGCCTTCAAAAGTTGTGGGTCAAATAAACACAAAGTATATATAAAAGCAAAACTTTTTAATGCATCTCTGTAAGTTCTGTTTATTCACAGCAAAAAGTCATTAAAACTAATTGTCCCAGATAAGAGCAAGCCCTTTCAAGGTTACAAAAGGCTGCCAAGAATGCAAGATTAATGCAGAGAAATATTCCAAACCAAAAATCTCCAAACACAAACCAGAACAAACAGGACTTCCATGAGAACTTGCAGTTGAAAGAACTTCTTTGCTTCCTGCAAAGAAGCCAACCCCGAAGGCTGGCTTTTATCCCTTATGGGAGGAGCCATCACCTTGCAGCCTTCCTCCTGAGTCGCCTGTGCTGCTTCAGCTGCTCTTTCCTTCCAGCAGCCCTGTGGCCACACGCTCTGGACACAGGCACCCCGGGGTCCTCTTCGTTACTGCTGCCAGACTCCACGACCTCCGAAGGCAGCACCCCATTCTCCGATAGTCCTGGCCCCATTCCTGCATTACATGCAGGCCCCTCATCTGAGTCCTCGCTCTCAGAGATCTCAGCCGTCTGCACCTGCTGCTGGCAAACCAAACAATATGGATCTTTGTCAACAAGGTTTTAGATATGATACTGTTTTCCCTAAGAGAAAGTCAAGGAGTTTGAGGAACTAGGTGCCATTCAGTGAGACCCCTCCATTATTCATGGCTGCCTAGACAAATGATCACCCTCGTGACTCTGAGTCTAAAGAACATCTTTGCTTCCTGCAAAGAACACATCCCCAAGGGCTGGTTTTTATCCCTTATGGGAGAGGCCCTCACCTTCTACCCTTGCTGCTTCAGCTGCTCTTTCCTTAGAGCAGCCCTGCGCACACGCACACTAGCTCCCCGGGGTCCTCTGCATCACTGCTGCCAGACTCCATGACCTCCAAAGGTAGCACCCCACTCTCCGATAGTCCTGGCCCCATCCCTGCATCACAAGCAGGCCCCTCGTCCAAGTCCTAGCTCTCAGAGACCTCAACCGTCTGCACCTGCTGCCGGTGAATCACAACAGGGTCCTTCCAAGTCTGTTATTCTGTTAAACAGAAGTCAGAAGAGGTAGCTCTTTACCTTACCAAGGCTTTGGGCAAGAGAGACCAAGCTGGGAAAGACAGGGTAGGTCCTCATCTAACGACTAGCGGGATTTGGTTAATGACAATAAATTTGGTTAATGACAAACAATACAAGAGCACACAATAAATACAAACTCAAGGTAAACCGCACCAAACTTGATTGCAGGAAATACGACTTCAGCAACAGAGTGGTCAATGTCTGGAATACTCTACCCGACTCTGTGGTTTCTTCCCCAAACCCCAAAAACTTTAACCTTAGACTGTCTACTATTGATGTCACCCCTTTCCTAAGAGGTCTGTAGGGGGTGTGCATAAGCGCATCAATGTGTCTACCATCCCTGTCCTATTGTTTCTTTATTTTATTTTTCTTATATGTATCCATTCCATGTATTCATAACTATGTTTATACTTATACCTGTTATCTTGTAAGCGATTGACAAATCAAATAAATAAATAAATAAACAATAGCAGGAAGTGCTGAAATTAACCAATGTGTCACACCATCACTGGAGGCTTTTAAGAAGAGACTGGACAGTCACTTGTCTGGAATGGTACGGGAGGGTCAGACTAGAAGACCTCCAAGATCCCTTCCAACTTTTTTATCTGTGATTTCTCTCATCTATATTGACCTGAACTGAGTGGAGAGGACTCTTCTCAGTGATAAAATTCAATGCCAGGAGGTGCCGCTGTTGCTACTGACTTCCCAGGGAAGCTGGGCCCCATTCAAAGTAGATGCGTTTATTGCAACATCAGGAAAGATTTAAGACTCTGAAAAAAAAGTTGGATATCCTTCCAAAAAATAACAAGAACATTTCCCCTGTTTTGGATGATTGGGTAAATGCTACAAGTGGTAATCAAATAAGGGGATTATGTTGCCACTAGTTAAAAGCATTCATTTCTCAGGCATTTTTGTTTCTGCTTCAGAAAATAAGAAAGAATCTCTTTTGAATATGATCTTCCTGTACAGGATCAGGGGTGGTTTTGTTAAGTGGCACATTTTTCCCTCCACATTTTTTATTGAACACAATATAATTGATATTATATTGAATAGAACAAAATAAACATCGAATGTGCTTAATCAAGGGGTGAAAATTATATATTGACTTAAGAGTTGGTGGTTGATTAACTACAATGATTTGAATTGCTTATTACATTTCATACCATCTGTATATTTGAGAGAGTGATAAAGAAAAAATGTTAATTGGCAGGTAATTTGCAAGATTTGGGAAGTTGGTGAAAACCATCTAAAAGTTTTTAGTAAATGTGAAAATGGCCTCTCGATCAATATGCCTTAAATGCACTTTTTTGTTGTTGTTTTATAAAATTGTACTTGGCATTCTACAGCATGGTACCCAGATCTGCCAACTAGTATACATATTAGAAAATAAGTATCAGACCTGTGTTTCTTTTCAAAGTTAATTCAGTAACCGTTTTGCCTCAAAAGTTAATAATAAATACAGAACCTGAACCACGAGATAATGTGTAAAACCAAAGTAGCCATTCACCTGCCAGTTTGACCCAGTGGTTAAGACACCAAGCTAGAAAGCAGAGGACTGTGAGTTCAAGTCCTGCCTAAGCTATGAAAGCCAGTTGGGTGATTTTGAGTCAATTCCCCCCTCCTCTCAGCCCAACCTACATCACAGGGTTGTTGTGATGGGAAATAGAGGAGGAGGAAAGTGTGTGGGATATCTTTGCCCAAGCCTTGATTTATATATTTATAAAAATAATATAGGTGGAATACAATTAAATACAATTCAAAATGCTACAGGTTCATTCCAAACATTGAATATATAGATTGTTCCAAGCTTGGAACAGAAGAACCAGCTGTTCCACAGGTTGATTGTTCTCACTCCTTATTCCCAGGTTGAATCTCTCCTTGTTCAGTTTCCATCCATTATTCCTTGTCTGGCCTTTGGGTGCTTTGTAGAATAGCTTGACCCCCCTCCTCTCTGTGGCAGCCCCTCAAATATTGGAAGACTTCTATCATGTCTCCCCTACACCTCCTCTTGCACTAGACTAGCCAGGCCCAGTTCCTGCAACTCCTGTTCTTCATATGCTTTAGCCTTCAACCCGCCAATCACCTTCTGATTCTATACTGACCCAACCTGGTTACAAAAGAACAAACACAAGACAAAGGCAGCAGCCCCCACCTTTTAAAGTTTAATCCACAAATTCTGTTTCTTCACAGATAAACGGCTGCTTTCAACTAATTAGCTCTGACAAGAAAGAGCCGTGCCAAGTTGTTTGTCAAGGCTGCCAAAAACCCACAGATAAAGAAATAGTTTACAAGAGTTTTCAAATACTAACTATAATGTCCATGAGACTGAGTTTCAGAGCGTCTTTGCCTTCTGCAAAGTACGCTTCTTCAAACCTGGCTTTTATCTTCTTGAGGAAAGGGCCATTAACTTGCAGCCTTACTCCCGAGTCACCCATGCTGCTGTAACTGCTCTGTCCTATGAGCAATCCTGTGTGCACGCGCACTGGGCACAGGCTCCTCGGGAACCTCCTCATCACTGCTGCCAGCGCCCACAATCTCTGAAGGCAGCACTCCACTCCCTAATGGTCCTGGTCCCTCACCTGAGTCCTCCCTCTCCTCCACCATCCGCACCTGCTGCCAGCTAACCACAACAGATTCTGAGGAAAATTTTAGGAATCCAGGCTACTCACTCTAGTTTTAATTACATTAGCCAGGCTCTGATTTTTCTGGGGATCAGTTTGCCAAAAGAGTTCTGATATCTGCCACAATTAAGCCAATGCGATTTGCATCTCAATTTTTTTGTGTGTGATTGAAAAAGCCTGCAAAATGGGCCACATAAATAAAGTTCATGATTTTAAAAAAAAAAAAACCTTAATAGTTTTAATGTAAGGCTACAGTTGAACTTCCTTGTGCTTCTAATTAAGAGCCAGAACAACATTTCTTTTCCATAGCTTATAATATTTATACTCCCCTAAATACCGCTGTTCTCTGGATGGCTTACAGGAATAATTTAAAACTGTAAAACAGAACTGTGAAGTCTAAAATAAAATAAAGCCACCAGAGTTAAGGGAACGAGCGGCGATGTTAGTGCAGCAAACATTTTAATAAGCATTAACAGATTTTAAGATTGCCTGGGAAAATATTTTGTTCTCCAAAGATTGGAGGTGTCACGCTCGCCTCTGGAGAGGTTTGCCCTCCAACTGTGCAATGAGAAAGAAAGGAAGTAGTTAGGATAGTTTAGGATAGGATAGAAAGGAAGTAGTTAATTAAGTCGAGGACATCTGGGCAGTCCTCGACTTACAACCGCATGTTTAGCGACCATTTCAAATTACACTGCCACTGAAAAAAGTAAGTTATGGCTATTTTTCACACACTTGAGACTATTGTAGCATCCCCGTGGTCATGTGATCAAAATTTGGTTGCTTGACAACTAGCATTTCTTTATGACAGTCGTAATGTCCTGGGGTTACCCATGTTTTGCCCCCCAAAAATAAGACCAGGTGTTATATTAATTTTTGTTCCAAAAGACACATTAGGTTTTGTTTTCAGAGAAACATGGTACTAAATGCATCTGCCTGGCTGACAAATCTTAATGGGGGCTTATTTTGGGGGTGGGGCTTATATTACAAGCATCCTGAAAAATTGCTAGGGCTTATTTTCTGGTTGGGTCTTATTTTCAGGGAAACACAGAATGTGATTGTCATTTGTAATTTTCAGAGCTGGCTTCCAAAACCAGAGTCAATGGGGGAAGTCAGGTTATAACAGTTTGCTTAGTGACCTTTCAAAGTTACAACGGCACTGAACAAAGTGGACACGGTCATTTTTCACAGTTATAGGATCCCGATGGTAATGTGATCAGAATTCAGACCCTTGTTGTGGTTCACCGGGAGCTGGTGAAGACGGCAGCAGAATCGGACAGTGGGGAAGAAAGGGGATCAGTCTGGGAGTCTGGGGAGGACTCGGACGAGGGTCCTTTGTCCGATGCGGAGATGGGGCCAGGACCATCTGGGAGTAGGGTGCTGCCTCCAGAGCCTTTGGAGTCTGGCAGAAGTAAGGCAGAGGACCCAGGGAAGCCTGTTCCCAGTGCGTGTGTATGCAGAGCTGCTAGAAGGCGAGAGCAGCTGAAACAAAAGGGGCGACTCAGGAGTAAGGCTGGGAGGTGATTGCCTCTCCCATAAGGTATAAAGGACAGCCAAAGGTGAAGAAACCTTTGCAGGAAGCAAAGTTGTTCGTTCGGTTCAGATTCATTCTTGAAGCTCTTTGTACTTTGGTTGGTTTTCTTTCTAGTTCATTGGACACTTCTGTTATTGGCAGCACTTCACAGGGAAGAAAGGTGGATGCTTATCTCAAGGGACTGTTTGAGATTCATTACCAGCTGGGAATGAACATAATTCCCAGCATTGCAATAAAACAAGTCTTGTTTTTAAAATAAGTGTGTGCTTAATTACGGTCTCGGAAGCCTTGGTCAGAATAACCCTTGGTAACTGACTCATATTTATGATGGCTGCAGTGTCCTGGGGTCATGGGAATCTCCTTTTGCAACCTTCTGACAAGCAAAGTCAATGGGAAAATCAGATTCACTTAAACTAATTGGTTACTAATTTAGCAATGGCAGCGATTCACTTAACAAACGTGGCAAGCAAAGTCATAAAACGGGGCAACCCTCAACCAATTTCTCACTTAGCCACATACATTTTGGGCTCAATGGTGGTCGTACATTGAGGTGCTACCTGGAATATATTATACGAGAAAAGTTATACCTGCTTGATTTTTGTTGTTGTTTCTTTCATGTTCTGCAGGGATATAAATACGTCAACAGAGAGGGGGCATGCTGTGGAAAATGTCTCAGAACCATGTGTGAAGATACAACCCTTTGGTCTCGAGGAGACGAAGACGAAGGTGTCACTTGGCACAACGTAAGGCATCGTGGTGAGGGGAAATGGGCATTTCTGCTTTCCTTGTGCAGAGAAGGAAGGAAGTTGGAAAGAAGTACTTAAGGCATGAATTGTAAGAGCTGCATAGAGCTTCAAGGACCGTTTTGTTTCAACAACATTTCGGTTGAAGCACCTCTTGAAGTGGCTCTTTGAAGTGGTGTCACCTCCATGGTTAAACATTGGCGGAACTGAGCTCTGGATTTCAGGAGTAACTTGGTCATAGATTCAGCCGAAATATTATGTCATCATGTCTACATTCAGTTGTGAAGTATTTTGTCATTCCCTTTCTGGTCCTCTCCCATAGACTGGAAGAAGAGAGCACCCAATATCAGAGGATCACAGAATCATAGGGCTGGAAGAGACCTTGGAGGTCTTCTAGTCCACCCCGCCCTGCCCAAGGCAGGAGTCTTATACTATCATGGACAAATTGTTGTCCAATCTTCTCTTGAAAACCTCCAGCGATGGAGCACCAGGAGACAAGTTGTTCCGTGGATTAATTATCCTGACTGTTAGGAAATTACTCCTTAGTTCTAGGTTGGATCTCCCTTTGATGAGTTTCTGCTTATAACTTCTCGTCCTTCTTACAGGTGCTATGAGTATAAATGGAATCCTTCTTCCCTGTGACATCCCTTCAAGTAATTGGAAGACAATCTCTTTGTTAGGCTAAACCAGGGGTCTGCAACCTTAAACACTCAAAGAGCCATTTGGACCCATTTCCCACAGAAAAGAAAACACCGGGAGTCACAAAACCTAGGTGGGCGTGGCCAACTCACAGTCACTCCCACCCAGTCACATGACACCACCACCCCACCATGCCTACCCAGATTTTGTGGCTCCCAGTGTTTTCTGTGGGAAATGGGTCTCTCTCCCTCCCTCCCTCCCTCCCTCTCATTTCTGGTTTTTGTGTTTTACCTTCTGAGACAGGCGAGGAGTGATGGGGAGGGGAGGGCGAGGGATGGGGCCAGCCAGTGGTGGAATCACCCAACCGGGAGCCACAGCAGAGGGCCCAAAGAGCTGCATGTGGCTCCAGAGCTGCCGGTTGCTGACACCCAGGCTAAACATATCTAGTTCCCTCAGCCATACATCATATGGTTAGGCCTCCAGACCCCTTCTCATCTTTGTTGCTCTTCTCTACACTCTTTCTATGGTTTCAGCATCTTATTGGTATCATACTGACCAGAACTGGACATAGTATTCCAAATCTGACCTCACTAGTGCAGTATAGAGAGGTATTATCACTTCCCTAATACTTTGGCCACCTCATGAGAAGGAAGGACTCCCCGGAGAAGAGCCTAACGCTGGGAATGATTGAGGGCAGAAGAAGAAGGGGACGGCAGAGAATGAGGTGGCTGGATGGAGTCCCTGAAGCAGTCGACGTGAGCTTAAATGGGATGGTAGAGGAGAGGAGGCCTGGAGGAACGTTGTCCATGGGGTCGCGATGGGTTGGACACGACTTTGCAACAAACAACAATAATCACTTCCCTTGATCTTGATACTATTCCTCTGTTGGTACAGAGAATTATGACTGCATTTGGCAACTGTAGCACAGAGTTGCACATTGTCTCCCTAGAGTAAAATCAAGACTGTTTGGATTTATTTGCTGTGAAAAGAAACAGGGGAGAGATCACCTAAACGCAAGGCATTTTCTTACAATCCTAATAACTCTCTTCCTCCATCTTTACATTTTTTTTTCCTTTCCTGCTGTTGATTTAAGGATCTCAGAAGCCATCAAGAGCTCCAAGGGACTACTTGATAGAACTGTACAGGGCAGATTCTAATAAAGAATTTCCCCGCCCTTTTTATGACCCTGTAATCCCTAAATTCAGGGTAGAGTTGGGGCGACTGGATGAAGCTGAGTGTTTACTGGCTGGATGCCCTTCCTGACACCACTTGGAGTTCACAGCAAATATTATTATTATTATTAATTTTTTTGCACTCTCGAAGAGCTTTATAGCTCCGCTGCCTTAAGAAAGTTCAAAACATTCTCAAAGATCCATCTTATCCTGGGCACCCTTTTTAAAAAACGATTATCATCTAGCAGATGGTACAGGATAATAAAAACAAGGACAAATAGGCTGAAAAACAGCTTCTATCCCAGGGCAGTAGCTCTGTTGAATTCTGCTGTATAGTGCAGTGTTGGTGCAGTGTTGGGGGTTTTCAATTCAATGTGTGGAGTGTGAAGGATGTGTGTTTGTGTTTATTTTCATGGTCACAATGTACACTGAAGATTGTGTTTGATTTCATTGTACGAGGTGCAATGACAATAAAGTAAACTAAACTAGAAGAGAAACAACTGCTACTACCTACAATTGAACTCTTAGCCTTCGGAGTGGGAGGCAAGTTCCTTCACCACTAGGCCTCCGCGCTGCTCTTAGCAGAGAATATCCACTTGGATATTATTATTATTTTTGTGCTCCAGTATAACAGAAGAAAACAACTGCAATTACTTTCTAGTTTTTTCCCCAAACCTTTCAAGTGGAAGAGATTTACAAATAGGATAAGGGAAGCTGTTTAGTTTTTTTAAAAAAAATGTTTTTATTGAGTTTCTAATTGTTCACATAAAGCATCATAGTTTCAACAACATTCTTGACATCTATACAAGTGCTTATCATAAATATCTTAACACATTGTATTTATATTTATCTAATATTTATTAATAACTTTAACTATAATCATTATTCCTATATTCTTACATAGTTTACAAATTTACCTTTTACATTCTTAAGGCTTTTTACAGTTAAGTTTCTTGTCTTATTTTTCAGTTCTGTTTGCTAGCCAATCATACCATTTGTTCCAGATTAGATAACAATCAGAGTCATCTCTCTTTCAATTTCAACGTTAACAAGTTCATTTCGGCACTTTCTGTTACTTGTTGTAACATCAGTTCTTCTTTAGGAATATTGGGAGTTTTCCATACCTGTGCAAAGGCTATTCTGGCGGCTGTTGTGATATGTAACAATAAATGTTTTATTTCTTTTGTTACTCTATCTTTAATAATTCCTAAAAGAAAGGTTTCCGGTCTGAGCTCAATCTGATAACCAGTAATCTTTTGAAGCTGTTTAGTTTTATTCACCCTGCTCTTCCTTGGGGGCTGAGGAAAGCCATGCTCCGCTTCATGGAGGAACATGACCTCACCCCTTTCCTAAGAGGTCTGTAGTGGGCGTGCATAAGCGCACCATCGTGCCTACCGTCCCTGTCCTACTGTTTTTATTTTTCTTATATGTATCGATTTCATGTATTCATAACTATGTTTATACTTACACCTATTCTCTTGTAAGCGATTGACAAATCAAATAAATAAATAAATCAGGCACATCTTCTTCCCTGAACAAGTTGCAAAGAAAGGATGGTCTTTGGGCTGCCTAACCCCTTCTGTTCTCTTACATTCCCAGGTTGGCTCTGAATGGACGTCTCCAACTGACCCCTGCGTCATCAAAAAATGTGTCCGTGTGAATGAGGAGGTCTTTATCCAGACCAGGAATGTCTCATGCCAACCGAGGGAGCCAAGCAGCTGCCCGTTTGCCACAGAGATGCGGTGTGACCATCGGTCCGGATGCTGTCCTTCCTGTCACTGTGGTAAGGACCGGTCCATTCAAAAGAAGACACGCCTTTCTTGCACCATCTTGAGAAGTTTGCAATCCAACTTACACATGAAACATTGTACCGAATCCCCTATAGAAGATGTTTCAATGTTGGTGAGACAGGTTG
Source organism: Notechis scutatus (assembly GCF_049901735.1). Classification (NCBI taxonomy): domain Eukaryota; kingdom Metazoa; phylum Chordata; class Lepidosauria; order Squamata; family Elapidae; genus Notechis; species Notechis scutatus. The sequence goes on from NC_142014.1 coordinate 25,254,042, forward strand.
GGCGAAGGCATGGTTGATTTTCGTTGCCATAGAATATTGCTGTGGCAGGCAGTCCTTAAGCAAATCCAGCTTTTCCCCTTGTGTTTGCTTTTTGAAAGCCAGCTGGGAGGGTTGCAAAGGGCAATCTTTTGACCCCGGGATGCTGCTATGGTCTTAAATACCTCCAGGCTGCCAAGCATCCAAATTTTGATCATGTGACGAATGGGGATGCTGCAAAGTTCATAAATGCAAGAACTGGTTGTAACACTTTTTTCAGTGTTGTAATTTTACATGTGTATGTACAAAAAATGACAGTGTACACAGCAGATGAGATAGCCATGCTGGGTTTAGTATCACAAATCACTAGTCGAACATTTCCCAAGCGTTTAAGACTGTGTGGTGTACTGACGGATTATGTGAGCAGATCCCAGTAAGGTGGCCTTCTGCGGCTGACCAATGGTGATCTTGTCAGCGCCAATTGTTTTCAAGTGCTTGCCTAGGTCTTTAGGCACAGCACCCAGTGTGCCGAGCACCACTGGAACCACCTGGACTGGTGTAGGCCAGAGTCTCTGCAGTTCGATTCTCAAGTCCTGATATCTGGTGACTTTTTCAAGTTGTTTCTCGTCGATTCTGCTGTCATCAGGTATGGCAATGTCGACGATCCATGCTTTTTTCTTCTCCACAATCCTGATATCCGGGGTATTGTGTTCCAAAACTTTGTCAGTCTATATTCGGAAGTCCCACAGTAGTTTTGCATGCTCATTTTCGACCACTTTCTCAGGCTTATGATCCCACCAGTTCATCATCATCATGATGAAGAAACATAAAAAATGGAGTTGCTGTTGAGAGTTTCACTGTCCTGTGGAAGAGTCAAATGCTAATAAATGCAACTTCTCTCTTGCAGAACCTGTGAATGGCTGCATCTTGAATGGTACTGTTCTTGCGGTAAGACTTTAGCTGATTTATTTATTCATCAAACTTGTATGCTGCCCATCTCACCAAGGGCGACTCTAGGTGCTTACAGTCATTGAACCAAATACAGTATAAAACATTAAAACAATAAAGATCTTAAATTTAAAATTGTTAAGATAAAACTAAGCCGGAGAGAGGGGGGAAGGAGCAAAATGTGTGCAGGGAGGAAGTTGGTTGTTGTCTATTCCATTAGTCCCAAAGATGCTTTTTCAAAAGGCAACTGGACTTCCAAGGGCAAAAACCAAGGAAGTCCAGCCGCCTTCTGGAAAAAACACCTTTGGGACATTCTCTTCCAAGGTAAAATGTTTGGATGTGATACTAAGCAAACAATGGATAAATGCAACATTTTCTTCTGATATCCCCAGAAAAAAGTAAGGTGGAACCCAGCTGAAAACATTTGAAGGTGATTCTCTTTGGCCTATTGCTTAAAAAAGGATTTGGCCCATTCAAAACCCACTGAGATCAGTGCATTAGGTGAAAATCCACAATTCTTTTGGGTGCAAGAAAGTTATTTCTGCCTAGAAGATTTATTATCCTGGGGAAATCAGAGCAGGCAAACTACTCGAGTTAAAAATGAATGTGAGCCTGTAGCTAAGACATGCCATCTACAGTCTAGAGCAGGGGTCTTCAAATTTGACAGCTTTAAGACTTGTGGACCTCAACTCCCAGAATTCCTCCTCCAGTCATGTTAGCTCAGGAATTCTGGGAGTTGAAGTCCATAAGTCTTAAACTTGCCAAGTTTGAAGACCCTTGGTCTAGTGGCTCTTCTGAGGCTACTGAGTATGATTTCCATCAGCCAGATGTTAGGAGCTGTAATTCATCAATGCTGCCAGGGACAATTTGCCTCCGGGAGTTGTGGCTTCTCCATAACTGGAGGTTCTTAAGAGGAGACTAGACAGCCACTTGTCTGGAATGGTATAGGGTCTCCTGCTTGAGCAGGGGGTTAGACTAGAAGACCTCCAAGGTCCATTCCAAATCTGTTATTCTGTTATTTTGGCTGCAGTCTCCTCCTCCTCCTTGTTTGGACCGCAATCTAAGATTTCGGACTGACTTTGAGACCCCAGGAATTTAACCAGGAAGCTTCTGCTCTAACATAGACCCATGGCTGGCTGAGCTTTGCGCCCTCGTTATTCTCCTCTTCCCATAGAACTGTCCGCATTCTTTGCAAGAAATGGGGTGGTGGAGATGAATGGTCCAATCTCAGTGTTTCTCATGATAGAAAGGACCATCTAACGTAGCAAACCATGTTCTCCCTTTTTTTTTTTTCAGCCGGGGAAACGTATGATGCTGGATGAGTGCACCACTTGCCAATGTAACACACGGCAGGGACTGTACCTGACATACAAATTGATGTGTGGGAAAATTACCTGTGAACCGTGCCCCAAGGTAAGAGGGAACCTTATGCTCCAAGGAGCTTTCTTGACTTTGAATGTTCTGATTTCTTCTGAATTGCAGAAGCCTTTGGTCTTTCTACTCTTGGTTCTGTCAGAAAATAGGGACTTCCTTTCCAATGAATTAGTCTCATTTGGTGACCAAAGTATTAAAGGTTCTTTCTGTTTGAAAGGCACAACACACCTAATATAGTACCCTGTTTCCCTGAAAATATGACCTACCCTGAAAGTAAGTCCTAGCTTGAGTTTTACACCTGCTCCCAATATAAGCCCTACCCCCCAAATAAGCCCTAATTAAGATCCTGCCCACTCCAGAGTGCACAGGGGGGAATTAAACTAGGAGGGATGGAGCCGCCCTACTACTTACCTTTGGACAGTTGTAACCAGGCCTTGCATATCCCGACACCTGCCTTGCCAGCCCATTTCTTCTGCAGCCGGCAAGGGTTTCCTGAAGGCCTCTGCAGTGATCGATCCAGAGCTCAGTTATCGGCTGCAGAGGCCTTCAGGAAAGCCTTGCCGGTCGCAGAAGAAAAAGTTCCTGAGGGCCTCTGAGAGCGAAAAGGAGGCCAGGGGCGACACATGCAAGTGAAGTTAGTCAGTGGATGGCATCCCCCGAAAATAAGACCTGGTGCCTTTTTTGGTGGAAAAAAAAAAGACAGGATCTTATTTTCGGGGAAACACGGTACATGATATTCAGAGAGGGCTGTTCCAAAGAGATGCAAAGCAACCTAGGAGAGCACATGGAGAGCATATCTCCTTGAGTCATCCCAGCCGCTGCATCTCTTCTCTGATGGTCTCCTCCATGCAAATATCTGTGACCACCTCATCAATTGCAGAACTGTTTCCAAAATCCCTAGTGAAAGATGCAGCTGTTTTAAAGACCCCAAGAGAGCTGTTTTCAAGGTCTCCACCTGTTGTCAAAGTCTTCTTTCTAAACAAGCCAGGATCCAAAGTTTGCTTGCTTTTATTGTCACTCATGCGCCCCAGCATAAAGTGAATAAATGTCACAATTTTAGATGCAAAGCAGAGAGGGCCCACTTCAGTGTTATATCCTAGTGTCATTTGACTGCCATTTTCTTGATCTAAAGAAATCTGACAGAAAGTGAAATAAAAGTTAACGCGCACATATGTCCTTGATGTTAAAATAAAATGAGCATGAAGGTTGACAGAAAACTTTGTAATGTCCCCCATGATGTCATGCTGATGGAAAGAAATCAAGGTTTTAATTTGATAATGTCATTATTTACGTTAGTTTTGTCACAGGCCTTTTGTTCCTGGTTTCTGATTTGGGTTTTTAAAAAAGATCAAGAAGAAAAAAGATAAAAACTCTCCATATTTGTGCTGTTTACTTTTCAGATCTCGTGGAACTTTGCCACTTAATCCTGCATTTATTCCATTCCTGGGTTAAGCTGAGAGACTGGGTCTCCGTGAAATTTAAAACTGAGTTTCCCCTCTCCTAATCCAATGCTCTTAGCACCACTCCACACTGTCTTTCCCACATTAGGCAAGTGACAAGAGATTGTAGCCACCTTTTGATTTTCGACTTGATCCTCTCTTTTGTTAAAAGGCATGGTGGCCTAGCAGTTAAAACTCTGGGCTTGTCAACTGAAAAGTTAGCATTCTCTTTATATATTTATCCAGCTGATGCCGGTACTGGGCCGCGGCGTCAAAAAGGTTGGGGATCACTGTATTATTTAATACAAAATACAAAAATGCAAGACAATAAATAGGAAAATAAGGGAGGAAAAAGGGAAGGGATAAAAATAAAGAAGCAAGAAAATGCATTGACTTCTGACTCCCTTTGATGCAGTAGAATAAGATAATAGCATCAAACCTCGACTTTTTACTCTTACATAATAATATAAACTAGCCATTTCTCTAACAGCAAACCTATTAATCGGCAAAACCCAAAGTCAAACTTTCGGGTTTTTTTTCCCACTTCAAGCATAAAATCCAGAAGTGGTTTCCAAGTAGCAATTATATATATATTTTCCTTTGATCAAAGCAGTCCGTTTGGCCATCTCTGCTAAACTGAAAGGTTGGCAGTTCAAGACCCAAGCACATGGCGGGGGTGAGCTTCTGTTCCTTGCCTCAGCTTCTGCCAACCTAGCAGTTCAAAAGCATGCAAATGCGAGTAGATAAATAGGTGCCACTTTGGTGGGAAGGTAACATTATTCTATGCGCCTCGCTGTACAGTCATTCTGGCCACATAGACCATGGAAAAATCTTTGGAAAAGGGTGGCTCCCTCAGCTAGGAAATGAACACTACCCTGTAGAGCAAGGGTCTTCAAACTTGGCAAGTTTAAGACTTGTGGACTTCAACTCCCAGAATTCCTGAGCTAACATGACTGGAGGCGGAATTCTGGGAGTTGAAGTCCACAAGTCTTAAACTTACCAAGTTTGAGGACCCCTGCTGTAGAGTCAGACGTGACTGGACGGGGAAATCTTTACCTTTATTTTTCTGTTTTGTTATTGTAACATCACAGAAGCAGTTATTAAAAGATACAGTTGGGTGCGAGGAAAGTTCCTATGAATTAATCAATCCTCATTTCCTAAGTCCAAATCTCTGGATGAAAAGAGAAGAAGGACAAGGGAATACAACCTTGCTCTCCTCCCAATTATTACATGCTGATAGAGGACAGTGAAAAAATTAGGGCCAGTTTTTCATGCCATCATTGCAAAAATGTTTCGGCAGAGAGGATCCTACACTGATTATTATCTGCAACAAGTAGTTGTCAAGAAAGAGGATGTGGGATGTCTTCAGCTGGGATCAGAAGTTCCCATGGGAGATGTACCATTGACACGAAACTCTGCCACTCTCCTTAAGGACCTGCTGGATGAGTGGCAGATTGCGTGTGGGGAAACCAGGCTCGGAGAAACGGGACTGTAATTACACTTAATTCCTCAGCTTTCCTTTTCAAAGCAAACTTGACTCTTCTGTACTTTCCTAATACAAATATGAGAATATCGTTGTCTGCCTATAGTCACATATTGTTTCAGATATTTGCAATGTGTAATATTAAAGGAAAATGCAAGTGTGACACCTACAAAGATGAAACTGCAGTAAACAAGAATTTGTTTTAAAAAAGTATATATGAATTCTCCTTCAGAAAGATCCGCAAAACAATCCAGAATAAGAAGAAAGCTGATATCATGATCTGTTGATAGTCTGTATTTTTTTCAGATTTTGCAATATGTAATATTAAAGGAAAATGCAAGCAAGACGCTTATAACAATGAAACTACTGTAAACAAAACTTTGATATATATATATATTAGCTCGATACCCATGCTTTGCTATGAAACTATGTGGTCGGGCTTAGTTTTTTTGGGAGGAAAATAAGGGGAAAAAATTCTGCCTCTGCTTACCAGCATCCATCGGTATTCATCTGGCTAGCATCCTGTCAGTGTCTGAGAGAGTTGAGAAACTGAAAGAGTATTTGCTGTGTAAGCAAGAAGGAGACAGCAAGGAGCCTGGGCGTGGCTTAGCTCAAATGTTCTGTACTAGATAGAATAGATAGAATTCCTTTTTGGCCAAGTGTGATTGGACACACAAGGAATTTGTCTTGGTGCAAATACTCTCAGTATACATAAAAGAAAAGATACATTCATCAAGAATCAAGAATCATAAGGTACAACACTAAAGCTGCTTGGTGCTATGAAAGTAAAACCAAAACTGAAACTCCTCTCCTCTTGTGTTTTGCATTTGGAACAGATTTCTTTTCAGTTGGGGAGGGGGAGTAGCACTGCTTAGCATCAGAACGTGTTAATAATAATATAGGAAATACTAATGCTCTGATGGTCATTTCAAAAAATCCTTTTTTAGTGAGCACCTAGAAGCCAAGAAGAACATACATGCCAATTTCCAGTTTGTAGGCTTTACGGTTCTGGAGATTTTGTGATGATGCGTGAGTGTTATCCCTTCCAACTCTGTTACTCTGAGGTTAAAGGCAAAGTGTTTATCAATGCTTAAAATTCACTTTGGGTGTTAATCTTGGGTTTGCAGAATTACCAGATGGAGAAAACCTCTGGTTCCTGCTGCGGGAAATGTTTGCCAACTCGGTGCGACATACAGCTGAGGGATGGAACCATTTTGTATCTGAAGGTCAGTAGCGTTAACATCTATTTCCTAATTTATATATCCGGCTGGAGAAAAAACTCTCCCCAAAACAGTCTTTAAGATGAGGAAATTCAGTCCAAAAACAAACTACATATATACTGTAAATAAAAATCCACACAAACCACACTGCAGCAATTAACTGGACAGGCAGGATAAGGAATTGCAGACTTCAAAGGCCAACAAAACACACTCAGTTGGGAAGATGCTAGGAACCCAGATAAGCCTTGACAAACAAAGATAACTCACGATTCACTTCCAATGAGTTGCTGTGCGCAATCTCCCTTTTTAAACACTGTGTTCCCAGCTGCAACTAATGGAGGGAATCAGGGCCCTTTCCTCCCCCGTGAGCCATGCCACCCACATTGCTCCCTTCTCCGTTCCTCCCTGCGTGCTCTAGGATGAAGAGGGGATGGGCCTGGATCTTCCTCTGAATTCCCTCTGCCTTGCTCTACCTCTTCCCTGCTCTGCCCAGCCGGACTTTGCCCTTCCCCAGTTTCCTCCACAGCCAATGGAGCCGCACTCTCACTCCCTGTCAGCTGCTCGGCCTCTCCCTCGGAATCAGATTCCAACAGGGGCACAATAAATTCTGGGAGTTGAAGTCCACAAGTCTTAAAGTTGCCAAGTTTGAGGACCCCTGGTTTATAGTCTAAAATACAAAAGCAAATAATAAGAAAAATACAGGAGGGAAAAGGGAAGGGAAAAGCATAGAGAAGAAGGAGAAAACAAAAAAAGGCATTGGCTTCCAACTCTCTTTGGAAGGAAGGGTGCTGAAGAATAAGATAGCAACATCAGAGCACAACTTTTTATTTTTACATAATAGTTTATACTATTATGTAAACTGTTAAAGCCATTTTTATAACAATAGGTCTATGGAATCCGTTAAACCCTCTGCTATCCCAGCCAGTCTATGGGGATTTGATAGTTACTTAGGAATTATGAGCTGTCCCCTTAAGGGAATGCATCATGGTAAATGTAGTTAAAGGTATCCTGGGAAATATAATTCATGTCACGTGGCCACAACTGTAATCCCGATTGGTCACGAATTTGACCCTCAATGGGTTGGGGGAGTTTCCTCATTTTTGCCTGAACTCCCTAACTCATGGCAGTTGCTTTCTATCGCTACGAGATGGGTTAGGAGATAATCATCTTTTACTTTTCTGTCTTCTGCACAGTAGTGGATTTTTAAGCTGTGCAGATGCAGATAGATAAACTCAACAAGACGTCCATAACAAAGTACATTTATTGGGTCATCAGGTATCCTCATAACTCACATTTGTGACAAAGTTCTTCTTTAATGACCAATCCTTTGCATATCTGTCTTGTAGTAAAAGATGATTATCTCCTAACCCATCTCGTAGCGATAGAAAGCAGCTTCCATGACTTAGGGAGTTCAGGCAAAAATGAGGAAACTCCCCCAACCCATTGAGGGTCAAAGTAGTGACCAATCGGGATTACAGATGTGGCCACGTGACATGAACTACATTTCCCAGGATACCTTTAACTACATTTACCATGATGCATTCCCTTAAGGGGACAGCTCATAATTCCTAAGTAACCATCAAATTCCCATAGACTGGCTGGGACAGCACAAACCCCAAAATTGAAATTTTCATTTTTTTTCCACCTCAAGCACAAAGTCCAGAAGCGGTTTCCAAGTAGAAACAAAAGTACTTGTGGTTTTTTTCTTTTTCTTCTTTGACCAAAGCAGTCAATTTAACCATCTCTGCTAGCTCTATCTGCTTTTGCAACCATTCATCCATTGTTTGGAATTGAAGCCTCCTTCCCCATTTTGTGCATAAAGTAGTCTTGTTTCTGCCAACATAGATAATGAATCTTTGCTGTTTCCCGAACTTCACACAGAACAGCATTTCCACAGCCTTTTCTCCTGAGAGACCTGCCTCAAATGGAAAAAGTAAATTTCCTCTTGAGATCCTCCAGAGAGAGGGTGCACCTAGTATTTTCTTTTCCTAGACAAATATGTAGAAGAAATGGAAAAACAGGGTTATTTTTCCACTTTTGTGCAAAGGAGAACACAATCTAAAGAGAGAAGGAATAGTAGGCCTTCATATTCATGTCAACTACCTGAGGCCCTTGGAGAAAGGCCTTGAGGAGATAAATGTATTGATGGACCAGATCATAAAAAGAAGGCACGCTTTTGCGATAATAGAAAAAAATAGATTTTTTTTTTAAAAAAAAAACCCACTTTCTTCTATTTTATGAGGACGGCTGGCAACCTAAGATGCGACCTCACGAATGTCTTTTGTGATGGCCACAGCTGGAATCTTGTGAAATGACTAAATCTGAGAAGAGAGGCTGACATTTTCACACTGTACTTTATGGTGCAAATAATTCACTTTTATGGAGATTTCGTTACGCTTTTAATTTTTATTTTACTGTGAGGGAAAAGAGGCATCTGAGATGGAAGTGTTCTCCGCTCCCAACCATCAGGCCTGGCCCAGATGGTTGACCTAGAGGTGAAGGCCGTGGGAAGGAAATATTTTTCAAGAGACTCTGATTTAATCATCTGGCTCTTAAGTCTGCCTAGGAACTTTTACAGATTTCAACATTATGCTTTTACTTCTGACTGGCATTAAAGATGCTTTCCTGAAACCCAATTTGTTCTTGCTCTTTATGCATGCCATCTGTATGCAGCTGGAGAGCATCACTCAAACAAAATGCACAGGTACAGTATATGTGGTACCTTGCTCAATAGTAGTAACTGTGAGAGGGATCTTGGAGTCCTAGCGGACAATCACTTAAATATGAGCCAGCCGTGTGCTGCAGCTGCCAAAAAAGCCAACACAGTTCTAGGCTGCATAAATGGAGGGATAGAATCAAGATCACATGAAGTGTTAATACCACTTTATAAGGCCTTGGCAAGGTCACACTTGGAATGCTGCATCCAGTTTTGGTTGCCATGCTGTAAAAAAGATATTGAGACTCTGGAAATAATGCAGAGAAGAGCAACCAAGATGATTTTCGGGGGACGTCATCCACTGACTAATCTCACTTGCGTGCATTGCCCCCAGCCTCCTTTTTGCTGTCAGAGGCCTTCAGAAACTTCTTCTTCTGCAGCCAGCAAGGCTTTCCCGAAGGCCTCTGGATCGATCCAGAGCTTTGTTATCAGCTACAGAGGCCTTCGGGAAAGCCTTGCCAGCCTTGCCGGCTGCAGAAGAAATGTGCTTTTTTGTAAATTTGTCAACTGGGCTTGGGATTTTCCTGGGTGCCTTTGGCCAATTACAATCTCACTGCAACAACAACGAAAAATGGATCTTTTACAGCCAAACGAAACAATCCAAGATGGATGCGACAATCATTTTTGCAAGGTGAACCGGAAAGGAGACTTCATTTGGGAGAGGAAGATCACAGGTTGCCCTCCATTTGATTCCAAGAAATGCTTAGCTGAAGGAGTAAGTATGGAATCTACCTCTTCTGGGATGCATTTTAAAATGGTATTGGTTGTAGCGATGTGTTCAGTTTGTGCTTTATGGAGCATCATAAACGAAACAGTCCCATAGGTGCACTTTTCAGGAGGCAACTGGACTTTCTGTTTGTTTTTTTTCTTTTGAAGACGTTTTGCTTCTCATCCAAAAAGCTTCTTCAGCTCTGGCAGGATAATGGGGAATGGAAGGATTTATATTCCTTGCAGACAGCTGGTCATTTGCATCCTTTTAGAGGGTTGTTGAGGCCACTTGGAGGTGTATCTGTGTCCTCAGGGTCATCTGAGTGGTGCTCTTGGTTCCTGTAGTCTGCAGGAACTGTAGACTTCCTCTGGAAGTCCATTTCTACTCCCACACCATTCAAAGGGGGGATTTCAAAGAATCTCTACAGACTTTTAGATTTACAATTTGGGATGAACACCCTTTTGAATGGTGTGGGAGTAGGAATAGATTTCCAGAGGGAAAATTGCAGACTACAGGAACCAGGAGCCCCACTTGGGAGACCCTGAGGGCACAGATAAACCTCCAAGCAGCCTCAACGACCCTCTAAAAAGGATGCAGATGACCATCAAGGAGTATCAATCCTTCCATTCCCCACCATCCTGTCAGAGCCGAAGAAGCTTCCTGGATGAGAAGCAAAATGTCTTCAAAAGAAAAAACAAGAATGACCTGGATGACTGAGAATCTTTGCAGATATAAATGAAGGAGATTTCTGCTCTGAGGACACTGTGGTTCTAAACATTGACAGAGAGAGGAAGAGTGAGGCATGAAAGGGAAGAGGGAGATGAGGGTTATTCATTTCTTGGAGAGATGTGTGCCTCATTTCTCATGGCTTTGCTTGTTTGCAGAATCAACACACTTTGCGACTTTGCTGGAATTATATTCTGAAAGGCATGCTTTTCTTTAACAGAGCAAAGAATGCATCTGAATGTAATTTGGGTCAGATAAAAATCGATTCCATTTGGTCTAATCTGAAGTTCTCCTTCCTTGGTATCTTTGTCACTGCAGTTGGGAGCATGTCTTTTACTCTGCAGTTTCAAAGCTATAAGGAATAAAGAGAGAACATCTATGTTCAATATCCAAAATGGATTTCTCAGTTTCTGTTGTTTACAATGGCTTCTACCCAAAGTATTGTTTTTGCCAAATTTAATCCTTTTTATTTTTTGATTATTTAAAAGGGGATAAGGCTGATTTTCTCGAAATTCCCTGTGATTTCCAGTGGAGCACAACTGTGTCTTCTTCTGCCTAAAATGTTGTTTTTTTCAATCAAAATGTTATGGCATTTGTAAGCAGCTTCCAAAATATTATCCCTACCAGATCAGGAAAAACAAGAGCAGAGGGGATGAACCTATCATGGGTTTTATTTTCATACCTTTTTTTTTCTTTTTGCTCTTATGGCCATTTTAATGACTAACCGCAGAAAGGTTTGGTTGTCATTAAATTGGTTGTCATTAAGTTTGATGAATTCTACATTCTGAAAAAAATATTGTGCAAATATCCCATGATTCCTTCAATAAGCTTCCAGCCTTGATATCTTTTAGCAGTGTCTGTGTGTGTGAGAGAGAGGGGGGAGGGAGAGAGGAAGGAAGGAAAGGAAGGAAAGAAAGGAAGGAAGGAAGGAAGGAAGGAAGGAAGGAAGGAAGGAAGGAAGGAAGGAAGGAAGGAAGGAAGGAAGGAAGGAAGGAAGGAAGGCTGGCTGACTCTCTTGGTCAAGTCTCAGAGCCACTAGAATCAAATAGCATAGAAATGTTAAAAATAACCAAACGTTATTGGTTAAAATTTGCATTAAGAGAGTTTTAGACATGGACACCTGTGTCTATTTGTCTTAATTGATGTGTTGCTGTCTTCTTCTCTAGGGTAAAGTGACAAAACTTGGCAATACCTGCTGTGAAACATGTAAGTACCCCCACACCCCCCCCAAAAAAACACCCCTCCTTCCTCTCCTATAAGATTGCCACATATTTCTGAATAGGTATGCGGCTGCAATATGAAAAGAGAAGCGTGAAAATAACATTACTGGATCATGTCTCTGCTTCTTAGCCACAATGATGCCAGAAGGACAACATGCCTGTTGTAATCAGTGATGGGATTCTACCAGTTTCTTTACCGGTTCGGCCGTCGCGCACTTCGTGCATGCGCTCACAGCTTTCCAAACACCAGCTGAGGCTCTGCCGCACCAATCAGCTGAGAGAATAAAGAAGAGAAAAGCGCAGGGGTTGGGTGGGAGGGGCCGATCCTGCACTTTTCTCTTCTTCCTCCTCTCAGCTGATCCTCGAAGCTGGGCCGAACCAGTAGCATTTCACCACTAGTTGTAATGGCATAATGCAATCTTTGCCCTTTTGAATTTAAGAGCATCATCTACAAATACAGGATAGAGTTTGCATAATGACCTGTTGTGACTCTGGGATTTGATTCTGGTCCGTCAGCAGATATGAGCTCGAGTGAAGAAGATCTGGCACTGAGATTTGAACCTGCATTATTAAGTGATTTTGAAGGTAGCCAGGATGAGGAAGTGGACTTAGCTATGAGAGACGAACCTAATTTATTGAAGGTGTCGGAGTCCTCTCCCTCCCCCGAATCTCCCTCTCTGATTACGCAGCAGCCGGTAACAGATAATCAGGAAAACGTGCAAGAGGTTTCAAGTGAGGAGGAGGACTTTGCGGGATCCTGGCTTGACGTGAGAAATAGACGGAGATTGAGACGTCAATCTCAATTGGGAAAGAAGCGTCAAGCCAGTGATTAATTAATGAGACTAACAAGCCCCCTTAGGGGATAAAAGGAAACGGATTGGCTTGAGAAATTTGCCAGAAGCAAAGTGTCTTGTTAGAGCGAAAGTACTGTGAAGATTATCTGAGGCATTGTGATTTATAGGCACTTCAGGATTGCCAAACAGATTTCAGAACTACTGCTGAGGACTGGAAAACCTCAGCAGTTATCTTTGTTGGGGTTTGTTTTTGGTTGCTTATATTTTTGGAACTTTAGAATTTTGATTGCTCACCTGTGGATACAGGTGAGACATAACAATGACCCATCCTGTGCCACTTATTTTTCCTTTAGATGTCTTTACCAGTTGCCCAGGGAGTTGGAGTAGACCTTCCTCACCATCGAATAGAAGGACCTCGCTGAAGTGTTCAGCGAAACTCAAGGTGACAATGACTTACGTGTCTCAGAGTTGGCTAGCTATCAGGATTCCGGCAGTTACCCTCCTTTAAATCACGAGTCTCGAGCCAAACTTCCAAAACTTAAAAAGATGATTTATTAGGAGTAAACATGCAGGCACTACCTGGGTGTAGCTGACTCTGAGGCACATCATTCATTGTCACCCTTGACCCTGTTTTCTCCCCACCCTCCTGGGTGTATCATAATTCATATTCTCCAATGGGACACATGCCTAGCCAAGAGTCATCAATCATGCTCTCCAGTTAGAATTTTGCACAGCAGAAACTTCAGTCACCTAGTTACTATCTTTGAAAAACTATGTATGGAATGCAGTTTCGGTTTTGCAAGCTGCTGAACTGCTTCCCTCCTCCCTTTCTGTTGTCAACTCTAAAAAGACCAGAGAAATATTTTATGAGTTGACAGGTGCATTGTTATGAAGGTTGGGCACACTGTCAACATCATGACATCCATCTTGATGCTAACCAACCAAGAAGGTTTTTCTTTGGGTTCCAGCAATGAATTTAGCCCTGGGTACAGAGGTCTTAATCATCCCTTCTAATTCTAGAAGGGTGTCCTTATACCTAGCAATTCCCACAATATGTGTGGGAAATCAAATGTACCTAATAAATCAAACTATCAAAGCATCTGTGCATCCAGAGTAGACACCCACAATGGATGTTTCTTGCTGTTTCTCTGGATGAGGCGCTTCCTTCCTTATTTCCTGTGGGGTCCTTGGTAATCTCTGAGCTTGGTGGTTTCCTTGTAGATGTTTCCTTACCAAACTTGGTAACATCACCAGTGCTAATGATGTTACCTACTGTGGTAATGATAATGGTACCTAGTTTGATAGTGAAGTGTCTCCAAGAAAACCAACAAACTCAGGGATCCCCAAGGATCTCATAGTTCAATCCTGACCTACAAATATTCTCTTCTATTGTTACTTTTTCCTCTCTGCCTCTAATTGGGCTGAGCAATTCAACTCAGCAGTCTCTCCTCAGAGACTAATCTGGTCATGCTGAGCTTTTACATCATTGATATGGATGCCTGTTGTCAGCAGGAGCCTTGGCAAGGTGTCTGTTCTCAGTCAATGGTTTGGTCCAGGTAGACTTGGTAGTTGCAAGGCAAGGGAGTCAAAAAGTTTCTCTCTCAACGCAGGCTAACAAGTCCATCTGGCTGGGAGATGAACAGTTGTCTGCCACATCTATTCATCTCCACCCCCTGCCTTTTATCCCCAAAGCTAGGGTGGGGCTTCACGAGCAGCGATGGCTCTTCCATCCCAAGGACTGGCCCACAGATTTCCACTGCTCTCCTCTCCTCTGCCTTCTGTGCATCTGTGCATCAGGCACTGGGCTCAGCTGTTCCTCCTCTTCCTCATCAGCCACCTCCAGACCTGGGGGCTGTTGACTCTCCATCAGAGGGCTGATGGATGGGCCAGGCTCCGCCTCTCTCTCTGTCTCTCCCTCTCTCTCTCTCTGCCAGCTCCTTTCCCTCTTCCCCCTTGGAGCTCTCGGGTTGCCGTGATGCTGACCCTGACTCCCCACACCTCCTCCTCCTCCTCTGATTTGGTTGCTGGCAGAGCCCATGGCCAACAGGCCACAAGAAAAGGCATCTCGATTGTCAAAAATCTGGGAAATGCCTCCCTGTCTTAAAAGAGATTTTCCTCCATATACTCTTCTTTCGTCCATCAGCCCCAAAGCTTGGTTTTCAGTGACCCTAAAAAAAAACCTTGGGTTGCCAAATTGTATGGTGGATAATTATGGCATTTGTTTAGCCCTGAAAATCCTCCCTTGTGACAAGGTCAAAATGTCAAGCAGCCCTTCACCCTCCATTCTGCCTCTCCCTGGTCCCTCCTTTTGTTCGGTTCATCTGTCAATAAATAAAAGATGGTCTGTCCAGGAGGCATCCCAACCTTGGCCCAGTAATTGCTGTAACCAAACCCAAGTCAGCTCCAAGATAATTCTTGTGGTTGCTTGCCTGGATATTGCCGCATTCGAGCTCGTCTGGAGCATTTGAGTTAGCAGGTCACGGTCGAATGGTGTTCTCTGGTTAACTGGTAATTAACAAGGCTTTTGTAATATTGTCTGCCACCATTAAATCATGAAGATTGTTAAGCAAAGATGCCCAAGAACCTTTCTACCCAAAGCAGATGTGAAAGTAATAGGCAAAGCTCCAGGAAAAAAAAAAGTTGATTGACATGAGAAAAATGCGGCAGAATAGAAACCAGCAAAACAGAACTGGTTAAGAAGAACTACGCAGATCCTGTGTTTTGGTGTTCTGAAGGAAGAATGTTTGCTGGGAAGCAGTAGATTTCAAAGAATTTTCACTGTTTACACAAAATCTGCTCTGCTCACATATTTGTTAAAAGAGGTTTCATGTGATCCGGGAAAACAGGGGAAAAAAAAAAAGAATTAAGAGAAATGTTTACAGCTGCACAAGTTGCTAATCCATTGTTTCCCTTTTTCTATCTTGTTTTCTGAGTGCCACAAAGGACTTTTTGTCCATTGTACCTGCAGCCCCATTTTGTAGTCGCTGTGGGTTTGTAGTCTGGGCCCATTTTTAATCTCCATTAAGCTTCATTTATTTCTTCTGGACTCAAATTATCCGGGCCGCCACAAGCAATAAGATAAAATAAGATGCGCAAATGAAATCTCCGCCACCAGCAATGCGGCCAGAGACACAGGTTCTAATTCTTTGCACCGGGATTTGGCAACTTTATTGTAGTGCAAAATTGTGGTGGCAGCTGCAGAGCCCAGCGGAGGTGATCGAACTGTTGACAGATTGGCATTTGCAGCAATAAATGTGAAGCCTTTACTAGGAAGAAACAAGAATGATTTTAGGACAAGCTGAGTCAATCCCACTACGCAAGGCTGCCACAAAGAAGGCGGGGTCAGCTTATTTTCCAAAACATCAGAAGGCCAGACACGAAAAAATTATTAGCAACTAATCAAGGAGAGAAGCAACCTGGAATTGAGGAGAAACTTCCTAACAGGGAGGACAATCAACCAGTGGAACAGCTTGCCACCAGAAGTTCTAGGTGCTCCATCACTGGAGGTTTTTAAGAAGAGACTGGACAGCCACTTGTCTAAAATGATATAGGTATCAGCATTCCAATGAAATTCTCCATTTCCATTCAGCACTCAGAAACAAAGTTCATCCAAGTAAGAATTCATTAGAAAAGTCATATTGGCACATCTGGGAAAACCCGAATCTGAGAGTTCTGGGTTTTTCTTTCCCAATAGAAATTCAAAGATCCATCCCTTACACCCATCATCTATTACATGGTCCAATCAAATGTCATCCCAACTGGAGACATTCCTCCAGACATTCCCCTCCAGGTGCAGGGTAACTTGTCCTTGACTTTCTGTGAAAGAATGTTGTTGAGTTTAATCTTCTGCCTCTCTAAGAATTTCCCAATTTCCCAGGCACTAAATGTGGCAGCCTCGAAGCTTCTTAGTGAAAGATGGCTTCCAAGGCTGACAATAGGATCTCCTACTTGAGCAGACAGGGGTGGGATTCAATTTATTTTAACAATCAGTTCTGTGGGCGTGGCTTAGTTGGTGGGCATGGCTTGGTGGTCATGTTATTGGCTGGGCATGGCCAACTCAATATCACTCACATCAAGGCACGCATCTCCTCGCCTGGCCTCTCATGACTGTGGAGATGCTGCAGCAGTCGTAAGTGTGAAAAATGGTCATAAGTCACTTTTTTCAGTGCCATTGTAACTTTGAATGGTCACTCCACACAAGCAAAGTACCAGCAAAGGAGGGGGAAAAAACTCCAGAGATGTTCCTGAGACAGGAAGTCTAGTCCTGCCAAGAATGTAATAAGGGTTAACAGAGAGGCAGTTTCTTTAAGCAACACCAGAATGTTTCCTTCCTGCCTTCCTTACAGGATTAGGCCAGTAATTTCTTCTAACAACCAGTTCTCCTAACTGCTTAAAATGTTAACAACCGGTTCTAGCGAATAGGTGCAAACTGGTAGAATCCCATCCCTGTGATCAGAGGGTTGGACTAGAAGATCCCCAAGGTCCCTTCCAGCTCTATTATGGTTGGTTGGTTGGTTGGTTGGTTGGTTGGTTGGTTAAGGGCATAATGGTTCCTCTATTTTGGTCTGAAAGCTTTAGTATTTTTCCAAGAAGATGTATAGTCTAGGGCATAGATGTAAGATATTTTCTCAAGTCCATTCCCCCTGTATTTCCAGGAAGATGTCAGAACTTTGTGTTAAGTTGCAGTCCAAAAAGTTTAGAATTAGAATTCTTTTATTGGCCAAGTGTGATTGGACACACAAGGAATTTGTCTTGGTGCAAATGCTCTCAGTATTTTTGCTCAACCTTTACACAAGACTAAAGTCAACTAAAGTCTGAGTCCTCATTTTACCAACCTCGGAAGGATGGAAGGCTGAGTCAACCTTGAGCTGGTCAGGATCAAACTGCTGAGCTGCTAGCAATCATTGATCGAGCTGATTGCAATCAGCAATCAGCAGAAGTAGCCCGCAATACATCATTCTAACCACTGCACCACCAAGGCTCTATAGATCCTGTCATACCTTTTTACCCAGTTCTTTCAGGTCTGTTCTTGCATTTTCCTTCATCCTATGAAGGAGAAAATCATGAGCAGAACAAGGCAGGAAGCTTTGGAGCATTTTCTTGGCAGCGTTTGTCTCCCTGAAGTTGTTGGAATAAATGGTCCCTTAATTGGCAATATTTTCTGAAAGATTTGCAATTTGCCTCTTTCACCCACGATATCTCCTCAGTCACATTAGACAGCCACCAGCAATATTGGTTGTTGTTGTTGTTGTTGTTGTTGTTGTTGTTGTTGTTCTTGTTATTATAATTATTATTATAATTATTATTATTATTATTATTATTATTATTATTATTATTATTATTATTATATCTTTAGTGAGATTCACAGCCTTTGAGGCTGGTTGGTAGCTCAAAAGCTTAAGTCCTAACCAAGGACCTAGGAACTGTTCAGGTAGCATCGGAGGATATAAGCTGTTCCAAGTAGGGTGGTGTTTTGTAGAATCAGGGTATTCAAGTCTCAAGAGCTAATTTTGGCATGATCATAATTACTTTTTTAATAAACTTTATTAGTCTTTTATGTCTTTTAAAAACAAAAAGATAATCATTACATTAACAGTTCTGTGACATCAATCTCATACATTTCTATCTTTTGTGCTTATTTACAAATATAAATATAATTTGTGCAAATATATACATTTAATCTATAAATTGCTTATCTTAAATTCCTTCATGTTCCTTTTTTTCTTTTAAACTATACTTTATTAAACTTTTATTACATTAAAAACATCAAAAAAAAAAAATATCACTCAACAATAGCAATTAGTGGTGATTCTCTTATGTCAATAATCCATACATTATTTACAGATACTAAATTATGCATAATTAATTACATTCTTATTTTATCTATTACTTATGGTTAATAACTATCTATCTTTAATCTATCTCTGTTCTATCCAGTTATACCATTGCTCCCACACCTTATAAAATATTGATGTCTCTTTATCTTTTAAGCTCAGTTAATTTGTCCATTTCTGCACAGTTCATATTTTTTGTATAACAGGTTTCTCATGATCATAATTCTTAAAGGAGTAGTAATATTATTGAAATACTGTAAGCTGATTACTTCTGACTAATAATCCATGCACTGTTAAAAGGAATAGTTTATTACTCGCCAGAAGTGCAAATCTCTATTTCTTTGTATAAGCAGTAGAAGGGAACACAACTAAAATTTCCTCTTGCATTTTAGGTGTCGAGCCAGAGTGCAGGCTAACCACAGGCAGGTTAGAGTTTGTGAAAGTAGACAACTGTGTGAATGAAAACCAGCTGAATCTCCATTACTGCGAGGTAAGATCTGCTGATCTGGAGCCTATGAAAGCAAAGAACTTTTTTTAAAATTCTGCAAAGAGCTTGTGTCTAATTGCACGGAGCGGTAAATTATGCTTCAGATTAATACCCAAACTCTAGATAACCCTCAACGTATGACCACAATTGAGCCCAAAATTGCTGTTGCTAAGCAAGACGATTGAGTTTTGCCACATTTTATGAACTTTCTTGCTGCATGTGTTCAGTGAATTGCTGCAGTTGTTAAGTTAGTAATGCGGTCATTAAGTGAACTGGGCTTCCTCATTGACAGAAGGTCGTAAAAGGGGATCATGTGATCCCGGGGACACTGCAACCATCATAAATACATTGCCAGTTGCCAAGCTTCTGGATTTTGATCACATGGCCATGGGGATGCGTCAACGGTTGTAAATGTGAAAAACTCTCACAGGTCACTTAGTACGGTGGTGTTGTTAACTTTGAACAATCACCAAACGAATGGTTGTAAGTCAAGGATGACCTGCACACACAGTAATGTGTTAATGTAAGACAATCACTGCCGCCGCCTCCTCCTCCTCCTCCTCCTCCTCCTCCTCCTCCTCCTCCTCCTCCTCCTCCTCCTTTGTCTTCTTCCTCTCCTTTCGCTCCTCCTTTTTCTTTTCCTTTTCCTTCTCCTTCTCCTCCTTCTTCTTCCCCTTCCTCCTCTTCCTCCTCCTCCTCCATTTTCTGCTCCTCCTCCTTCCCCTTCTCCTTCTCCTTTGTCCTCTTCCTCTCCTTCCTCTCCTTTTCCTTCTCCTTCTCCTCCTCCTTCTTCTTCCCCTTCCTCCTCCTCTTCCTCTTCCTCGTCCTCCTCTTCCATTTTCTGCTCCTCCTCCTCCTTCCCCTTCTCCTTCTCCTTTGTCCTCTTCCTCTCCTCCTTTTCCTTCTCCTTCTCCTTCTTCTTCCCCTTCCTCCTCCTCCTCCTCCTCCATTTCCTCCTCTTCTTCTCCCCCTTCTTCTCCCCTTCTCCTTCTTCTACTTCCTGCCATCTTCTTCCTTCCACCAGCTAGACACAGTCTGTAATTTTTACATCCTCCCAGCAGTTTTCATGGTGAAATCAGGACTTTTAAGTTCCAACCTTTTGGCCTTTTTCTTTCAGGGCAAGTGTACCAGCAAAGCCATTTATAACATAACCCTGAACCGCCTTGAAGACATCTGCACCTGCTGCTCGGCTACCACAACCAACACCATGCTCATCCCCTTGCGTTGCACCAATGGCTCCCTGGTTCATCACCAAGTGTTTAATGCTCAAGAGTGTGAATGTCTCTCACGGAAATGCCAGCCGTAATTCGCCAATGGGGAGCAGACGCATGTCAAGCTTTTTTCTCCAGATGCCAGAACATGTACAATCTGAGTGTAATTTTTTTTTGGTGGGGGGGGGTATTAAGAGAATTTTGATAGTGGTCTAATCAAAGCCATGTAAGCAGCCAAGGAAGAAACTACATACTTGGGATGTTCTACTTTGGACTGTTTCAGGGGTGCCGTATTTTGAAAAAGCCCACAGAATTCACATTATTTGGAGGAGTGCTGAGGACGGATATTCCCATCGTGGTGAACTGATAGAAAGTTTCAGCATATAGTTATATATATATTTTTTCATTTCAGTAGTTACTTTTATGATGAATGAATAAGTCTGGCTCACCTTTCGAATCAGAATTATTCGGCTTCTGTTACAAGCTTCAATAAAACAGTGGATTAAAACCCGAGTCTTTCAAAAGCCTTTTTTCCACCAAAACAACCCAAAAGGCTTACAATGTGAAGCCATTGAATTTTTGTGTTGAATTCTTCCGATGGAGCTGGGAATCAGGGATGAACAAGGGGTAGTTTGCAGCAGGAGCTGAGGCAAATATCTGATTCATTCATTAAAGGAGGAGGAGGAGGAAAGGGAGGAGAAGGAAGAGGGAGAAGAGGAAGAAAGGAAGAGGAGAGGAAGAAGAGGAAGAGGAGAGGAAGAAGAAGAGGAGGAGGAGGAGGAAGAGGAGGAGCAGAAATGGAGAAGGAGGAGGAAGAGGAGAAGGGGAAGAGAGGGAGAAGGAGGGGGAGGAGGAGGAGAAAGAAGAGGAGGAAGAAGAAGAAGAGGAAGAAGAAAGGAAGAGGAGAGGAAGGAGCAGAGGAGAAGGAGCAGAAGGAGCAGAAGGAGAAGGAGAAGGAGGAAGAAGAGGAGGAGGAAGAAGAGGGGAAGGAGAAGAGGAGGAGGAGGAAGTCGTAAAGTCACCAACATTGGATACTCCTGACCAATAGGACAGAATCTGCTTGCCCTGTTCATCCTGATAGCAACCTCCACCTTCATGTTCCTCCTAGGTCAGGATACGGCCTAAATTGCACGCTCTTCAGTGGGTAGCCAAGGCAGTTCTTTTTCTCTGCATTTGACATCTAAAATCTTATCTCATTGGGCTGCTGGCATTGTCTAAACTTAAATTTATTTATTTTTAATTTATGACCGTCATGCCAATGCCAATTTAATTTCGAATTGTTTTTCATCAATGCTAGTTGTTTGTCCTAATGACTTGTTTATGAATAATGAATTGCCATGATTTATTTGGCGCGATCGGCCTGGAATTATTGGATGCTCGGACACTTGGCATCCATTTTTACTACATGAGCACATCTGTGGGTGGAAAACTTTGGGTTTACTCTCAGTGGGAGTTTCAATCCAAGTGCAAAAGGAGGGAAGCCAGGCTCTGCAGATGGGATTCATATGTAGGCAAATTTTCTAATCTTTTGGTCAGCACTTGTCCAAAAACATGTTGCTGCAAATCCATTTCAGTGTTTCCATCCAGTTGAGTCTGGACTGATTCCCTCTGATCTAGACCAGATATAATCATACCTGGACTGCAAAACTATCGACAGCCACTGGAAGGTAGCAAAGAGATCCCCAAACCCGAATACTCTGCTGCCATCTAGTGTTAATTGTTTGCCACTTGCTAAATCACTAAAAAGAAAGAAACATAATTTTTACATATTACGTACTCCTTATTAGTTAAAGAGAAAAATAATTAAATATATAACACATTTCCTTTTCTTGAGTGACAGCTTTTTACTTTTTCATGAAAAAGAAGAAAAGAAAGAAAGAAAGAAAGAAAGAAAGAAAGAAAGAAAGAAAGAAAGAAAGGAAAGAAAGAAAGAAAGAAAGAAAGAAAGAAAGAAAGAAAGGGAGGGAGGGAGGGAGGGAGGGAGGAGGCAGAGAGGGAGGGAGGTAGAGGTGATGTTCAGCTGGTTCTGACCAGTTCTGGTGAACTGGTAGTGGAAATTTTGAGTAGTTCGGAGAACCGGCAAATACAACCCCTGACTGGCCACGCCCCCATCTATTCCCTGCCTCCCATTGAGTCCCAGCTGATTGGCCTTCTTTGGTTGCCCTGCACAGGAGAACAGAGCTGGAAAGCAGGTTAGTGGGGTTGCGAGGGAATGGGGATTTTGCAGTATCCTTCCCCTGCCACAACCACCAAGCCACGCCCACAGAACCAGTAATAAAAAAAATTGAATCCCACCACTGGAGGGAGGGAAGAGAGGAAGGAAGGAAGGAAGAAGGAAGGAAGGAAGGAAGGATGGAAGGAAGGAAGGAAGGATGGAAGGAAGGAAGGAAGGAAGGAAGGAAGGAAGGAAGGAAGGAAGGAAGGAAGGATGGAAGGAAGGAAGATGGAAGGAAGGAAGGAAGGAAGGAAGGAAGGAAGGAAGGATGAAGGAAGGAAGGAAGGAAGGAAGGAAGGAAGGAAGAAGGATGGAAGGAAGGAAGGAAGGAAGGATGGATGGAAGGAAGGAAGGAAGGAAGGAAGGAAGGAAGGAAGGAAAGAAGGAAGGAATAAGAAGTAGGAAGGAATGTATACTGTTTAAACACTGATAGAAATAAAAGCTAGGTAGAAATAATCCATCCCACTAATGCTTACATGATAAAAATTGCAGATTAGCCAAATTACAGTTAAATCTGTCTCTTGTGCTTTTCTAGCCAAGCCACCCAAACCATAGAGAGAGAGAGAGAGACCCCTGGGAATGGCTGAATGTACCACCCTTTCCATGAAAGAACAGGTAGATTTTTAAAGGCCTTCCAGCAGTCCATCAGGGTGGGACCACTTGGGGTATTTTTTTGGGGGGGAGGGGTATTGTTTCAAAGAGCAGGTGACACAAGAAGATGCAATTCCCAGATCCCGGCATTCTTCACTCAATCTGACCAAGGTATTCCTGACAGGTAGAACCAGTGGTTGTATTCTTCCGGTTCAGCCCAGTTCGGGTCAAACCAGTAGGTCCAAGGATCATCTGTGAGCAAACCGGTTGGCTCCAACGATCAGCTGCTAGGCCCGCCCGCCCATCTGCTCCGGCTCTATACTGGACTTTATTTCCTGGTTTTGAACTCAGCTTCTTTGCGTGGCACAGCCGATTGCACAAAGTCAGCTGTTGAAGACACAGGGAGAGTGCAGAATTGCAGGAGACGGTCAGTAGCAAACCCTTTGCACGCATGCGAGAAGCGCCCACCAAGCCACACCAAACAGAACCCATGGTAAAAAAAAAGTTGAATCCCACCACTGGGTAGAACCCATGAGAAATAGATGGTCCTTCAAATAACCAGGCCTTAGGCTGCCAGGTAAGCCTTTATAGGTAACTACCAGTGTTAGATCTGGAGGAGTGGGCACAAGAACGGAGACGAGGCATCGATAGTGACTCAATTCAACTCTTTAATAGTGACTTCAGAACAGAGCAACAACTAGTGCAGCAGCAGCTCTTTTATAGAGCTGGCTGTTTCACAACAACCAATGAAATTGAACTAACCACTCTAAAAGCGTCCAATCAGAGATGGCCCGTTGTCAGCCAATCAGATCAGCCAGATTCGGCCAATCACGATTTGCTTATCCGCGGGCCAATCCGAAGTGCAGGATTACAAGCCTGCTGCTGAAGTAAGCTAGTATAGTTATTGTCAACTGAGTTTGTTTAGTTCGTAACACCCCTCCCCCCTAGGTTCCGTCTGAGGGGTGGGGTGATGTATTCTCGTAAGTAGGCAGGCCGTTTCACCTGTCTATTCGATTTTCGCTGTTCCACCGGTCTCTGCTCTGGCGCGGGCTCCGGTGGGCTGTTTGTAGAACCGGGTGGCGAAAACGGTTCCACTATCTCGCTCAGGGATTCAGGGCTGTCCTCTCTGTTGTCATCCGGGTTCCCTGGACTTGCTTCTATGGCTGGGCTGCTTTGTGGCGAAACAATCACCCGGCTCGGTCCTCCTCCGAAGGTAAGTATCCCATGGTTGGTTGTGCAGACTGCTGGGCATCAGTTAGTGGGTCGTCTGCTATTTCTATTTCGGCCCCCTCGATTTCCCTTCCCCCCCCCCCAGTTTGAGATTCAGGGGTTGAGATAGGGTTAGATGCTAATCGGGAACGAAGTTGGTCTATATGGCGCTTCCATAATTTCCCATCGCTAGTTTGTAGACGGTAAGATCTGGGGCCCATAATTTGAGTTATAGTAGCGGGGACCCACAATGGATCACCCGAGAAGTTTTTCACAAAGACTAAGTGGCCTACCTTGAACGCACGACACTTGCTGCTGGAACCGCAAGTTTTTTCTGGCGTGTAGGTTGGGTGCAGGCGATCGAGGTGTGAGTGAAGTTTCCGGCCCATCAGAAGTTCGGCCGGGGTTCTGTTTGTGATGCTGTGCGGGGTGATGTGTTGGAGGAGAAGCATTCTGGTTACTTTGTCGTCAATGTCTCCATGTTCCATCTTGTGCAAGGTCTTTTTTATGAATTGGACCATGCGCTCAGCCCTGCCATTGGCCGCAGGGTGAGCCGGCGAAGTTAAGGCATGACGGATGCCCCGGTTGGCTAGGTACTGTTCAAATGGTAGGGCAGTGAATTGGGGACCGTTATCTGAGACTAAAACGTCAGGCAATCCGTGCGTAGCGAATAGTCTATTTAATTTTTTAATGACAGCTTCTGTGGTGGTGCTCTTCATTTTGTGGACTTCGAGCCAGTTGGAATAGGCATCCACAGTTATGAGAAAAGTGTGTCCCTTGGTGGGTCCCGCAAAGTCAATGTGGATGCGGGACCAGGGACCACGAGGTGCGTCCCATTCAGTTGGAGGTGCCTTTGGTGGGGCAGCGCGGATTTCCTGGCACTTGTTGCATGTGGCCACCCAGGCTTCTATCTGTTTATCGATACCTGGCCACCACGTGTAACTTCTTGCCAACGCCTTCATTCACACGATGCCTGGATGACCATCGTGCAACAGTTTTAGAACTGTATGGTGTAATTTTTCTGGAATGACGACTCTGTCTCCCCACAAGATGCAGCCCTTCTGGGAAAACAGTTCTGTCTGTCGGTGTTTGAATGGCGCGAAGGTGTTGTTGGGTTCGCTGTCAGACCAACCTCGTTCCACCCAGCTGAGGACTCGAGCGAATACAGGATCCTTTTTTGTTTCCGCGGCGATGTCTCATGCAGTCAGGGGTGGCGCAGGGAGAGTTTCGATTTGGAGTGCAGTTAAAGTTGGAGCCGGATCGTCTATGGCTTCCGGTAGCGGAGAACGACTCAAGGTGTCAGCGTGGGGAATGGCTTTCCCCGGGCGGTGTTGCAGTTGATAATCGTATGCGGCTAGAAACTCTGACCAACGGGTCATTCTGGGTGATAATATGTGGGGAGTTGGTTTGTCTCCCGCTAAAATGCCCAGCAATGGCTTGTGATTGGTTATTATGGTAAACGGTCTGCCATATACATATTCATGGAAGCGTTTAATAGCGGATACAATAGCAAGAGCCTCTTTATCGAGTTGGCTGTAGTTTCTTTCAGTCTTTGATAAAGTTCATGAAAAGAAAGCAATAGGTGCTTCATTTCCGTTTGGTAGGACATGACTTAAGATGGCTCCTACCCCAAACGGTGAAGCGTCGCAGGTGACCGTTAAAGGCAAAGTCTCGTTATACTGCATTAATACAGCATCTGAGGTTAAGAGATCTTTTACTTGCTGGAAGGCTCGTTCTTCCTGATGTCCCCAGACCCAGGAAGCCTTCTTGTCGAGTAGTCTATGTAGGGGCTCAGCTACAGTCGCCTTTTGGAGCAAGAAGATGTTATAAAAGTTAATGAGTCCTAGGAAGGCTTGGAGATCTGTTTTATTCCTGGGTCTTGGGGCATTTTTTATTGCAGTTACTTTTTTTTCAGTGGGATGGATTCCCTTTTTGTCAAGAAGGTACCCCAGGAATTCAACCCTCTCAGTACAAAGTTGACACTTGTCTTTTTTTACTTTTAAACCGGCGTTTTTGAATTTCTGAAGAACCGCTCTGAGTCGTTTCTCTAATACGTCTTTAGTGGGGGCAGCTATCAATACGTCATCGAAATAAGGCACGACTCCTTTTATGCCTTGTAGCAGTCTCTCCATCAGGCTTTGGAAAATGCCTGGTGCTACACTCACTCCGAACTGGAGTCTATTACATTTAAACGCACCTCTGTGCGTGACTATAGTCTGGGCCTCAGCAGTTTCTGCATCTACGGGTAGTTGCTGGTATGCCTGGGCGAGGTCCAATTTTGCAAATATTTTTCCGCCACCCAGGGAGTGAAGAAGATGTTGGACCACAGGTACCGGGTAAGCGTTCTGCTGGAGCGCGTGATTTAGGGTGGCCCGG
This sequence comes from Notechis scutatus, assembly GCF_049901735.1. Classification (NCBI taxonomy): domain Eukaryota; kingdom Metazoa; phylum Chordata; class Lepidosauria; order Squamata; family Elapidae; genus Notechis; species Notechis scutatus. Next base: position 25,280,570 of record NC_142014.1, read on the forward strand.
TAATCCCCACAAATTCTTATCGATCCATCAGGCTTTATGGGAGTTACAATCGGGGTTTCCCAATGGGCGTGATCGATCAGTTCTAACACCCCCTGAGCTATTAACTTGTCCAATTGTTCATCAATCTTTGGCTTGAGTGCGAAAGGCACTCGACAAGGCTTAAGGCGGATGGGCGCAACATCAGGGTTGAGACTAAATGATATGGGGGATCCCTTGTACTTGCCTAGCTTCTCAGTGAACATGTCCTGGAACTCCTGGACGAGGGCCGCTTCCCAGTCGCTGTTCCCGGTCTGGTGAATGTCAGCTAGTTCAATTCCCAACAAGCTGGGTCGGTCTCGATCGACGATGGTAATAGGCAGAGTTGCGGTGTGGCCCTTGAAGGACACCTGGACGTGGCGGGAACCGGCAATGGGAATCCTGTTTCCCTGGTAGTCCCTTAATATGATTTTTTGGGTGCTGAGATCCTGGCAACGGATGTCAGGGATCAGCTGTTTTAAGGTTTTCCATGAGACCATTGATAGGGACGATCCCGAGTCTACTTCCATTATGCATGGATGATTCTCAATGGAGACCTTCACTCGGATCTTTCTTGCATCCAAGGATGATGCGTGACCAATGGTAATGGTTTGATGCGCCTCTTCTCGCCTAGCTGACGCAGCAGGCGCTCGATTTCTGTAGTGATAGTGGTTCCATTGGTGATTCAGACGGTCCCGATTTACAGGTGGGCTGCCCGTTGTTCTTCGGATTGGGCTTGACGCTCGCTTGCTTCTGCAAACCTTTGCGATGTGGCCCCTCTTTCCACAGGAATGGCACAGTGCGTCGAGGAATTTGCAGTCCGATCACGGGTGATTGGCCCCGCAACTGGCTCATTGACATGCAGGTTTCTGGCTCTTCTGGTCTCGCTGGTCGTGCTCTGACCTGAGTCGGTTGACCTCTTCTTCCTCACTATCAGACGAGGATTCAAGTTCTTCATGGTGAGCCGTTGTTGAGTGCCTCTTGGAAAAAGGCATAGTATCACTGGCGAGTTGGCGGAGCGGTGCGTTGATGCGGCGCATTCGAGCGGCCGACTTCCTGGTTGCTTCTGCTGCAGTAGCGTCGGCGATGACATCTGCGAGGTCGATGTCCCCTTTAGCCATGATCTTGCTCTGCACAGTGTGGTCATCTAATCCCAGAACTATGCGGTCTCTCATGGCTTCCTCGAGGTTTGCGAAACCACAGAGGCCTCCCAGGTTCCGGAGGTCCACGATGAAGTCCCCAACGCTCTCGTTTTTCTGTTGGTCCCTCTGGTAAAATTCGTGCCTTCGGATAAGCGTTGGTACCGCGGGTGCATAATGGGCTCGGAGGATCGGTGCGAGGGTATCCCAGTCCATTGTCTTAACTTCCGCTGGTTTAGCAAGTGCCTTAGCCATTTTAAAAACGGCAGGCCCGCAATGGGTCAGGAAGATCGCTTGTTTCTTGCCAGGCGCAGCGTCTTTCAGATTGTTGGTCTCCAGGAACATCTGGAACCTGTCTATATACGAGTCCCAGTCTTCGTTAGCCGGGTCAAATGGAGCGGGTGGTATGGCGCTGCTGGCCATCTTGCCGTTGTTGGCGCGCTCTTAGCCACGTGCTCTGTTCGGTACTCAGCGAGTGCTCAGTCAGCTCTATCATCTCCGCATCCCATCCTCGTCACCAGTGTTAGATCTGGAGGAGTGGGCGCAAGAACGGAGACGAGGCATCGATAGTGACTCAATTCAACTCTTTAATAGTGACTTCAGAACAGAGCAACAACTAGTGCAGCAGCAGCTCTTTTATAGAGCTGGCTGCTGTCACAACAACCAATGAAATTGAACTAACCGCTCTAAAAGCGTCCAATCAGAGACGGCCCGTTGTCAGCCAATCAGATCAGCCAGATTCAGCCAATCACGATTCGCTTATCCGCGGGCCAATCCGAAGTGCAGGATTACAAGCCTGCTGCTGAAGTAAGCTAGTATAGTTATTGTCAACTGAGTTTGTTTAGTTCGTAACAACCAGCATCTTGAATCACACCCGGAAGCAAAGTGGCAAGCAATGGGGCTCTGTTCTGACCCAAACCCTTTTCCAATAAGACAAACAATAACTAAAGGGAACAGAAAACTTTTAATGAGTCTTAACGGAAGGATTTTATATCCTTTGCAATGGTTAGCACCCTGAAGAGTCCTTGAGGCCACTTGGAGGTTTATCTGTATCCTCAGGATACCCTCTATACCCAGGGGGTGAGCTTCAAAAATTGCAGCAAGGGGTTCTCTGCCCAGTTGCTGGGTGGGCGTGGCCTAGTCAGCTTCTTGTACCACGGTGGGGGGAGGGGCATTTTTGCCCCCCTCGGGCTCCGGAGGCTCTCTGGAAGTGGGAAACAGGCCTATTTCCGGCCTTCCCGAACTTCCGGGTGGCCCGTTTTTCACCCTCCTGAGCCTCCACACACGCCCTGCACTTACCTGCATTCAAAACGGGCCGCGTGGGAGAGGACACTTGGGAGGGGAGGGGCAGGGTGGGTGGGGCCAGCCAGGAGTGGAATTTGGGGTGGGTTCTCCGAACTGTGCAGAATCTTAACTAGGGACTCTCCCAAACCCCCAGCAGCCCACCCCTGTCTATACCCTGTATAAGCCCCCCTCAGTGAATGAGAATCTCCAATAGACATTTCACCATATAAAATATACCCTTAAATCCTGTCTATGCCATCTAGCAGGGAGCTTGAAGGAGAAGCAGTTGGCCGGAGGTGGTTGGTGCACTAACAGAGAAGGCCCTGCCACCTCTCCCCTCCAAACCCTTGTTTGTTTAGCTTATTTTAATCTCCATAATTTAAACTGATTTTGTGTTTATAATCTTTGAATGCTTGTGTTGCTTTATCTTTGCTGGAAGGTGCTCAGAGTTATCTTGAGGGGTGACATGAGGGGCAAATAATTTTGATAAATAAAATAATAATAAAATAAAAAAAATTAAAATAACAAATAAAACAAAAGAAAATAAAATAAAAATAAACTTACAACAGTTCACTTTGTAACTATTTGAAGTTACAACGGCACTGAAAAAAGTCACTTATGATGGTTTCCTTACATTTAACAATCACTGCAGCATCTCCATGGTCACATGATCCAAATGCAGATACTTGACAACTGACTCACACCTATGACAGTTAAAGTGTCCCAGGTGATCCCCTTTTGCGACCTTTCGACAAGCAAAATCAATGGAGGAAACCAGATTCACTTAACAATCCTCTTACTAATTGAGCAGCTTCAGTGATTCACTTAACAAATACGGCAAGAAAAGTCATAAAAATGGGATAAAGCTCGCTTGATAAATTTCTCACTTAGCAACATAAACTTGGGGCTCAATTGTAATTGTCAGCTGAGGATTACCTGTAAAACAAAATAAAATAAAATAGGATAGGATGGATAAACAATAAAATAAAAAATAATACCGTTTCCCCGAAAATACGACCTACCCTGAAAGGAAGTCCTAGCTTAATTTTTACACTTGTGCACAATATAAGTCCTACAACCAAAATAAGCCCTAATTAAGACCCCCACCCACTCCAGAGTGGACAGGTAAAAATTAAGTGAGGGTGGGGATGAGGGGGTGGAGCTGCCCTACTACTTACCTTTGGACAGTTGTAGCCACGCCTCGCACATCCCAACACCTGCCTTGCTGGCCCATTTCTTCTGCAGCTTCCAAGGCTGCCAAGGCTTTCCTGAAGGCCTCTGCAGTTGATAAGAAAACTCTGGATTGATCCAGAGCTCTGTTATCAGCTTCAGGAAACTCTTGCCGGCCGCAGAAGGAGAAGTTCCTGAAGGCCTCTGACAGCGAAAAGGAGGCTGGGGCAATGCACGCAAGTGAGGTTAGTCAGTGGGTTACATCCCCCGAAAATAAGATCTTTTTAGTGCCTTTTTGGTGGCAAAAAAAATATAAGACAGGGTCTTATTTTCAGGGAAACATGGTAATAAAATAAAATAAATAAAATAAAATAAAATAGTTGTGCAAAGTCTTCTTGGCCACAATTACCTTCTCCTTTTGAGCAAGAGTTATGAGTCCAAAAAGATTATCAGATTGCATACAACTCTTGAATGAGAAAATGCAACCCTTCTCCTTCCCCTGCTCCCACTTAATCCCTGGATCTAGCAGCCCCTAAAACCCACAGCGATACAATCTTGGTAGGATTAAGCCAGGATCAGTTTCTCTCCCATCTCCAAATCCATGTAGGCTGCACGTCCCATACAAAAACAAACAAACCACAAGTCGTATGCAATGCCATGAAAATAAAGGGGTGTACATTTTTTATTTTTTTTAAAAAAAGGGTATTGAATGTTTTCTGGAATGCCAAAGGGGACTGAATCCCTGATTGTGAGATTGCAAAGGCAAGACTAGAATTCCTCCGGAGTGTTGCAGAGGTGTCTCCCGTGTGCCAGTTAACTTGGCGCTTTCGGGTTCAAGGCTCAACCAGAGCCCGATAGTTGCGCTTTGATTAGACTGTTGATTACAAGGTAATCCTGTGAATATTTCATGCTGAAGTAAGAGCATGCAAGCAGGAGGGGTAACATGAGAAAACCTAGGCGTTGTCTTATAAAAAGCCCGTCTCTCTCTTCTCTCCTGCTAAATAGCTGTGTGCAGTGTTGGGACTAAACGGTGGCTGATAAGAAGATGGGATTTGTCATCTAATCCTCGCTGGCAGAAACGGCTGCTCACTTTGGAGGAGTGTGTGTGTGGAGAGGGGGAAAGAACAGACTTCTTGTCCTGGATTTTTCTTTTCACCATCTCCTCCTCCTCCTCCTCCTCCTCCTCCTCCAGCAAGTAGCTTACGGTGGCCTCCAAACAGCAGCTGGTACCCCAGTTGGATATGCCTTGGGTCACCACGGGGCTATTGGGATGCTGTGTCGGATGGCCATAATTGAAACAGGAGTCCTGGCCAAAGAGCTTTGGAGGTCCCTTCCTTCGCCAGGTGGAAACCCTGGCCTCTGGCTGGGGCTGCCCGCTGATGACCAGAAAGTGAGGGGACCCAGAGACCAAGTTCATGTGGGCAGCACAGCTGTGCCCTCTCAAGCTGGGAGCAATTTGTCACTTTCAGGTCCTTCGCTGAACTATGGAAGCCGAAGACTCCGGTAAGATTATCCACGGCTTTGCTCCTAATTGCCGGTCAGTCTGTATGGTGGGGGATTCGGCTTGTTTTTCTACCACGCTGGGTTTTCGCTCTCTTAGCTCTGTAAAAAGGTCTCCCCTCCTTTGCTTCTGAAGTTTCTTCTACGTTGACAGGCACCTTAATTGGTTTGGGAATGCAAGCTAATCCACCCAATTAGGTGGCTTAGTGGGTGGTGCCAATTAACCTTTCCCGATTGATTTTCTCAGATTGTTAACTCCAGCAACATGTTTATAGATTGACCTTCTTTGCAGAGTCGGGATACTAAATGGCATTCTCACCCCCCTGTGGGATCCTCTATCTAGTTCTACAGAGTTTATAGTACAGACCAGAGATGCCGAAACAACAGAAGTTGCAAAGCAAAAAATTAAAAAATGCAAAGAATGATAGGTCGGTCAAACTTTCATTTTTTAACTCAGGTACTGTAAAAAAAACAACCACCACCACCTGTCAGTGGGCAGATGGTACAGAATAAGGCCTCCAGGCTTAATCCCAGCTGGAGTTGGCAATCTTGGAAGCAGTTTTAAAATGAAGAAACACCCCCTTCCCACCGTTTCCATAGTGCTTGGTCTCTTTTGTATTTAACGCTGGTGATGTTAGTTTAGAAAGCGGAGGTGTTGATCTGTCACAAAAGAACTAGAATCTGCGGAGCTGCTGCAAGTCTGATGATCCAGCCCAGCTCACAATTAATCTAGGTTCCCAATGGGTTTAAATTATGTGCTGAAGTTATTACGGAAGTGTGTGTGTGTGTATATGGGCCATCTTTCCATAGCTGAAAGGGAATTATCATAATTGTTCAAAAGAAAAAGAAAATAGAAGAAACAGCCATCTGGAAAAGGGGGGAAAAAGCCAACGATTAACCAGAAGAGCAAATTAAAAAAAAATTAAAATCAAACTAGCAAGAACCAAAAACAGATGGAAACAATGCACTGCCTTCCCTGATATCATAAATCAGAATAGAGCTGGAAGGGACCTTGGAGGTCTTCTAGTCCAACCCCTTTGCTGAAGCAGGAGAGCCTATACCATTCCAGACACACACACACCCTCCCTGCAGGCCCTAAATATACTGGGTTAGAACAAGTAAAGTCTAATGAATCTCTTTGTTGACCTTCCTCCATTCTAATTTTTGGCTGTTTACAGAATTGGGCAGGGGATTGGTCTTTAGAGCCAGGATGAGTAAGTATTGCTGAAGCAAATGGGAGCAAGCCCTTTGTCCAATTTCCAAATATTGCATAGTAATATTTGTTTTAAGTTTTAAGTGTCTGGGTGTTACCCTAAAAGAGGACCTGACCTGGGGTGCCTACATTGCATCCCTGGTCAAAAGGGCCCAGCGGAGATTATACTACCTGAGACTTCTCAGGAAACAACAACTGAATGGAAAACTGCTGCTGACCTTCTACCGCTGCACCATAGAGAATATCTTAACTTACTGCACCTCTGTATGGTTTGCCAATTGCAAGTGGCAGATAGGACAACACTCCAGAGGGTTAACGTCATTGCCCAGAAGATCATTGGTTGCCCTCTCCCCACTTTGGAAGAGCTTTAGAGCTCCCACTGCCTTAAGGAAGTTCAAAACATTCTCAAAGATCCATCTCATCCTGGGAACCCTTTTTTTGAACTGTTACCATCTGGCAGAGGATAATAAAAACAAGGACAAATAGGCTGAAAAACAGCTTCTATCCCAGGCCAGTAGCTCTGTTGAATTCTACCATATCGTGCAATATTAATGTAATATCAGGGATTTTCAATTCAATGTGTAGAGTGTGAAGGATGCGTGTTTTTGTTTATTTTCATGGTCGTGATGTGCACTGAAGATGGTGTTTGATTTGTTGCACAAGGTGCAATGACAATAAACTAAACTAAACTAAAAAAAAAAAAGCTAATACTACATTCTGAGGGTTGTTGCGATGGAATGTGCACCTGCAGGAGCAATAGAAAAAGCTTTTGACAACACAGAGACTTCTCAGAAAGAAATCCAGATGAAAAGACTGCACAGTCCTAAGCTGGATGGGGCAAGGAAGAAGAGTTTCAGGGTAGCACGCACACCCTAAAAATTCCTTAGGATGGGTTTAGTAAGTTAGACGCTTATAGTTTAGTCCAGCAAGATTCTGTCTGTTAGGTGTAAGCAAATAAAGGATTGGACTCGATTGGATCTCACTGCCTCATCTCTAGGCTTCAACCCAATAGTTGTTATTTCCTCTTCCTTTACTTCAAAAAGGGCCCTGGGAAAGTTACAGAGGTCTGGGTGAAGTATTGAGTGTGCAAGGCTGCCATGGTAACACTTCCTGCCATGGTGAGGGCGTGTGACATCAACTAATCTGTGTCCCAGGTTGGGATGAGTCAGAAGGGATCCTTCGTGCAATATTAATCATGCAAGTGAAGAGAAAAATCAGGTAGGAATGAAACCAATGATTGTACATGAGTGGAACACCTACAGGAATTAACCCAGTCTATTGCAAGTTTGCTCCACCATTTGTATTAATCTTGGTTGTTCCCTCAGCATTCAGAAGGATGGGTAAATAATGAGAGCCATCTCCATCCCAATTCTCCATCCCAAGAGGAATAAAAACATGCTGATCTGAATTTCCTGGAGTCTTTTTGAAGTTAAAAATAGCAAAATATAAAATATCCCCCCCCCCCTGTTTGATTTTTTTTTTTCCCCGTGAAAAGTTTGGCTGGTTCAGAAATTGCCCTTCCGTGGGACTGAAGGAAGGGCACTTCATCATTGCTTGGAAAATGGTGTCTGGCGATTGAAAATAACTGTGGGGACACTGAGCTATGATACCATCAAGTACCATCTCTCTCTCTTTTTTCACAAGGCTAAAGTTTCCAATTAACCATATGAACCCAGCACAGATCTTCTTTACTCATTAAACAGATTATCTTCTAGGAGTAGAAGGGGGGGCAGTTTGCTCCTAAGTTACAGAGAAGCTCAGATACAGCATGTCATCACTCAGTTTTTACATAGCTGTTCCATGAACGTTTTCGGTTGATGTTGCCTTGATATCTTGGTGCAAGAATACACAAAGCACTGTGGAGGTTAAGGCTGCAGTGAACGTTCAGGAGGAAAATGCTGGATGGTGTGGTTGTGGTTGTTTATGGACTAAATCGACCTCATGGACCATAGCTTACCAGAACCCCCATTCTCTAGTGTCTCCTGGAGTTTGTCCAAATTCAGTTCATTGCATCAATGACCCTATCTAACCATCTCATCCTCCCCTTCTCCTTTTGCCTTCCATCTTTCCCAACATCTAGGTCTTCTCCAAGGAGTCATCTCTTCTCATTGTTCTGACCAAGGCTTCCTGAGACCATAATTAAGCACACACTTAGTCCAAACAACTCTCTTTTTATTTCAATGCTGGGATTTATGTTCATTCTCAGCCTGTAATGAGTCCCAAACAGTCCCTCGAGATAAGCACCCACCTTTCTCTCCTTTGAATTGCTGCCAACAACTAAAATGCCAAATCAACTGTAAAAAGCCAACCAGAGTACAAAGTCCACACAGAGCTTCAAGGTTAACAGAGCAAACAAAGTTGCTTCCTGCAAAGGTCCCTGTTCCTTTGTTCGTCCTTTATGTCTTATGGGAGGGACCTCCAAGCCTTATTCCTGAGTTGCCCCTTTTGTCTTAACTGTTCTTGCCTTCTGACAGTTCTGCACACACGCACACTGGGAACAGGCTTCTCTTGTTCATCTGCCTTGCTGCTGTCAGATTCTGGAGGCTCCGGAGTCAGCACATAACTCCCAGATGGCCCTGGTCCCATCTCTGTATTGGATGCAGGACCCTCATCCAAGTCCTCCCCAGACTCCCAGACTGTCCCATGTTCTTCCCCACTGTCCAACTCTGCTGCTGTCTCCACACGCTGCCAGCAGACCAGAACACTCATTAGGTGGCCCAAATATTTGAGCTTCAGCTTCAGGATCTATCCTTCCAAAGAACAGTCAAGGTTGTAGATGGGTGTTAACCTCATATGTTGGAGAGATTCCTCTTTTCAAACTTAACAGTGAATGATTCCCTTCCTTGAACTTGATCGAAGAGGTTGTCCTTAAAACTGATATGGACACTCTTCTAGCAGTGTCCCCATCCCTATTGTAATTGTCTCTATCCACTTTGCTGCTGGTCTTCTTTTTTTTCCTTCCACCTTTCCCAGTCTTACAGCCTTCCCATGATGTGTCTGAAGTTAGGATATTTTCAGCTGGGTTATTTGTGCCTCGAGTAACAACTCTCCATTGATTCATTCAATGATCCATTGGTTTGTTCTCTTGGCCATCCACAGTAGTCTCAGGGGTCTTCTCCACCACCACTAACAGATCACTGAGAGTTTATTAGTGTTTTTCAACCAGGGCCACTTGAAGATGGGTGGACTTCAGAGGTGGCATTCAGCAGGTTGTGACCAGTTCTGGAGAACCAGTAGCAGAAATTTTGAGTAGTTTGGAGAACTGGCAAATCCCACCTCTGACTTGCCCCGCCCTCATCTATTCTCCACCTCCCATTGAGTCCCAGCTGATTGGCTGGGTCTTCTTTGGTTGCCCTGCACAGGAGAATGGATCTGGAAAGCAGGTTAGTGGGGTGGGGAGGAAATGGAGATTTTGCAGTATCCTTCCCCTGCCACGCCCACCAAGCCACACCATGCCAACCAAACCATGCCATGCCCACAGAACCAGTAGTAAAAAAAAATTTGAATCCCACCACTGGTGGTCTTCAACTCCCAGAATTCCCCAGCCAACCACCTGGCTGAGGAATTCTGGGAGTTGAAGTCCACCCATCTTCAAGTGACCAAGGTTGAGAAACACTGGTTTATTATATAGGAACCTTTGAATTTCTTCTTCTATTAAGTCTGGTGACTCATCTTTTGCCTTGCCTCTAGTGAAATGCAAGGCAAAACAATGATAGCAATAGCAATAGCAATAGCACTTAGACTTATATATCGCTTCACAGTGCTTTACAGCCCTCTCTAAGCGGATTACAGAGTCAGTCTATTGGCCTCAACAATCTGGGTCCTCATTTTACCCACCTTGGAAGGATGGAAGGCTGAGTCAACCTTGAGCCTGGTGGGATTTGAACTGTCAAACTGCAGGCAGCTGGCAGACAGCAGAAGTAGCCTGCAGTACTACACTCTAACCACTGTGCCACCGTGGCTCATGATAGCCAAACATCTTTTAAAAATTATTACATTTTTTTAAAAAAATAAGTACATGTAAATACCCCAAACCCAAAAATACAGAGAAGAAAAAAACAACTAATAAACAATATCAAGGCCTAATAAAGAAAATAAAAGGAAAACAAACACACAGAATCCATATATACATAATAATATTCTTAGAGAGTGAAGGGTCTTTGGTAGTCTCTGAGCTTGGTTGTTTTCTTGCAGACTTTTCATTACCCAAACTTGGTAACCCTTTATTGATGCTTAGATGGTTAAATGGTACGTGAGAATCTTGGACAAGTTATCTTCTTAGCCTATTCATTTTTCTAAAGGGGAAGCGTGTGGCACTGTTTGAGAAGTGGAAATCCTTTTTTCACCTAATCTTGCTTTATTATTTGATTAATTAAGCCATTCAGCAAGCAAAGAAGATCATGAGAGCTTTTAATGCTGCAATCTCTATGTTTTTGGAGAGTTGGGGCAGGTGGGACAAATGGATCTTTTTCAGATGCATTTATATTCAACATTTGTCAAAGGATCTAAATAAACAGAGTTAATAAACAAATACAAAGCTATTATCTCAGCCAGCTGAACTTTAATCCCTCTATCTATAGAAAGAAGCATTTCCCTTAGTGCAAATTTTCTCAAATGGAGTTTGGAAAGAGGGATCGTTGGTATTTATTTATTTAGTTTAGTTTGTCAAGCATGTATAAGAAAACAAGTATGAACATAACGTATAAGCTGGTATAAGTATCGTATATCCGTATATCCATATGAATGCGTACGAATAAATGGGAACAGTGGGACAGGGATGGTAGGTGTTATGATATGTACAGAATGCACATGGAAACGTTTATGAGAGTAGTTATGAATAATTATTCAGCCACACACAGATACACTAAATTGAGTTAAAGTTTATTTTAAGAAATAGCACAGTCCAATAAACAGTCCAGGTCATATACGTTTTACAGTCGAAAGAATATCCAATTAAAAAGTCTTCTTACCGGTTCCCTTTGTCATTTACAGTAAACAAAAATATCAAAGTATAAGCACAGCGTAAATACAACAGAGAACCTTAGATAGCAACAGAATGTCAGAGAGACAGAATGTCAGAGAGACAGAATATCAGAGATCTCTAGCTCCCTCTTATGGTAATTTGCAATATAATCAACCAATCGGAATATAGTATAAATCAATACAGTGATTTTGTCTTAAAGCTGCAAACATACATTGTTGGTTTATATATTACCAACCCAACTAATTGGTGGACAGATTCCTAACAGTAGGCGTGCTGGTGCGCTTATGCACGCCCCCTTACAGAACTCTTAGGAATGGAGTGAGGTCCACGGTAGACAGTTTAAGATTAAAATTTTGAGGGTTTGAGGATGTAACAACAAAGTCAAGTAGTGAGTCCCAGGCATTGACCACTCTGTTGCTGAAGTCGTATTTTCTGCAATCGTGTTTGGTGTAGTTTTACCTTGAGTTTGTATCTATTGTTTGCCTGTATATTATTCCGATTGAAGCTGAAGTAGTCATCGACAGGTAGGAAATTGTAGCAGACAATTTTGTGTACTAAGCTTAAGTATTCTTTGAGCTTCGTTGTTTTCTTGCAGGTGTTTCGTCACCTATAAGTAAGCATCTGCAAGAAAACAACCAAGCTCAGAGAGCCCCAACGTCCCTTCATTTGAACTCTGAGCTAGAAATATTCTCCTTTATTGGAGTTTGGAGCACTTGGAACTAAGGGAGATAGATGAGGATGGACCAAGAAATGACTATTGTGTGCAGAGGTGCGACTTAACCGGTGTAACAACTGGTTTGGTGAGCGTGCATGAAACGCACATTTTGTGCCTGCACAGAACATTTGCTCCAGCAATCCCTGTGTGTTAAACAGCTGACGCGTGTCAATCCGCTATGCCACACGAATCAGCTGAACTTGAAAAACAGGATATAAAGTACAGCCTAGAGCCCGGGCGGGCAGGTGGGCCTAACAGGTGATTGTCGGAGCAAACCAAACCTGTTCGCTCCCAGCTGAACCTCAGAGCTACCGAACCGGGCCGAACCAGTAGAATCCCACCCATGATTGTGTGGCACAACCGGCTTTTAAGTTGCAAGAGGAGGAACTAGCTTGATGATGGAGGAATGCTACAGTCTCCAGTTTATCAAGAGGTGGTGTGAAGTCACACCCTAATTAGTTAACACAGTGGACTCCTTGAAGAGACCGAGAAAATCCTGAGTCTTGGTTTTCTCATTCAAAAATTGGGAAAAATTCTAAGGGCTGCTTGGACAGCTGTGGCTATAGTCGAAATATTTTTGACTGCCACAAAGAGGAGGGGGCCAAGGTATTCTCCAAAGCACCTGAAAGCCAGACAAGGAATAATGGATGGAAACTGATCAAGGAGAGATTCAACCTGGAAATAAGGAGGAATTCCCTGACAGTGAGAACAATCCACCCGTGGAACAGAAGTTGCCTTCAGAAGTTGTGGGAGCTTCATCACTGGAGGCTTTCAAGATGAGATTGGACTGCCAGAAATGGTGTAGGGCAGTGATGGCGAACCTTTTTGTTGTGGTGTGCCGAAAGCGCGTGCGTGCCAGCACCCACAATGCAATGCACCCCAACTCCCTGTGCATGTGTGCACAACACCCCCACCCCACCCTCTTACCTTCACTGCACATGTGCGCATCTCCCAGCTGATTTCCGCCCCGTTTGAGGCCATTTTCGCCCTCCCAGGAAGCCAAAAAACAGGCCTTTCGGAAATACCAGAAGTCCCCGTTTTCAGCCTCGGGAGCCCGGGGGAGGATTTTTCACCCTCCTGGAGGCTCGAGGAAAGCCTTTAGAGCCTCTGAAGGCTGAAAATAGGCCCGTTTTGGCACTTCCGGTATTTCTGGAAGGCCTGTTTTTCAGCCTCCTGAGGCTGCAGAGGCTTCCCTCGAGCCTCCCAGAGGATGAAAAAGGCCTCAAGTGGGCCGAAAATTAGCTGGGAGGCGCATGCATGTGCAGTGCAAATAAGTTTGGCTGGGGATCAGGTGCCCACACAAATGGCTCTGCTTGCCACCTGTGGCACACGTGCCCTAGGTTTGCCATCATGGGTTTAGGGTTTCCTGCTTGGGCGGGAGGGATTGGACTAGATGACCTACAAGGTCCCTTCCAACCTGTTTATCTGTTATCTGATAATCTGTTAATTTCAATCGGAAAAAGAGCTGGAAGGGACTTTGGAGGTCTAACCACCACCACCCTTCTCAACCAGGAAGCCCTATATAATTTGAGACAAGTGGGGAAAAAAATAACAGACAGATAGAAAAGATATAGAAAAAAAACAAAAACCCTGCGGTCAAAGCCTGTGACTCATCCTACTGGATTTGGAGGAGCGGTTGTGACCCTGTTGGGAGATTCTGTCATTGTGATAAGCTGGACAGATGGCTGAGAAGGCTTTGTGAAAAATTATGCAGTTGTCACCATAATCACCCCCGGCCTAACGCACTCTCTTGATATTTGGAGCAAGTACGGATGGAGCCGATCGTAATGTTCAGCTGACCTTGTGTGCTTGAGAGGACCTCTGGAGAAATTTTGAGGAGTTAGCTAGCCAGGAGAGGGAAAGGATGGGAATAATTAGGACTGCAGAAAAAACAACAACCTGTATACTGCATACTGTATACTACATGAGCCAAAAAGAGGGCTGTGAAAATATTTACAGACCCCTCGTATCTCGGACATAAACTGTTTCAACTTCTTCCCTCAAAATGAAGCTACTCTCAAAATGACACCAGAACAACCAGACATCAGAATAGTTTCCCGCCTCCCCCACCCGAATGTCATCACTCTTCTAAACAAATAATTCCCTCAACACTATTCAATTATCTACTAAGTCTGATTACTACTAATCTTCCCATCCTTCCTTTCATCCATCCCCTCCCACTTGTGACTGTATGACTGTAATGTTGTCGCTTGTGTCCTTACAATTTTTTAATCAACTGTTTCCTAGTATGATTTGATTGCTTATTGTATCCTATGACTATTATTAAGTGTGGTACCTGATGATTCTTGACTCTTGACAAATGTATCTTTTCTTTTATGTACACTGAGAGCATTTGCACCAAGACAAATTCCTTGTGTGTCCAATCACACTTGGCCAATAAAGAATTTCTATTCTATTCTATTCTATTCTATTCTATTCTATTCTATTCTATTCTATTCTATTCTATTCTATTCTATTCTATTCTATTCCATTCCATTCCATTCCATTCCATATATTCTATTCTATTCTATTCTATTCTATTCTATTCTATTCTATTCTATTCTATTCTATTCCATTCTATTCCATTCCATTCCATGTTTTCTTTTCTTTTCTTTTCTTTTCTTTTCTTTTCTTTTCTTTTCTTTTCTTTTCTTTTCTTTTCTTTTCTTTTCTTTTCTTTTCTTTTCTGTTCTGTTCTGTTCTGTTCTGTTCCATTCCATTCAAAGGTAGGCCATCTTCTCTGCAGAAGGAAGAAAGATTGAGTGGACAAATTTCTGAGAGATGAGCTTTTTAGAAAAGTGTTTACCATAAGATATACAGGTAGTCCTCAACTTATGACCACAACTGAGCCCAAAATTTCTATTGGAAAGAGAGGCAGTTGTTAAGTGAAATTTGTCCCATTTTATGAGCTTTCTTACCACGATTGTTTAGGGAATCCTGCAGATCCACTTAACAATTGTGTTATTAACTTAACAGCTGCAAAAGGGGATCACGTGACCTCCCAGGACAGAGTAATCATCATAAATATGAATCAGTTGCCAAGCATCTGAATTTTGATTATGTGAGGATGAGGAAGCTGTAATGGGAAGGGGAGGGAAGGGGATGAGAGGGGAGGGAAAGGAAAGGGGGGAATTAAAGGAAAGGAAAAAGGAAAGGAAAAGGAAGGAAAGGAAAGGAAAGGAAAGGAAAGAAAAAGGAAAGGAAAGGAAAAGGAAAGGAGGAAAGGAAAGGAAAGGAAAGGGAAGAAGGAGAAAGAAAGGAGGAAAGGAAAGGAAAGGAAAGGAGAATGGGAAAGGAAAGGAAGAAAGGAAAGGAAAGGAAAGGGAAAGGAAAGGAGAGAAGGAGAATGGGAGGAAAGGAAGGAAGAAAGAATGGAGGAAGAAGGAAAGGAAAGGAAAAAGGAAAGGAAAAAGGAAAGGAAAGGAAAGGAAAGGAAAGGAAAGGGAAGGAGAATGGGGGAAAGGAAAGGAAAGGAAAGGAGGAAGAAGGAGAATGGGAGGAAAGGAAAGGAAAGGAGAAGAAGGAGAATGGGAGCAAAGGAAAGAAGAGGAGAGGAAAGGAAAGGAAAGGAAGGAAAAGGAAAGGAAAGGAAAGGAAAGGAAAGGAAAGGAAGAGAGGAGAATGGGAGGAAAGGAAAGGAAAGGAAGAAGGAAAATGGGAGGAAAGGAAAGGAAAGGAAGAAGGAGGGAATGGGAGGAAAGGAAAGGAAAGGAAAGGAGATGGGAAGGGAAAGGAAAGGAAGGAAAGGAGAAAGGAAAGGAAAGGAAGAAGAGAATGGGAAGAAGGAAAGGAGAGGAAAGGAAAAGGAAAAGGAAAGGAAAGGAAAGGAAAGGAAAGGAAAGGAAGAAGGAGAAGGAGAATGGGAGGAAAGGGAAAGGAAAGGAAGAAGGAGAATGGGAGCAAAGGAAAGGAAAGGAAAGGAAAGGAGGAAAGGAAAGGGACGGAAAGGAAAGGAAAGGAAAGGAAAGGGACGGAAAGGAAAGGAAAGGAAAGGAAAGGAAAGGAAAGGAAAGGAAAGGA
The DNA here is from genome assembly GCF_049901735.1 of Notechis scutatus. Taxonomy (NCBI): domain Eukaryota; kingdom Metazoa; phylum Chordata; class Lepidosauria; order Squamata; family Elapidae; genus Notechis; species Notechis scutatus. Next base: position 25,296,610 of record NC_142014.1, read on the forward strand.
AAGGAAAGGAAAGGAGATTTAGAGAGAATTGGGATCAGATTTCTGGGTCCAGCATGGGAAGGATTCATTTCTGCTAGCTTCCCAATATATAAGCCTTGAACTCCAAATTGGTCTTTGCTTTTTCAGACAAAAATGGTACAAATAAAAATTGAGGGGGGAGGGAAAGGCAAATGGGAGCCTACTTGGGTTATTTTTCCTTGGCTGTGATCCCCACCCCCAATTTTGGAATGATAATTGAGTCAATTGCAGGGGAAATCATTTGCTTGGGGCTGTTGTCTCTGTTAACCTTCTTCACCCTGCTTCTTCCGGGACTTGATTGCAAAAGGGCACCAGGTTAATGAGTTCCAGCATCCTGAAGTGTATCCATGTAAATTCCTAAGGCTTGCTTGACCTTTAGGGCATTGGCATACCTGCCCGGAGCCAAAATGGAGTTTTAATACCCATTTTAAACCAAACTCCTTGCATGACATCCACAGAGGTAGGAGGGAAAATGGAATTTTCTATGGATTAAATAGATTAGCAAGAGGGAACCTTCTTCACCAGCAGAGCAGGCTCATGTCTAGGAAACTGAGGACACCATTGGTCACTTTCAAACAGGAGAGAAGGGAAAAAGTAGCAACAAAAGAAAGGAAGAAGAAGAAGGAAGGAAGGGAAGATACGGCAGAAAGGAAAAAGTGAAGAAAGAGTGAGACGTTGGGAAAAGTGCAGAGAAGAGCAACTAAGATGATTAAAGGCCTGGAGACTAAAACATATGAAGAACAGTTGTAGGATTTGGGTTTGGAGAAAAGACGGACTAGGGGGGACAGGACAGCAGTGTTTTGAAGGACCACCACGAAGAAGAGGAGGTCAGTTGATTGTACCAGAAGGCAAGACGCGAAGCAATGGATGGAAACGAACCAAGGAGAGAAGCAACCTAGAATTAAGGAGAAACTTCCTAATAGTGAGAACAATTAACCGGTAGAACAGCTCGCCTCCAGAAGTTGTGGGTGCTCCATCACTGGAGGTTTTAAAGAAGAGACTGGATAACTGTTTGTCTGAAACGGTCTGGGGTCTCCTGCTTGAGCAGGGGGTTGGACTCGAAAGACCTCCAAGGTCCCTTCCAGCTCTACCGGTTCTGTGGGCGTGGCTTGATGCACACGCGCTTCGCATGCACACAGAGGGTTTGATACTGACCTTTTCCTACAATCTTGCATGCTCCCTGTATCTTCAACAGCTGACGCACTTGGCAATCGGCTGTGCCACACGAAGCAGCTGAGGGTCAAAACCAGGAAATAAAGGTCAGAATGGAGCTGGGGCAGGCGGATGGCTGGACCCAGCAGCTGATCATAGGAGCAAACTGGTTCGCTCACAGATGATCCTTGGAGCTACTGGTGTGGCCGAATTGAGCCAAACCGGGAGAATACCACCACTGTTTCGGGTGGGGGGGCAGGATTTTCACTCCTATGCTATCGGAGCCTGTGCCCCTTTTTAAGCATTGGAGAGAGGGAGAGGAAGAGATTTTGCCTCAGGGAAATGAGCCTTAAATAGAGATTAATTGCCATTCTTCTCTCCTTTACATCTCACTGGGGAATGGAAGTTGGCTGAGGCTGTCATCTTGAATTTTTTTGACCCCAACCCTCTTGCATCTCATTTCCCTTTCTTTCTTTTTCTTTCTTTCTTTCTTTCTTTCTTTCTTTCTTTCTTTCTTTCTTTCTTTCTTTCTTTCTTTCTTTCTTTCTTTTTCTCTCTCTCCTCTCTTTCTTTCTTTCTCTTTCTTTCTTTCTTTCTTTCTTTCTTTCTTTCTTTCTTTCTTTCTTTCTTTCTTTCTTTCTTTCTTTTTTCTTCCCTTGTTTCTTCCCCCTCTCTTTCCTCCCTTCCTTCCTTCCTTCCTTCCTTCCTTCCTTCCTTCCTTCCTTCCTTCCTTCCTTCCTTCCTTCTTTCTTTCTTTCTTTCTTTCTTTCTTTCTTTCTTTCTTTCTTTCTTTCTTTTTGTTCCTTTTGGCAAGCTTCTGTTAACTTGACTTCTTATTAAACAGTTATGTCCCCTGGGATGCCCTATGGAGTCGATATGCCCAGGTTTGTTTATAGTCTCTTAACTCAGCACAAGTGCCCAGTGAAATTTGGCCCCAGGCCATAGCATGTGGCTTTCTTGACAACTCTCAGAGAGGCTTCTCTGGGAGGTAATGGGGACATTTCTTGGCTCTTGCCCAAGCAGAGAAACACAGCAATTTTCTAATGCCCAGGATCCATTGCTGTATATCTTAAAATTCTCATGCATCTTCAACCAGGAGCCCCTCTAAAGCCTTTTAGGGCAACTAGATATCTTGGAGTAAGCAAGGAAAGAAACGTAGGCCAAAAACTCGGATCTGGTTTATGAACTCGGGTGGATTTGCTTTGCTTGTCAATTTGGGGCCACCAGATAATTTCCTGTCAGACGCAAATGGCCAGGAGCATTCACTGAGTTCAAAGCACAGAAGAGTTTATTCTTGCCACCTATACATAGGGGTGGCCTTCAAAAAATTTAGCAACCAGTTCTCTGCCCGGTTGCTGGATGGGGGCGGCCTAGTCGGCCTCCTGCACCATGGCAGGTGGGGCAACTTTGTCTTCCCCGGGCTCCGGAGGCTTTCCTTGAGCCTCCGGGAGGATGAAAACAGCCTCCCTGGGCTTCGGAGGCCCTCTGGAGGTGGAAAATGGACCCATTTCTGGCCTTCCAGAACCTCCAGGTGGCCTGCTTTTCACCCTCCCCGAGCCTCTACATGGCCCTGCACTTACCTGGGATCCAAAACGGGCCATGTGGAGACTCCTGGGAGGAAGGGTGTGGAGTGGGCAGGTCCAGCCAGTTGTTCCAACTACCAGTTCGGCAAACCAGATTTTCAAATTAACCTCCGGTTCGCCCGAACCAGTGCGAACTTGGTAGCAGCCCACCCCTGCCTACACACAAGAATTTAATCCAGGGTTTTCAAACTTGGCAATTTTAAGACTTGTGGACTTCAACTCCTCTTCCCAGCTATGCTGGCTGGGGAATTCTGGGGATTGAAGTCCACAAGTCTTAAAATTGCCAAGTTTGAAGACCGCTGATCCAGTCAACTAATGATCAGTGTTGAATTGGCACTAGAGAATAGTCAACAGAATTCATGGGGGGAGGTGGGGGGAGGCTAGACTTGGGCCTTTTGTGGTAATGCAAGGACTCCAAACCTATGACACATTTAACAGCACGTTCTAGCTCAGTCTGCTCTTCCATTTTCCCACCTCAAAGAAGAATTTCTGAGTTTGTCTGCACCCTGATATGGATGTTGCAGTTCAAAGTGAGACTTGTGCTAAACAGATTGTAGGTCCTGATTCTGTAGATCCCACCGGATCAGAATGTCTGGGTGCAGATGCAGCCAATCTGTCTTCTCTGAGGATTGGTGGACTCCACCAGCAGAACATTCTTACTGACTCCATATCAGGTTTTTCAAATCATGAATAGGGCATTGATTAATCGAAGTAATATTTTGAGGCAAAAGAAATTTGGACGAAAATACCCACCTGGTTAGAAAAAATGATAAAGCAACTATAGATTTAAAACCAGAAATATTTTTGTTAGGTATGATACCAGAAAAACTATAATAAAGGGAATACACAATATTGGGAAAATGAAGACACCCCCAGAGAGGAGAAAATAATTAAAAAGATATTAGACTGTGTAGAGATAGATAGACTGACACTAAAATTAAAGGAAAAGGAAGAAACAGAATGTTGTTTTTTTTTAACATGGGATGTATTTTATCAGTGGCTAGAAAATAGAAGTAGAAATTAAAGGATAAAAGATTACTTCTAGGTACAAGTTATAAGGTATAAGATTATGATTATATGTTGTTACTATCATTAGTAGCAACAGTTGTTACTATCATTATTATTATTATTAACAATATTATCAGTATCATTGCTATTAATATTGGATTGTATAAATAAAATAATCCAGACAATGCAATGTTCACTAAGCACTTATGTTGATTAAGATAAAAAATATAATAATAATAATAATATTTTTTTTAAAAGTCGTATTTTGAGATCCCGACTCTTCTTTATTTTTATTCCTCAGATTTTCCTTTATCTTCCTCGTCTATTCTCCATAAAAAAGCCATCAGGACCTCAGTGTCAAAGGAAAGCAAGAAATACCTCACTGTCCCTCAAGGCCACCCCTTTATGCATGTTGACCAAGTCAACGGGATATCAGAACCAACGAAACACAGGAAAACCTGCAAAACATCTGTAAGTAATATATGATGACCACCAAGAGATTTAAACTTCTCTGAAATCTGTCTAGTATAACAGTTATGAATGAGAAAATTCCAGTTTTTTTAAAACAAAGGCAATTACAAAATACACATATCCTATTATGAATAAGAAGTTGCTTAACGATTGTTAGTCCTGTTTGGTTGGATTAGTGCCTGGACTACCACTGATGGTGTTACCTAGTTTGGGTAATAAAACATCTGCAAGTAAACCTCCAAGTTCAGAGAGCACCAAGGACCTTTCAGGTGATTCTTACTGTGCCAAAATATTGTGCCTATTGCTCTTTTCATCCCTATAGAAGTTTAGAATAGAAATAGAAATAATAGAAATAGAACAGAATAGAACAGAATAGAACAACAGAACATAATAGATAATAGGGAAAGGTAGGGTAGGGTAGGGTAAGGTAGGGTAGAATAGAATAGAATAGAATAGAATAGAATAGAATAGAATAGAATAGAATAGAATAGAATAGAATAGAATTCTTTATTGGCCAAGTATGATTGGACACACAAGGAATTTGTCTTCGGTGCATAAGCTCTCAGTATACATAAAAATACATTCATGATGAATCATAAGATACAACACTTAGTGATAGTCATAGAATACTAAATAAGCAATCAAAATCATACTAGGAAACTAAATAACATAATATAAATCATAAAGATAAAAGCAAAAAGGTTATAGTCATAAGTAGAAAGGGAGATAGATAATAGGAAGGATGAGAAGTATAATAGTAATACAGTCTTAGTAAATAGTTTGACAGTGTTGTGGGAATTATTTGTTTAGCAGAGTGATGGCATGTGGGGGGAAAACTGTCTTTGTATCTAGTTGTTCCAATGTGCAATGCTCTATAACGTCAGAGGTTGACACAATTTATGTCCAGGATGTGAGGGGTCTGTAGATATTTTTTGTAGATAAGTTTGTGGAATCATGGCAGCAGCATCTACCTAGAGGAATATAGGGAGTTTTCACCCTGCTTGTTTAAGGGTGTGACAGTCTCTGGTTTATGAAGAATTGATGTATAATTTGAAAAAAAAAGAGGGTAAGAATACATCTCTCCTTTCTGAAGGCTTCCTATGCCTTCAGGATCACGCCTCACTCTTAAATTGGGTGTATGATTTCTGTATCAAAAAGGAGGCACTTTTTATTCTTATTAAAAATGTATATTTTGAAAAGTGATGCCTCTTTCTGTAAGTAGCAAAGCATAACTATTGGTTTGCACACCAAAGTTATTATGGAAGGAACTACGATAAGTGCAAGAAGCTGTTACATGCTTGATGGCTTGTATTTTAGATCTGTGCTCTAATTATGTGATCCATTATAAGTTAAAAAGGACAACCTTTGGTTTAAAATGCTTCCTATCCCCATTCTGCTCCAAATGCCACAGAAATAACAATTTCAGATGGCTCTTTCGAATTCCATGCACTGTAATCTCTATAGGTAATCTGGATTAGGCCCCTTCTCATTCTGTTTAACCTGCTTGAACAGGGAGCTGGATTAGAAGATCAGCAAGGTCCCTTCCACCGTTGTTATTCTGTTAGATCTTCAATCTTATATTTTGAGCTTGCGCTGAACTTGACCATCTAGGTAAAAGTCTGTAGTAGAAATTCTCAGTCATTCAGGTCATGGTTGTCCCAAAGGTGCTTTTTCAGGAGGCAGCTGGACTTCCTTGTTTTTTTTTCTTTTGAAGATGTTTAACATCTCACCCAAGAAGCTTCTTCAGGTCTTCTATTCCCCATTATCCTGCCAGAGCTGAAGAAGCTTCTTGGATGAGAAATGAAACGTCTTCAAAAGAAAAAGAAAAAACAAGAAAGTCCAGTTGCCTCCTAAAAAAAAGCATCTTTGGGTTGACCACCTGGGGTTTGGTCACCCATATCTTTACTGTCAACTTCATATCTTAGGTTAATATGAACACACTTTGTTTCTTTCTAATTAAAAAGATGTAGGCAACTAAATATCATGACTAGCTATTAGACGAAAAGCTACTGATGTTTCTGATTTAACAACATCTGGAAGAGGGCAGTTTACTCAATGGCTACATCTCACAAAGTCTTCCAATGAGATGTTTAGGTTTAAAATATTGCAACCATGGTCAACTTATATTCAAAAACAATGGATAAATAAGAATTAAGAACTTCGACTGGCCTGGTAGCAGTGTTCCAATATCTAAGGGTTTGCCACAATTAGAGGGGATCAACCAATTCTCCAAAGCACCTGAAGGCAGAATAAGTAATGGATGGGATCGTATCAAGGAATTGGAACAATTGGAACAATTAATCAATGGAATGGCTTGCCTCCAGAAGTTGTATGTGCTCCATCACGGGAGGTTTTTAAGAAGCGATTGGATAGTCATTTATCAGAATTGGTAGAGGGTTTCCTGCTTGATCAGTGGATTGGACTAGAACAGGGGTTGCCAACCTTTTGGACCTCAGGGACCACCAAACTCATAATTTTAAATCCCGCGGACCAAGAGACCCTGGGAAAATCCCCCAAAAGGTCTGCAGGAAAATCACCCACACCATCTTTCTATCGATCAATCATTCTTTATTTGGGATTGCAGGATACCGCTCCAGCTCCATTCTCAGAGGGAGAGAGAGAGATAGAGAGAGAGAGAGAGAGAGAGAGAGAGAGAGAGAGAGAGAGAGAGAGAGAGAGAGACTTGGTTTCATGCAAGGAAAGCAGCAGAAGCAGCAGAAGCCTTTCTTTCTCTCCCCCAAACTCCTCCAGAAATGAGTCTTTGCCAGCGCAGCCTCTTGGAGCAGGAGGCCTTGCAGTTGCCCCACACACCTCGCCTGGCCACTGGGCTGCTTCTTTCCGCTTCTTTCTTCTTCTGCTTTTGGCTGCATACAAGGAAAGCAGCAAAAGTCTTTCTTTCTCTCCCCCAAACTCCACCAGGAATGTTGCTATTAACATTTTTATTGAGTTATAAAGTAATGTAAAATACAAAATACAAAGTAAATAGGAAGGGGAGGGAAAGGGGAAGGAGAGCTGAGGGAAGATAAGAAAAAAGAAAATAAAAAGAAGTATTGACTTCCCACTCTCTCTGTTGCAGTAAAACAAGGCATTCACATCAAATCACAACTTTTTGCTTTTTCATAATAATAGGAACAAGCCATTTCTATAAAGATCTATCAATCTAATCTGTAAAACCCAAAGTCAGAGTTTCATTCTTCTCCACATCAAGCACGGAGTTCAGAAGTGGTTTCCATGTGGAAACAAAAGTACTTATGTTTCTTTTCTTTAATCAAAATAGTCAATTTTGGCCATTTTGGCCAACTCCATCAACTTCTGCAACCATTCATCCAAGGTAGGAATGGAAGTATCCTTCCATTTTTGTGCATGCATTTTGTGTCTTGCTGTGGTCAAAATATATAATAACAACGTTCCAAATTTTTTTCTCTGGTTCTTTTTCCATTAAACCCAAAAGACTTCTCCAGCATTATCAATCTATGTCATGCCCCTGTAGGAATCTGATTCGGAGGGGGAGGCCGAACAGCTGACAGGGAATGGGAGTGTGGCTCCATTGGCTGTGGAAAAATCTGGGGAAGGGCAAAGTCTGGCTGGGCAGAGCAGGGAAAAGGTAGAACAAGGGAGAGGGAATTCAGAGGAAGACCCAGGCTCACCCCCTCTTCATCCTATGGCACGCAGAGAGGAACGGAGAAGGGAGCAATATGAGTTGCGTGGCTTATGGGGGAGGAAAGGGCCCTGATTCCCTTCATTAGCTGCAGCTGGTAACATGGTGTTTAAAAAGGGAAGCTGTGCACAGCAAGCTGTTGGGAGCAAAGCGTGAATTTATCTGGTATCGTTGTGGCTTATCTGTGTTCCTGGCGTCTTCCTAACTGTGTGAGTTTTGCCATGCTTTCAAGGCTGAAAGTCCTTTTCCTGCCCTGTCAAGTTAATTACTTCAGCTTGGTTTGTTTGGATTTTTAGTTACAGTTTGTATGTACCTTGTTTTGGACTGACTTTTCTGCAGTCAAAGGCTGTTCCTGGGAGAGATTTTCTCCAGCCAGAAGGTCACCTGGACATTGGGGGCAAAGCTGGAGATAATAAAGGGACTCTTCCTGCTTATTTGACTGTGTTGCCTTTGTGCCACGCCCCGGGTTATTACAATCTATGACTTTTCCACCTCAGTTACCCTGAAACAATAAAAAATGAGTCGTGCTGTCACAAAATAGATGCCTTCTTAGCAGGACTTACTCATTGTGCTAACGCCCACTGTGGGATTTAGCAGACAGAAGTTCCATGGAGCCTTTTTTCCAATAAGGATTCCAGAGCTACCATCCCATCCTTCATTATCCTAATCTCCGTCGAGTCTGGGCCTGGTCCTTTTCTGCAGGCTCAACACAAGCATCTCTTCAGACTCTGAAAGTTTCTCTCTCTCTGTGGTTGCACCTGCTTCTTGCTCCCTGGAGTTACTATGGCGACCTCTCCGATGATGGCAGCTCCTGGAATGAATCCACCGGGGAGCCCGAGAACACGAACAGCACAACAGCTTTTTCAGTAACTTCTTTGCAACCGCACTGGTTGTGTTTTTGCTCCTTGGGGTTCTCCGTGCAGCTTTCTTGTTTCAACTTCTCCTACCTAGAAAGAAAGAACGACAGCAGAGAGAGTATACCGTTCTTCTCTAGACTTGTCCGATGGATTTCCCAAGGTTTCTTCCCAGATCTGCAAGCCGGAAATGGTGACGCCAGCGGCTGGGATGTGCTCTGTCTCTCCCCACTTGGAAAGGTAGATTGGAAATTTCAGGCCAAGACTTCCCGCTCTGGCAGAAATGGAGCCAGAGAATCTGCAAGGACTGCCTGTAAGTACAACCTAGAAATGATACTACGAGGACATGTAAAAAAAAAAAAAATACCGTGAAAGATTTGACTGGCGTGAAATAAAATGCAAAATAATCTCTGCTGGTGTTAGGCACAGTTCTGTCATTAATAGACTATTGGAATTATAGAGTCTTATAGAACAACAGAGTTGGAAGGGACCTCAGAGATCTTCCAACCTCCTGCTTGAGGAGAATCTACACCATTTTAGGCAAATGGCTGTCCGGTCTCTTCTTCAAAGCCTCCAGTGATGGGGCACCTACAATTTCTGAAGGCAAATCAACAGATCAACCCAAATGTCCTTCCTTTTCTCCAATCATGAGGAAGGAGAATACATTCTGTGTGGCATGAAACCTTCAGTTCCTAACAGACCACAATTCCATGCAAATCACTGTGGTTGGTTCCAGACATTTTTTTTTCCTAGTGTGGCTTGCATTTTTTTTTTTTTTTTTTAGCAAGCATAAGAACTGGAAATTTGTTTTCTTTCTACTATCAGCACCAAATCCTTTGGTGGTTTTTTTCACTCCCGTAGTTGTGCAATCTGTACAAACTTGAACGTCGGTAGCTCCCTCATCCTGTAAATGTTTCCGTCTAAACGAAGGGTACCCCTTGATTAATTGGGTATTTTATAGTCAAATCTTGCAAGCATGGGTGGCTTTTAAAGATCCTGTTTTCTGAAAAAATGAAAAAGTGGGGAAAGGATGGAAGGCATTATAATAGTGCCTTTCAGAGTCATCGGGTACAAGCCGGGTGGCGAATAAATTTTGTAATAAATAAAATAAACAAATAACAGGATAGTGAAATTCTATCTGCTGTGAAGGGACGATAAGATAGGCTAATATTTTGTGCTTTGCACAGTTATGTAGAATTATGCAGAAACATATTGCTGGATGGAATCTTGGAGGTCTTCTGTTCAAGCAACAGACCCTATGCCATTCCAGACAATGGGTGTCCAATCTTTTCTTGAAAACATACAATAATGGAGCACCCACAAATCTGGATGGCAAAGCTGTTCTATTGATTAATAATTCTCACTGTCAGGAAGTTTTTCCTTCGTTCAGGTTGGATCTTCTTCTGGTGATC